>NC_060285.1:35447751-35771438 GCF_021613505.1 Equus quagga
GCCCTAAACCTCACAAGCACAACCAATATTGAGTCTATTAACTCAAAATATGCAGTACATTAATGAATAGTAGAAAAAAATTGAAAGCAGTAAAGTAACCTTAAATGTAGAGGGAATGCAACATACAAAGATGAGGTGCATGAGTCTGAAATTCGTGATTTAAGAATACTCAGTATAAATGAAATATACTTCCCAGTTATATTTGAAGACTTTCGATTCATTAATGGTGTCAGGCAAAGGAAGAAATTAATTTATTGGTTGGAAATAAAAGTTTCAATAAGTCAAGTCAGCGTAAAGTAAGGAGAAATGTGGGGATCAATTAAATTTAAGGTATTGCCTATGCATTAGCACTAATGGCAAGAACTGGGTCATATGAGTTTACTTTCATCAATGTGGGAAGAATTCTGGAATTTGAAGACAAATACACTTGAAGACGAATCTTGATTTGGCCACATGCTTGTTGTGCATCTCTAGATAAGTTGCTTAACTTTTTTTTGCCTCTGATTTCTTAGTTGCAAA
Organism: Equus quagga; assembly: GCF_021613505.1. Taxonomy (NCBI): domain Eukaryota; kingdom Metazoa; phylum Chordata; class Mammalia; order Perissodactyla; family Equidae; genus Equus; species Equus quagga. Next base: position 35,448,271 of record NC_060285.1, read on the forward strand.
ATGGGATTAATAACATCAATTTCCTATTTTTCTTGTGAGGTTTAGCTAAGAGAAAAGGAAGTGCTCGCTACATTGAAATCATTGAAGCAGTGCTAGTTTCTGACTTTCTTCTATATTTCCTTGCTTACTGAAAATGTCTTAGCCTGATATTCAAAGCTTCTCTAAGCTGCTCCCACCCATTCTTCCAGCTTGATGTCCTACAACGCCCCATTCAGAAGCGATACTCTAGCTAAATTGGTTAATAAGTGGTCTTTGACTTTCCTCTATTTTGTACAACTCTTACTTTTTCACATTAATAGTTAAAAGGCATTTAGATCTTTCTCAAGTTAAAGCCTGTCTTCTTGTACGCGAGCTGACCAATAATGATTTTGAGTCGTTTAAAAGAGACTACTGGTCAGTCAGTTCATGTTGGTCAGAATGCCTATGTTTCTCAGGGCTATTTTTTCATTTCTTTTTGTTTTTCATTCCACAGAATGTTTTAAACTGAATTTTCAAAATATTTTCAAGAGCACAATAAAATGAAGATTTTCCTCCTTACCCCCACTCCAATGTCCTGAATAGAAAGGAGAAAATTTATATAGCTTATATATTAGGCTGCTGTGTGAGATTTTCTTTACTAAAGGAAATTAAAACAAAACAAAACAAAACAAAACAAAATTCTACCTTGAAGGAATTGCATATAATAGTCCAGAAATTCAGATCAGGGAACTGCTCAGATAGATTCTTTTGGGCCTAACATGAAGTTGTTTAGATCAGTAGTCCCAAACACAAGTATTTTCAAGGGTAAGAAGAGTCATTTAACGGAGGCCAGTAGACCAGTGTGACATAATAGGGAGTGTTGGCAACGAAGGCACATTGGAGAATGCAGGCTCCATCTATGTTAATATCCTGTGTCTCATGTCTGTACATCTCTATATCTATCTATCTATTCATCCATCCATCTCTGTCTATCATTATACATATAACCATTCTTGTCAATTCAAACTTATCTACAAGCCAAATTCTTCCAGAATCCAGCCAGTTTGTTACCTTGTTAGTGCGGATCAAGAAGCTACACTAAAACAAACATGCATATACACACACACACTCATAAATTTAACTGCAATTATTGAATATTAAAGGGAAGAGTATTTTGCCTTGAGATGATGAGAAAGATTGAGTCAGAATCAGAAGCGATATTGTTTCCTGTACTCTCCTTTTCCCTTCCTCTTCCGCTTCCTTTTTCTTTTCCCTATCCTATACATATTCTATGGTCTTCTGCCCTTTTCCCATACTCCAGCCACACCCAGGCTGTCCTCTGGCTTCCTTCAGGGAGGTATATCCTATTTTTAGGGGTAGGAAGGAGGGAGGAAAAGAGAAGCAGCCTCACTAAGGAGAGGGATCCTCAGGATGTCTAAGCAATGTTGGTGTCTGAGTGTCCTATGGGAGAGATTGTCCGCCTCCTAGTGAGGTAAACAGAAGCTTCTCATGAGACTGGACAATGGGGATGCTTTCTGACCACTGCCCTTGTTGCTTAAGCTTGATCAAGCCATTTTTAAATATTGCTGAGACAGAATTATTTTGTTAAAATAGTATGGTAAATACTATAAATAATACGGCAAATATTATATACTATAAATACTATACATGTATAAATTTACTAAATACTAGTAAATAAATATTATAAAGACATAAACCACATGTAATATATTTTTATGTACGTATATATATTAGGATTCTACTAACATTTCATTTTTACAATATGTAAGTCTTGTTCAACCTTCATACATTTGACTTTCAGATAGAGTACCAGACACATGTTGTACCTGAAGCAGAGGATTTTCTAAACTTACTCTTCTTTTCCTCTCTGTGTCTGATGACCAAATCCTTTTATACGTCCCCAGCCCAGCTCATTTGTCATTTGACTTCACAGATTCATTCCTATCTAATCACAGCATAAAATTGCTGGCTCTTCAAAACCTGGAAAACACTATTTCATTTTTTTTTTACCTTTTTTTGGCACTTATTTTATAGTTTATATCACAATTACTTGTGATGATGTCTCCACTGTATTTTAATGCCACCTTGGCAGGGATCTTAGACATCTTTCTTCCCCCAGATGCTTTGTGCTCTGTGCTGAAGCAAATACGAAAAAGAGTAATTAGCTGTTACAGTACTTTTAAAAATTGATAAGCTTAGTCAAATTAGATTATCTAGGGGCCAGCCCCATGTACAGTAATTAAGTTCACAAGCTCCACTTTGGTGGCCTGGGTTTCGCTGGTTTGGATCCTGAGTGCCGACCTACACGCTGCTCATCAAGCCATGTTGTGGCAGCATCCCACATAGAAGAACTAGAACGACTTACAACTAGGATGTACAGCTCTGTACTGGGGCTTTGGGGAGGAAAGAAAAAAAGAGACAGATTGGCAACAGATGTTAGCTCATGGTCAATATTCCTCACCAAAAAAAAAAAAAAAAAAAAAATGATTAAGATTCTTTTCACAGGGGTTGGCCTGCTGGGATAGTGGTTAAGATTGTGTATACTGCTTTGGCAGCCGGGGTTCTCTGGTTCAGATCCTGGGCATGGACCTACACACTGCTTGTCAAGCCATGCTGTGGCAGGCAGCCCACATATAAAACAGAGGAGGATGGGCACAGATGTTAGCTCAGGGTCAGTCTCCCTTAGCAAAAAGAGGAGGATTAGCAGTGGATGTTAGCTCATAGCTAATCTTCCTCAAAACAAAAATTCTTTTCATAATAGTATAATAATTGATTTGCTCTCATCAGTGTTGAGTCAATTAATATATCTGAGTTGAATAAGAACTTAAAAATAAACCAAAGTCAACCCATGCACTTATGATGCCTTTAACTTTAGCCACCCAGATTCTATAATACTAAGTAAATTTCCTAGTATGTATATTTTTTTCCTCAACAATCCATATCTGTCTTCTTCTGGGACAAAGATTCCACTCAAATTTCCACGTGTGCTTTTATCTGATATTCACTCCTTAGCATATTCTGACAGAGAAATTATAGGAAGATATTTCCTACATTTTTATCTCAATTCAAAACATAACCTATACACTACATTGTCCTCTCTGCCTCCTTGTGAGTGTGTATATGTGGAATGCATTCAAGCCCTAATGTCATCTTCACTGTCTTAGGATTTATTGCTAAACATTGGCTTAACTGCTGAAGCTATTAGGAGAGGTGCACATGTATTTGAGGAGAAAATGTGGTTGTCAATCTCAAAAAGAGATATTTGTCAGCCTTTTATTAGAATTCAAAATTTTGGCAAAGGTTAATAATACACCAGTTCCAGAAAAGTAACTAAAATCTTAAGGAAAAGGCTGTTATTACGATTTCTTAAAGAAAACAAGTGTAATTTCAACAAAATATTTTCTACATCTTGGAATCTGTATTAAAAATAATGCTTCTGTTTGACAAAAGGTGTCAATAATTAAATAAGTAATAAAGTGAACCAATTTAATCTATCCTGTAGGAAGCAAATTAAAGCTTTATTTCATTTCTTTCTCTAAAAATTAATAGAATTGAAAAGCAGGCCTTGTGAAAAGTCTAACTTGCATTATTAACATGGGCATGTAAAATTGAAAATAAAAAAGGATTTTTAAAAAAATATAGATGTGGTAATGAGTTTGCAATTTTGGAACACAATAGAAAAATCTATTCTTATAGCTAGTATTCCATTTGGCACTTTTGCATCACATTTTTACAAAATACCATAGTGAATTTCAAAAATACACAAAACAAAATAATGTTAAGAGAGGGGGAAATAAATTAGGGAAAATGAAAAGGAGCATCTGCTGCATGATTGGAATCTTTCATAAATATTGTCAATAATGTGAAGGAAAATTGGGAGGTTGTAGCTTTTTATTGAGGATATGACAAGTCATATCATACTTTTCTTACATTATTTTTTCCAATCCCCACAATAAATTACTAAACTGAGTACTGTCCAGTTTTACAGAGGAGAAAAAATGGTGGCCAGGAGACATCTGTACAAGTTCGCACACGTAGTAAGTTGCAGATGAGGAATTAAACCCATAGCTCTTCTTTTCCCACTATTTTTAAATAAATTATTTTTTTCTGAATTTCAAAGCACGCAAAGATATTGCTAAATTGTTAAGGGGCAGTGAATACTGGAAGAATTATCCAGTCTAATAATGTGATATCAGAAGAACAATTTTGTAAGGTTAAAATATATATTCTAATAAGGCAAACAGGATGATAATTAGCTTTTTTTTTTTTTGAGGAAGATTAGCCCTGAGCTAACTACTGCCAATACTCCTCTTTTTGCTGAGGAAGACTGGCCCTGAGCTAACATCCATGCCCATCTTCCTCTACTTTATATGTAGGACACCTACCACAGCATGGCGTGCCAAGTAGTGCCATGCCCACACCCGGGATCCGAACCAGTGAACCCCGGGCCGCTGAATCGAAACGTGTGAACTTAAATGCTGCGCCACCGGGCCTGCCCTCGATAATTAGCTATTTTCAAATCATTTGCCTGTTTTCTATGTCTATGACTGAATTTTTATGAATAAGGACATAAATATGATAGAATTTTAAAAAATATTTCTTAGAAAGTGAAGATCATTACTATCTTCACCTGTTTCCTAACACTGCTTAGGGAATTTTCTTGAGAGATTATTTTTATTTCTATTTGTCAGTGTAATCAAAATATAGCTGCACCTAAATGGAGAGGACTAGTGACATCACAGACTCTTTCAGCAATATAATTGTCTGGTATAATATGACATATCACGAAATCAATAAGTTTTTAAAAATCAAAATTTAAAATACTTAGTGAATCATCACTGTTGTTTTTATGCCTTTACCTTTAATATTTTCAGAAATTTTTGTCATATCTATGGAGTTTCTTCTTAAAAAAAATAATTTATCTCACAATTTTTCCATTAAGCTTTCCTATAGGAAGAAAAATACTTAATTGATTAATTAAAACATTTAGTGAACACCAGAAAAACACACTACTTTAGGGTCTAGGGATATTCACAAATCAAAAGAGCAACAAATTATATGCTTGTGGTATGTGCATTATAGTGAAAGAGACAGCAGTAAAAGAAAAAGAACTAATGTACAAATAATTAGATGATACAATTCATTTAATGAAGAATGCTGTGATTCAAAATTAAATCAGATAAGCAGAAGGAGACTGATGCGGATATGTAGCGTTTTTTATCTTGTTCAGGAAATCTGTAGAGCTTCACCTAGAAGAGACCATGTTTTTGGAGGCCTGAATGGTATGGAGCAAGCTATATATCTGGGGAAATACCAACAAACTAAAAGCAGGTGACATATAAATGTGACAAGTGTAAATCATTCCTTAGAACAGATGAGGACAGATAATCATCAAAATCTTCATAAAAAGTAATGCAACACAAGCAGAAATAATAATGAGAGAAATAATTATGTATTGTGTAGAAATTGGCTGAATGCCCACCTGCACACAGAGTAAATTTGTCTAACTTCTTTGCAACCAGATAAGTGTGGCCGTGTGACTGGATCCTGGACAAGGAAAGTGAGGCAGAAGTGCAACTACCAAAGCATGTTCAAGGAACTCTCATTTGGAATCTTCCTGACTCCTTTTTTTTCAGGTTCTTTGGAACCCCTGGGAAAACTTGGGAGTTACGTGTTGACACTGACAGAGCCAGGAGATAGAATAAGCCAGGATCCTGGAATCATTTCTCGGAGGAGAGTTGATCCACCTGGACAACACACACTGGACTGTTATGAATGAGAAAGAAACTTTTATTTTGTTATGCCACTGAGATTTGGAGGTTTATCTGTTACAGAAGTTAGGGTTACCCTAAGAAGAGGTAGCCAAATTGCTAACATTATTAAAGTTATAAAACTAAACAGAGGGGCCGGTATGGTGATGTAGTGGTTGAGTTTGCAAACTCTACTTTGGTGGCCCAGGATTCGCAAGTTCGGATTGTGAGCGCAAACCTAGCACCAGTTGTCAAGCCATGCTGTGGCAGCATCCCACATAAAATAGAGGAAGATTAGCACAGATATTAGCTCAGTGACAATCTTCCTCACCAACACAAAACAAAACAAAAATGGCTGCCAAAAAGCGGAATCTGTCATTGTAGAAATGGAAAAACAAAATAGAAAGGAAGGAACTGATTTAAAAATATTGTGAGTTCTTACTTTGTGTCAGAAGTGGGTTAAGCGTCAGAGACAAAAAGATGATTAAGACAGAATCCCTGTTCTTGTGATACTTACACTTTAGAGATAAAATTGTTCAGTGTCCATTAGTACTGTCCAGATGAACTCCTGTTCGCTCTCTGGCACATATGTATTTCTAGTATGGAACAGGGAACATGGCAATTACACTAACTGTCATTACTATAATTAACCGTCATTAATTTAAATGTCTTAACTATGTCCTTTGATCTGATTCCAGCTATCAATTACCTTTGCCTTTACAAATGTGATATTCCCAGAACACACACTTGGGAAAGCAGTTATAAATGACCTAGCCAGAGGAGAGAAATACTCAAAGTGTAAATGACAAGATTCAGATTTTCGTTTGTGTTTATTTACTTGTTTCCTTTGGTTTGGTTTCGTTTGTGGCAGTTGTTTGTGGGTTTTTTGCATTAATCTATTTTTCTAGGCCTTGCTTGGTGAGAATAAAATTTGGATATAATTGTTTCATCAAGTTAATGCCACCCTGTGAAACCCAACCTGGCCAGATGGCGGACCTTTCTCAATTACACAGCTTCCCCCGTCACGACCTTCAAAGGCAACATGAATTATACTGTTCAACGTTTTACCACATGTTATTGAATAATGTTTTAAATAAATAGTTTATTAAGTGGATTTTATGTTGGGCACTTCTCCAAATACAAAGACAATTGTATATTATTGTATAAGTAATTGTATAAAATTACTATCATAGTTATTAATTTTAGTCAAATGATATTCAGTAAAATTGTTAAAATGACAAATAAAATTCTTCTAAATTCTTGGTTTCTAGCTAGTTACTTTGTTCAGAAAATTATAAATGATAGGTTTAGGAGAGTTTTATGAAAAACTATGGTGTGAATAGCATATTTTAACAAACTTATTGCTTCTCTCATGCTATTTTATATCTGAATGTTGATGCTAGGTATTATAGAATTGCTTGCTTTGGAAAATGTTTAAGAGTAAGCTAAAGAATTCATTGAGAATGCAATTAATTCCTTTCAAAAGCTGCTAAAGTATGGGCTTAAAACCCCCTAAACATGGTTATAATTTCGTCAGTTAAATTTCCAAGATCAAGAGTAGAGTCTAATGTCAGTATCTAAGTGTTTTTGTGGTTCACTACAACTGTAACATCATGAAGTAATTTTAAAATTGCTTTCTGGAGCTCTGACACTGAATGTGAATGCAGTAAAAATAATGTTACTTCTAGTGAGCTTTATTATTTCAGAAATTTTGTTTATTTTATTTATTATTTAATAATAATAGAGGTAAGACACTTATATATGCTGAATTATTTCATACTCTCAGCTCCCTTGAAAGGTATTATTAATTCCACTTTTCAGTTAAGGGTCACATAGTAAAGTAACTTGCTAGTTATCAAAGAGGTGAATTAACTGGCCCGAAATTACACAGCAAGTCCTGAAATGGCAATTCAAGCCCATGTCTGGTAGGGCCCCTCATTTGTTTCATCATTATGCCATGTTATCTTAGTTCGAATAGAAAGGGCCAGAAGTAAAATGTAGACTATCTTTTCACGCTAGTTTAGGAAAGATGGCCTTTATCTGGAAAGCAATGGGGAGACCTGAGCAGAAGTCCCTCCCTTCCTCGGCAGCTTCACAGCGCGTCAGTGTCACTCTCTTCCGTTGTGAGTGCTTCACCCACTCTCGTCTTGTTTCAGTTACTCAAAGTTTCTAAGCTCCTTTCAGTCTCTGGGTCTTTTCTAATTCTATTATTCCAGGACTCATTTCCTTCTTGTTCTTCAAATCTCAGCTCTAATGGTGTTTGTTATGGAAAGTCTCTTCGGATCACCCAGTCTCCAGTAAGCTATCATATTTATTTTTTGGCTTATAGCAATCAAATATATTTGCTATATGAAAGAACTAATGAATGGATGAGGTACATGTTATGAATGTAAAGTAGAATATTAGGAAGAGGTTGGGCTACAAAAATGTGTTTCAAGAGCTGGAGAGACAAAGAAATAGTTTTCATCAAAACTGGAAGGCTTCAGTGTGATAGTAGAAGAGATATTGAAAAGAAAAGGAGAGATAAGAAGGATGTTCTGAAGGACGCTATACAAAGATTTAAAAATTTAGGAAAATTAAGAAACTTGTGGTAGAAAGAGATATATCTTCTTAAAGGATCACTACTTTGAGAGTGAAAACAACTATTTTGGTTTAAGACACATTGAATTTGAAGTGGTAGGCATTTAAATTCCTTATATTATTTGAATTAATTAACTTATTTGAATAACAAATTGCACTATTCAGTAAAGAAAAGAAATTAATGGGTCAAAATACTTATAAACTTCTTTCAATTTCTCAGAATCTAAAGAATTCAAATCAAATAATTTCAAACCACACTCAGTTGTTTAATGTTGCCATGTATATGATTCAGTGCTATGCAGTTGTGTAATTTGGTGATAAAGTAAGAAATCTCTACTCTGAAGATGTTTAGGAGTGAATTCTAAATAATTATTATAATCTGACAGAATCATTGTTTGACCAGTAATACCTTGTGTTTCATTATTTGTCAGTGGTTTAAATGCATTTAAAAATAAATGCATTTGTAGTATGACTACAAATCAAGTATTCAGATTTGAGGCAAACAAATGACAAAGTTAAAAATATTTCAACCAATCAACAAGTATATATTAAGATTCTTTTTTTTGTGCCTACTAATGTGCTATTTGCCTTGCATAGACATAGTTCCTGGTGTTTATTAGTGAACCAAGGCACAAACCAAGGATATTTGTTCAACCATCTCTAGTAATATGGTGTAGTATATTGTGTTTGTTGATGACAAAAATGATGTTAATTACTCAATCAGAGAGCATAAGGAAAGTTTTCAAAATTATGTTGCTGTTGGAGGAATGATAACTTAAATTTCCTGAATCTATTTCTCATTTGAGATTTTATACAGGCTCTACCTGAATTCCTAGTGCTACCTAAATGTAGAGGTGAGAACAAGTACATTGCATGTTATCAAGTCCATTGTTTTAAGTTATCATATGTTATTCCTTCATTTTTTCAGAGAAACCAAGATGTCTTAATGTTACTGTATTATCCTCCATCTTTTTCCACTTTTACCTTTTTTTAATCTTGTGCTATATTTATAATCAGAAGATCCTATCATAGCTACATGTTATAAATAACTGCTAGGTAATTTTAACTATGAATCTTGAAAGATCAGTCTTCTTCTAGATTTTCTTCTCTAGATCTATTGCCAGGATAATGAAAAAGCATTGATATTATGGCTGGTATTATGGTTGCATCATAACTACCATCAGACACACACACCCTGAAATATCCAGTAAAATCTATTTTCTTCTGATAAAAATATTGAAATTTCCCCCAACATAACTTTCAGAGTCTGAGATAAATTTTTCTAAATGGTAAATATTTAGGAAAATTGATTTTGAAACTAACGATGGAAATGGCCTAATGAACACATTTCTATATTATGTTCCATGGCAACTAGCAGTTGTTTTATCTATGAAATCAATTTTATGTACTTTGCTCAACAATGCACCTTCAATAGCATACTTTGAAGATCCTGCAAGATTTTCTAGTAATATAGAAACCTTATAATTACCTGAAAGAAAGAAAATTCTTGAAATTGCACTTATTTGATTGAAAAATTATAAATTTTTGCATGGATCTTTATGTTAGTTTTTAAATGTGTTGATGTGAAGAATGGAAAGAGTAAGGCTGGTGTATCATACACCTGTGACATTTCCCAGAATTATGGGTCAATAGGAAATTTCTTAACCTCTCTGTGTCCCAAATTTATCATCTTTAAAATGGATAAAACCATGCCTACTTCAAATATTACATTATTTCATTCATGGTGACTGGAGGATAGGGGAATTGGAGAATTACTATCTATTATCCTGTTACTTTTAAAATTGGTTTCCACTTTAAACATATGCTATCCATTACAGGGAGTTTTCCACATCTCTTTCCTTTTATCTTGCATTTTATTCCTTCTTCTTTGTATATCTCTTTTACACTTATTCTTCAAAGCCATTTTATAGAACAGGAGGAATGGAAAAATCCAATATGAGAGTTGGTCAGGAGTTTGAAAGAGCAACCACTTTACTTCCTCTCCCCCATAAACCCAATAACAATAGTGACAACTGAAGTAGTATGTTCTTCCTTTTTAAGAAATCTTTTAAAAATTGACTCACTCTTTGAAATATAAAGGATATATTTATAATGCTTCACAGTGTAGTCAATCACAGATGTATTCAAACAAAAATAGAGTGTTAATTATATAAGCCATATAGTGAGCAGTCTGGCTCACCAATCAAGCTCTCATGTGCCTTTCCTCCATCCGAACAGGACCTTGATTGAATATAGATTTATTCTCTTCTCATGTAGAATTCATTTGACTTAGGGGAAGACAACCCCTGAGGTGAGCCTCAGAAGACTTCAGCCAATCAAGCATTGCATTAGCTTAGCCAAAGTCACAGTCAGTAGTGGCATATGGCCAGAGCAACCTAATAAGGTTAACAATGATTGATTGGAATGCTAAGACTGAAATAGTCTCTCTCTTTTCCCGTCTTCTGGCAGGTGTTATACATGAAAATGAAATTCAAAATGGCCACAGTTATTTTATCATCCATATGAAGATGCAGCCAATACACAGGTGAGGGCAGAGTCAATAGAATCCTAGGATGAAACTAGACCACTATCTTACACCATACACAAAAATTAACTCAAAGTGGATTAAAGACTTGAAGGTAAGACCTGGATCCATAAAACTTCTGGAAGAAAACATAGGCAGTACATTCTTCGACCTTGGTCTTGGCAGCATATTTTCAAGTACCATGTCTGACCGGGCAAAGGAAACAATAGAAAAAATAAACAAATGGGACTACATCAAACTAAAAAGCTTCTGCAAGGCAAAGGAAATTTCCATCAACAAAACAAAAAAACAACCTAACAACCGGGAGAAGATATTTGCAAACCATATATCTGATAAGAGGTTAATATCCAAAATATAAAGAACTCATACATCTCAACAACAAAAAAAACTAACCACCCAATTAAAAAAATGGGCAAAAGATCTGAACAGACATTCTCAAAGAAGATATACAGATGGCCAACAGGCACACTAAAAGATGTTCAACATTGCTAACTATCGGGAAATTGCAAATCAAAACTACAATGAGATATCACCTCACACCTGTCAAAATGGCTATAATTAACAAGACAGGAAACAATAAGTGTTGGAGAATATGGGGAGAGAAGGGAAACTTCATACACTGCTGGTAGGAATGCAAACTGGTGCAGCCGCTGTGGAAAACAGCATGGAGATTCCTCAAAAAATTAAAAATAGATCTACCATATGACCAAGTTATTCCACTACTAGGTATTTATCAGAAAATGAGAACACAAATGCATAAAGATACATGCACCCCTATGTTCATCACAGCATTATTCACAATAGCGAAGACTTGGAAGCCACTTAGGTGCCCATCAAGACACGAATGGATAAAGAAGATGTGGTATATATACACAATGAAATACCACTCAGCCATAAGAAACAATGAAATCTGGCCATTTGTGACCACATGGATGGACCATGAGGGCGTTATGGGAAGTGAAATAAGTCAGAAGGAGAAAGTCAAATACCATATGATCTCACTCTAAGTAGAAGATAAAAACAATGACAAACAAACACATAAAAACAGCTATTGGATTGATGGTTACCAGAGGGGAAGGGCGGAGGGAGGAGGGCCAAGGGGATGCTTAGGCACATGTGTGTGGTGATGGATTGTAATTAGTCTTTGGGTGGTGAACATGTTGTAATGTACACAGAAATCTAAATATAAATGATGTACACTTGAAATTTATATGAAGTTATAAAGCACTGTTACTGCAATAAAAAAAGAATCAAAAATCAAAAAAAAAAATCTTAGGAAGTAAAGTCAGGATCTGAAATTTTCTATCCTTCTGGGCTTTGTGTTATAAGAAATGATGAAACTTCTTATCTTAAAGCCAATTTTCGCTGAGTTTTTTATTACTTACACACAAAGCCATTCTAAATTGTAAAGGATAGGGTGTGAAAATTTTATTGTGATGAGAAAATTTGAGGCTTAGATCCAGTAATGTGACATGTCAGATCCCACAGATAGATTGATTGTGTGGAATTAGAATGCGTTCTCAGATCTGTCCACCTCCCATTGTTATCCTCTTTCTTACAGGAAATGCCTTGCAGTAGGGCTCATAACAAGAAAGTATAAACAGTAGAGTTCTAATGTTATCATATTATTCCGCCATGCTAAGAAACATATGAAAACCCTTTGTCTTTCAAAGGGAATAGTGTTCTTGTTCTTGCCCCCATAGACCTAATTACATGCTTACCACTTCAGAATTTATATCTTAAGTCCAAATATTTTATCTGAACTCCTCACCAACATACTCACATAAGTTATTTAATTCAGATGGCGTATTACTGAAACTGGTAAGAGCAACTGAATCCTCATTGTGAACAGCAGGGGAGGGCTGATGGTGAGTGAGATTGCTTAGACCACAGACTCTTTGACATGAAACACTGATACTTGCTCTTCAATTCTTTTCAAATACTCTAAAGTTAAACATGTCTCTAGCTAGTTCATTTGATTTACAATTCACAAAATTGTTAATCAATCTACTAGACACAGTGATGTTTTGATACCCTTCCTGACTATCAGTTAGTTATAGCTATGTAATATGCTATCCAATCTTAGTGGCTTAAAAGATAACAAATAATATTTAAAAAGCAAAATAAGTAAAATTTTAAAAAGATTAAAACATAAATTAAATAAATAATACAACAATAAAAATTAAATGAGGAATAACAAAAAAAGCAATAAAATAAATGGAATGGATAAAAAACAAGAAAAAAGGGAGAGAAAAGAAATTTCAAAAAAGAAAAGAAAAGAAGAACAACACTTGTTCCTGTTCATGAGTCTACGTGTTGGCTGTGTGGTTCTCTGATCTTGGCTGGATCACTGAACATGGTTTGACCTTCCTCATGCATCTACAGAACAGGGAGTACCTCAGTTGGGATGATCATCTGTGATTGATTCATCTCATCCCCCAGGAAGATAGTCTTGGTTTGTTCTCATGGCGGAGACAAGATTTCAGGAAATAACAGAAGAGCACTAGACCTCTCGATGTCTCGTCTCAGAACTAGCACAGTGATTGATTATTCATGTATTTTATATTTTCTCAGTGTCATAACATCTATTTCTTTATTTATTAATCTTCTACAGAGTTTAGAGTCCTTAGATCTCCCCTTCTTAAGATGAATAGGCAGAGAACAGTAGCATAACTGCCTCTCAAAAAATTTTATAAAATAACAATAAATTATTACTATGAAGATAGCAGTAGTACTTAAGTTCTGAAATATTTGAACTTTCCTTTAAAATACATTTAGAAAAAGATCAAATGTTTTAGCAAATACTAATTTCTTGCTCTTGAAAAGATGTAAGATAATATTATGAAGAAAGAACAGGATGAATTAAATAAAAATTGTTAGAGAGTGAGAATTATGACCGAAGCCCCCCGACCAGCTACAGATTTGGTGCTTTCCTTGAAAGACTCACAGGACTCAGCATATAGGAACATGTACTGGCTGAGATTTATTACAGTGACACAGCAAGGATACATAGCCGAATCAGTCAGGGAAAAAGACACATCAGGCAAAGTCTGGATGAATCCATGTGCAGGCTTCCCAAGCTCTCCCTGCAGAAGCCTCACAGAAGGTGTTCTCCCTCACAGCAGTGAAATGTAGTCCCACGTACACAGTGTTTCTACGCCGGGAAGACTGTTTGATTCTATGGTTTTTATTGGGGCCTGGTTACATAGGCACAAAAATCAACCATAACTACTGCAATTCTAGCTTCCCAGAAAAGAAAGCGAGTGTTTAGCGCCCAGGTGGGCAAAATAATCTTACCAATGGAGAGAACTGTTCAAAAGTTGATGTCCCAGAGAACCAAAGACCAACTCTGTAAACAGGTCTTTCTAAGGAAAACAATCTCACATATTATCTAAATTAAAAGATAGTTGGAGGTCAAATAAAACAGAATCAACAATTTCCAAAAGTAGTCAATGGTGTGGAGAACAAATTTGAGAAGAATACCTATAATACTTAATGAAAGGACAAAGATGTGAGAATGTGGAAAACATAAAAATTGAAAAAAAGAGTAAAACAGAAAGTAGAAACCAAAATGCAGATAAATTTTTCTTATTTTTATTTCTTTATTTTTCGTAAAAGAGTAAAAGAGCAAAATGTAACAGAAACAATCATCTAAACTAAAATAGAGAAAAAAAGGCTTTTTTTGTAATGTGTCATTAATTTGAAGGTCACCATGTTTAAGGCAAATTTAAAGGAAAATTAAAAAATAATTGTAAATTTATTAAAATGGCGAATTCTAAGAATAAGAAAATAAATATTTGGTTTTGCAGAAATATATTGGTGCTTATGTTGCTTTTTTCCCTCAATTAAATGAAAATATCTTTATATCCTTTTAAAAGAAGGATAGTATGAACATGACAACAAGCTTGTATATAATAAATTCATTAATACATGAAAATTAAGTCCTAAAAAAAGATAGCGTTCATCACCTGTCTTGAGCAGAGTGCATCATTGGAAATATAATTGTAAAGGTACAAAAATCTCCCACTAAATTTTCTTAAACTTGGTTAGCCAATGACTCAGGTCATGATTGAGAGCCACTGGAAAAGCTAGAAGATCAAATCTAGGATATGAGAGTGACAAATAATCATGACATACCAGATTGAAAGAGGAATATGCTGCAATGCCATTTGTTTTCTTTGAATCAGCTTCCTTATAAGAATAGCCCACCAATCGTACTGTTCTCCTAACAGTGGGCCATAGTTGAAATCCAAGAGAATTCTCACATAGAGCAAGATGGGCTAATGGCAGAGGATTCATCAGATTTTCTGGGAACACTCCATCATTATATAGCACATTTCTTCTGCCCTTGCTGCTTCTCTTCACCCCGGCCCATTGTCTTCTCACCAATCCCAATGCTGAAGGATCAGATAACCTTTCTCACCTTCTTGCTCAAATTCTAAGGGCAAAATTCAGAGAGTATTTTCATAAATGATGATGGGACTTAAAGAGAACATAACCATATTATTTCAGAGAAAATGGCATATCTGGATATAGCCATCCCTGTTACAGGATAAAGGATGCTCAGAAATCAATCCAAATTGGACCCTATACATAAATGATATTTTAAAGCAACACACACAGAATAAACAGAAGGAGAAAGACGTAAGACATCAAAGACCTAAAAAGAATTTACCTTGTAAGAATAATTAGCTTAGGAAATCAAAGACAATTTTAACTTAAAACATCCTACTTTCTAAAATAAATTTAAAAATAATACAGATTTTTAAAAACAAAACATAAAAAATATATGAAATCTAAAATAACAGATAAAAAGACAATAGAAAATAAAATGGTGGTACAAATTAAATATAATGAAGAAAATATTAAGATCAATCTGGAAATTAGAAAAGAATAGAAGTAGCAAAGTGTAGAATCACAGCATAAAAATAAAGTTAGTCATGAAGAATAAATTTGAGAGAAATGGAAAAGAATCAAAAAGCTGGCAAGATTGAGCGCAAAAGTACAAAAAACTAAAAGCTAAAGTAGAGCAAATGATATATGGAAGGTAGACAATGATATAAATCTTTAATGTATAAAAAGTGTATATTTTAGAAGTAAAAATAAAATATGAAAAAGAAACAGATATAAAAAATATATAATTTGGGCCAGCCCAGTGTGCAGCGGCTAAGTTCTCATGTTCTACTTCAGTGGCCTGGGGTTTGCTGGTTCGGATCCCGGATGCAGACCTATACACTGCTTGTCAAGCCATGCTGTGGCAGGTGTCCCACATGTAAAGTAGAGGAAGATGGGCATGGATGTTAGCTCAGGGCGAGTCTTTCTCAGCAAAAAGAGGAGGATTGGCAGCAGATGTTAGCTCAGGGCTAATCTTCCTCCAAAAAAATAAATAAATAATGGAAGAATATTTTCTTGCAATTAGGGATAGATGTAATTCCAATAGATTGACTCAGTGTTTCAGAAATGAAAAAAATGAAAGGAACAGTCAACTGAAAACAACACAACATCCTGATGACATCAGTGAACATGTGAACAAACACAAAAGAACACTATAAACATTTAGACAGAAAAACATAGATTGTTTACAACAATAAAAATATCAGGGAGATCTCAGATTTCTATACACTCTTGATGAAGGCACAATACATTGTTGTAAAGCCTTTGCAGTTTATATTTTTAAAAAAGGATATGACAACTTTTTAGTTCTTTTAATTAATTTTAATTAGCCACACTATGAAAATTAAATTTACAGACCAACTAAAATCCTATTGTTCGCTACCCTCCCAGCCCAGTACCTCCCTTGTTCCCAGAGGAAATGATGGTTATCAGTATGATGTAGCTCCTTCCTGACTTGTCCTTTTTTGCCACATATGTATTGAACATTTATTCTGTTCCAGGAAACATTCTAGGAGCTAGAGATACAGTTTTGAATAATCTCAGCTGTTATGGCACTTATGTTTTAGTGGAGCAAGAAAATCAATTAAAAAATAAACAAACACGGGGTTGAAAGGAAAACAAGAATTAGCTTTACAATTTCATCATCTTTTACAGGAGGCAGCATAAAAATTGGTTTATTTCTGAAACTGATAAATTGAGAAGTATATATTCAAGCATTTACTTAAAGATATAAACATATTCACCATAAGAGCTAAAAAGGAGACTATACTGTGTACTTTTACACAGAGAAAGGAAAAGGAGAAGTAAAAAACAGAAAAGAAAAATATGAAGAAGGCAAAAGAAAGGCAGCATAAAAACCAAAGCTGCAAAATATTACAGATAAAATTAAACAATAGAATTAAGATAAATACACCTTCATTAAAGGAAAGGTTGAATGTGTTAAAGTTGCCTCTTAAAGGAGAAAAAAACAGACATTCCACTTGGATTACATAAACAAAACCAAGTATGTGTAGTCCTTAAGAGACACACCAAAAACTGAGGAATCAAGGAGTTGAAGGCAAATACGGTGAGATACATGTCAAACACTGTGGACTGTTGTACTCATTATCTTTAACTGCTGAGCAAGCTTTCCCATCTCGTTCCTTCCATCCTTAACTCTAAGTGCTCAGGCCTGGGGTAGGGCGGGAAGGAAGGCAGGTGCATTTAATGGAAGGCAGACCCACGAGTGCTCTTCCCTTTCCTTATCAGTGTAGGTTTTGGGGCTTTGCCTCTGGGGTCCACAGTGGAAGAATATGACTGTGGTCTGTTATAGTACTTGTCATGTGTGGAAGACTTGCTGAAATTAGGAGAAATAAAGCCAAGAAGGGCTGAGAGTGATTGAAGTTGGATATAAGGAAATACCGGCTAAGTTGAATCTTAGTTCAGTCATCAAGGCCATAGTTTTGAAGCTGCTGCCTCAATCCCGTAAGTTACTCTAGTTCTTTGGGCCAACAAATTTCCTTTTACCCTTAAACTAGTTAGTCTTTTGTTTTTGGGACTTGCAAATGCAGGACTCTTAACCAGTATCCCAAGAAAGTGCTTTAATATTAGAAAATAACAGTTATGATCCTAATATTAAAACAATTTTGTTGACAAGGTGCAATACATTCAATGAAGCAACGAAGGTCACTTTATCGTGACCAAGAGCAAAATGAACAATGGCAATATAGCTGACAAGAAAGTTTCGGCAAGAGTAATGCCACAGCAAAATATATAAAGTAAAAACTTTTTGACATATACAAGAGAAATCAAGAGGTATTGAGTAATTTTGGAGGAAATTTTGATATATTCATCTCAACACTTGGCCAGATCAAGCAGGAATCAAATAAGAAAGACCATAAAGACTTAGATTTATATAATTAATAAAAATGGTTTATTAGATATTTATAATAGATATGTACGAAAATAATGAACTCTTTAACTTACACTCAGAAAATTTAAGCTTAAACTATGCCTCAAGGAAAATTTTTAGCCTTACATGCATATAAAAGAATAAACAAAAAAAATCAGTGAACTAAGTATCCATCTCAAAAAAGTTAAGAAAAAAAAATCCCACTGAGTTAAACAGAAAAAGCAAAAGCGAAAAAATAATACAGATAAAGGCAGCAGTCAATGAACAGAATCAAACACACAAAAGGGAGGATGGACTAATAAGTTGTATAACTTCTTGGCAAGTCTGATCAATGATATTATTTTCCCTTAAAGAAGATTGGCTTTTGCTTATGGCCTGAAATACTTCCACAGGCAAATTAGCCTCGTTCCAAGGATGGACTGAGATGCTTACATGCTGGCTCTATTCCTTCTGACAGCTAGTCTATTTCTGGTTCACCCTCATTCCTTTGGGGCTCCCACCAGAAGACTAGAGTTTTTACCAGAGGCCCTTCTGCTTCTCAGACTTTTGACTTTTCTCCCCAGCCCTATGAGACCTCTAAAAACTCTACTTGGTTTACTACCTTTCCCGCCACCGATTTCACTTTTGGAATAAGCAATCGCTGAAGCAGAAAGAGTGGCCTCAAGGTTTGAGTTAACGTCTCTCATCTTTTCTTCTCTTCTTAGCCTGACATATTCACATTGTGTTGGTAATTTCCTGAGGCTCTCAAAGAGATTTTAAAAAATATTTTGTCCAGTTTATTGAATTATGTTCAGCATGAGCATTGGTCTCAATCTAGCCTATTATTGTTAGATATGAGATTCCATCGAAGAAATTTTTTGGTCAGATTAAGTAAAAATAAAACCACAATCGATGCCACTTAGGAATTAAGAAACCATTGAGAACTTTTTCTAGTGGAATAATTATATTTTCCTATTTTACATCATGGCAACTCTTTATGGAGCCACAAATGGCACCAACATTGATATCTTCTAATTCTGACCCTGCCGCCATCTCTACATTTCATTATTTCAGTGCCTTTTTTGGTTCTCTGAAATTATCCCAGTGTCTGTTCTTGTCCCAGTGTAGCTGTCACCAGCCTGTCAGTCTGTGGCCTTCTGAAGCTGACACCAAATTCCCTGCAGAGTCTGGACAATATATCATGAGCAACCTGGACAAGAGGTGAACTGTGGCCTTAGAACTTTGTTGCCACCAATACATGTAAACACTCATTTAGTACAACACTCTTTGGCTGCTTTTATTTGGAGGCTGGCATGCCTAGTCTCTTCTTTATATAGGCTGAAGGTAGATAATTGACACCATGTTGTGAGAGGGCCTAAATCGGCTACCTTTTATTAATCCTAGATGAAGTATTCTGGCAGTACCTTGCCACTCTGTGGAGATTTTTGTGCCTATTGGCATCAGTTTTGGAGCTCCACTGAAACTTCCAGAAAACAGAAAAAATACCCTGCATTGCTTGTATTAAATTTAAGTAATTTTGGTTTGAAATATCTAATTATTAATTAATCTGAGACATCAGATACTAATGCAAAATCTCAAACAACACTATGGAAAAATCCTATGCAGATATGCTTTTTGTAATTGTAGTCATATATATTAAGTTAATGAAATATATATTACACAGACCTGATCCTATTTTACTGCCCGTTCCTTTATGCTAAGAACTGCTGTCTCTCCAGAATGTGGTTAGTGCTGTGATTCTTTATCTTTTCCAACAAAGAAATACTTAGAGCTAAGGAGAATGGGCAACTATCCCAAGAATTTTGCATTATATTTAAATCATATGCAGTTTTTTTAATAAAAAGAAAAACAAATACTCTTTCACTTCATACTACCCAATATTTGAATAAATCTGCCTCACTAGAGAAAGTGAAAAGTTTATCTGGTGTCTTGGTGAACGTTCCTCCTCTGTGTCCCAGAGTGACTTCCTTTTTGAGAACAGGCTCTAATTAACCAATCCTTTTTGTGTGACTACATATAAATATGAAATTATTTAACATTTAGAAAAGAAACCCACTTTTCTTTAAAATGAGGAAACTGACGCACAAGGTGTTGACTAAGTTTGCCAACATAGTGACAGCAAACCCAGAGTTCCAGGAGGCATTCTGTCTCCATGTCTCTTGCTCTAAACTCCAATGCTTTATTGCCATGCTTCTGGTACATTCCCTAATGCCCTGCTGTTTGGTACACTGCCCTTGCTGGTGCCACAACATTTTTCATTGGTATATAGGATTCTTGGACTCTTACTACACATGGTCATCCTTTGATTTTTAACAGCATAGCTTCTCATTCTGTAAGACACAATGCGAACATGTTGAGGGAGTCTTTGTTGACATCTAAACTTGACCACTCTTCCTTTGGTGTACCTTGTACTCTTTACACACCTTTATCACAGCAACTAGAGCATTTTTTAATTTGTAACACACTCAGTGTTACCCCACCAGACTATAAGATCTTTGATTCCTGGGACCAGGTCTAATTTAACCCTAAGTTTCCCACACCCACTGCATCTGATGCCTTCGAAGTGCTCAACTCCTGTTCATAGAATTAAACAATTCAAATGTGCTTTACCTTTACCTGGTTAAAAGCTCTCCTTAATCCTGTTTCTGCTCTTTTGGCCATCTGTGTCACTGCATTCTCTTCACTTTGTCATGCCAAGACTGTTTGTGAGGATTCTTTCTGTGACATCTGCTTTCAAGACTGCATTTTCTCTTCTGCCACCTTACTCCAGTGGTAAGATTATAGATAACTAGTTCCACTCACATTACTCCTGGCATAATGACCTCCTACTTCCTAAATTTTTCCCTTGGGCCTAAGAACATTGATGTTACTGGTCAAACTTTTGTCATGCTGAGTATGATCATGTTGACTATTCTCAGTATAATGGCTATATTGGCTCTTTGTCATGACCAAGGAATGTACATTGACAGCACTGCTGTCTCTTCTATCTACAGGGTCAACACATGATTGTGTTTGTCACCATTCTGCAAATGAGAAGGGAATTCTTGGATATTCTGCATCCACCACTAACTAGGAAATGGGCTTTCACCACATACTGACTCTGCCAATGCCTTGATCTTGGACTTCTAGCCTCCAGAATTGTGAGAAAATAAATTTCTGTTATTTAAGCCACCCTGTCTGTGGTATTTTGTTATGGCACCCCTAGTAAACTAATACAGAGCTCATAGTTTGTATCATTTGTCATTTTTCACATATTATTTCTTAGAATTCTTCATATGTTTTCATATGTATAACTTGTTTTCCCAACAGATTCATAATGTCTTCAAAGGCGGGAAATCACCTCGTACTTTGTTACTTCATTAACAATGTCCAGCAGTACAATACACACAGCAAAAAATGAATGAATATTTAGTAAGTTAGTTAATTAGTAGGAGTGAAATTTATCTTATAAGTAAAAATTTTAATTCACAGAAGAGGGAAGCAAAATATTTCATATGCATTTCATTGCATGTAAATATATATATATATATTTATGTATTACCTACCAATATATTTTATCTTTAATAGGGAATGAGAAAGGAAAATAAAGAAAAATTGATCAGGCTTTCATACTTTCATATTTATATGTCAAAAAAATTCATCTATGCCCATTACCTTATTATACAACCAAGATGAAGAAGCAACAAAAGAAGAAAAAAATTCTCCTTTTAGGAAACAGCTTTGATTTCATTGGTTTTATTCCTCAGTTCCAGAAAGACTTCAGAGTATGTTAGGTTCTGAAGAACAACAGAATATCAACTTTTAGGCCACTGGAGTACTATTTAATGCAGAGAAACTGTAATTTTCAATAGATCCCTGAGCAAACAGTATACCAGGCTGGTAATAACAAATGTTACTGAAGAGCAGTAAGTTATGTACTATCTGTAACAAAACAGAGAGCACATCCTTTGAGCTCCTCAAGACCGACTCAAATCCCTCTTTTAACATTGTCGAATAATTTAGGGACTTAAACACAAAGTAACATTAGTTGGTATGGTATAGGCTACCGAAAACACTGTAAGTGCTTCATTTTTATGTTAATAATGATATCTATTAATAGTTGGAACTGACTTTATTTTGTGAACTAATATTAAATGAACTAGCCGTAATGGTGCTACTGATTTAATTCTAAGCATAAGCTACTCAATTACAGTCAGCTAAAAGGGCAATAAATGTATATATAGCTGTGGTTAAATCAGACGTGGCATGAAAAATTCATCCTGATTAATTTGAAGCTGTTCTATCACCAAATGTTCATTAGTCCTAGAATTATTATTCATAAATTGGGCCATGGAATTGAGTCAACTGTGATTTTACTAAATGTGATTTATGTGTATTCTAAAGTTACCTGAGATCTTCGAGGGTATGCTGTGTCTTATTACTGAAGAAAATGAACAAGGAACACTAGAGATTGCCAGCATACCACCAGAAGCCAGGGAGAGGCAGGAAAACATTCTCCTCTACAGTTTTCAAGGGGAGCATGGCCCTGGTGACACATTGATCTTGGACTTCTAGCTTCCAGAGCTGTGAGACAATAAATTTTTGTTGTTTTAAACCACACACAAAAAAAGTAGACAGAGATACTGGATCATGGTAAAACAGAACAGTATAAAAACTAAAAATAAAACCATTGAATCAACATGGTAATTGAATAAATGATTGATGTTGAGTGAGTATAACAACAAATAAAAATGAAGACTCAGGATCTATCCTCAAATAAGCTTTTATTTTTAGCTGACAGGCAAAGTATAAGCATGTGAAATATATTTACTAGCATTATGAAATAGCAACTGTGTAAATTAATTGGATATAAATTTAGTAAGGACAATGCTGATGAAATTGAGTGGAGTTAATCAGTCATAGTTTTCTATATGAGGCCACATTGGTAATTCTTTTTAATTTGTATTAGGGCAAGATTTTCAAGAAGAACTTTTTAAAATAACGTCTTTGGTTGGCTACATAAATATAGGATCTGAAGATAAACGAATTCCTGCTACAGCTTTGTCATGGCAAATTTGTATCAGCTTTGCTATGTATATTGGTATATCTGCAAACAGAACTCCAAATTACTGATATTTCTCCACCTTCTCATAACCATTCACATTTATACTTCAACTCGGAAAATATAATTAACAATAATATCTACTATGAGACATTAGTAAAATAGTGTGATGCTGCTGTGTACTTCCTTTTCCTCTTTCAAGACCAAGGCACTTGTTGCCTCACTAAGTGGAAATGTTGGCTTCTTATAACTCATAGCTGCATCTTTCTGGAAATTACCCTTGGCTAAAAAGAAGCTGCCTTGCCCAGGATACAACACTCTCTCCACAAGTAACCTGTATCTAATGACTGGCCCATAGTGGGGTACAATGCTTGGCCATTCGTCTTGGTTGAAACCAATTTCAAAGTACCATGCCTGTTCCAGAGATCCTTGTGGGATGGGCTGAGGGTGCTGCTGTAACTGCATTACAGTTCAGCCTCTTCCTTAGCCTCTCCTTCTTCCTCACAGGTGTTGCTCCTGAGAGCAGTTCCCCAAACACCTCCTACATTCAACTCTTCTCCATCTCAGAGGCTGCTTCTAGGGAATCTGGCCTAAGACTAAATCAAGATGATCTATTATCATAGTCACAATTTGAACACTTGACAAATAAATAGAACTCCTTTTCTGTGTACAGGTTTTGAGGAAAAGAACAAAAAGTTTGCAATTTTGAAAATGGTACAGATGTGTATTTTTAATGATTAGAGTTTGCATGTGGACAACTGGGAGCAAAGGGAGAAGTAAAACTACATGAAGAGTCACGTATCTCCCATCTGCAGATATTTGGCATCTCCCTTAGTTCATTTCATTTTTTAAGAAAAGAAAAATTTATTGAAAGGACATCAGCATACTCCATGGAATTGAAGAGAAACTGTAGACATCAAGGCATTTTTGGCTTATTGAAACTTGACACTCTCAGGATGGTCCCTGCTGTCTCTCATCTCTGCTTTTCTCTGTATGCAGCTTCACTCTCTCTGGGTGATGCGGGAATATACTCCGGTGTTATACCCATACAGCGTTATGACCATAGAAAAGGGAGGTATCCCCACCGCCCTGCACTGAATGAGCACACAATCCCCAACCCCAATACACATTAATGCGTTAATTCCAGTTAAAAACCCAGGGAAGTAATTCCAGTTATCCTTTCTTGAATTATTATGTTCCCCGCTGGAGAAATCTCTTGAAGCTAGTTTATAGATTGTGAGTCTCCCAACTTGGGTCACATGCCTGCCCCCGGGGTTAGGGATCCAATTCTGTTCCCAGAAGGAGAGAGCAGGAGTGCTGGGCAGAGAAAGACAGTAGACACCACAAAAACTGAGAAAAACATGTTAGTTAGCATAATTTGAACAAGTTCTTTCATTCTGTATTTAATCTTGCTTCCGTCTGGGCCAGAAGTTTAAAAAAAAATTTAAGAATATATAAGCTTTGGCTTTAATGAGGGCAAGGCAGGAGGGAAGTGAGCATTGGGAGAGGCATAGTGGAAACTTTGGGAGCCAATTTAATTTCAAAAAGTGTTATCAAAATTGCTAGTACTTTAATGTTCATTCTAATGTTTAGTTATTTTTCAATTTCAAATTACATTAAATGAGAACTTACTTTTTGTTACGTTTATCAGAATAGAACATAGGTTTGTAAAGTTTTAGAAAATTGGTGTAACAAGACTTGTTCTATTGAAGATACAGAAACTCTAGAATTGATCCCAAAGTAATGCTTAGAAACAGATTTACTAAACATCAGCAATGAAAAAGCTTAAAATTCCACTCACTTGCCCCATCCTATATCTAGTGAATATTCAGTAAATCCTTTGGATGTTGCCTGATAAACTATAATTTCTCATTGAACTTGAGATTTTCCCTTCAATCTCTTGCCTTTTGTCCTTACCACATTGTTACCAAGAAAGAGAGAAAGTAAAATATTAGCAGCACCCACAACAGATGCGATTTTCAAATACTTTTTTCAGTGGAAGGGCATTTCTTGACCTTCTCTATAAGATTTTTAATATTATCAATTTAACTTAATTTTTATTTGTTGAAGACATAAACTAAGAGAAGGAATTTAATGAGCTAATCAATCTCCTGAAATATTTAACCAAATTTTGTGTATATGACTGTGCTTGTTTGTACACGTAAATATATTGAAAGAAGACTCATAGCTTTTATTAGAATTTCCAAGGCATCTATGAACCTAAAAATATTTTAAAATAGCTGTAAATAATATGGGAGACAAAAGTTATTTCTTATTTAAATAAAAATATATCAGCAATTTTAACACTTTGAACCTAGTCCAGTCCACTGAAGACCTACAAAATACACTGAATACCAGTAGTAACACTACTTGTGAAGAAAAATCAAGTACTTGCTCAGAGTTGAGCTCTGTTCTGAGCATATTCTATACCTTACTTAATTTAACATTTGGTACTATACTGGAAAATAGGTGTGTTACTGCAATCACAGGCCCTCTAAGACCAGTTCAACTGACTCCGTCTTGTGAATGAAATAATTGAGTGGTTTTTCAGGAACCCCTTGTCCAGTTCAGGCCAGTTGAGACCACCAACGCGTCAACTGGGCCTGTGAAAATGCCTGATAAATGACCCTTTTGATGTTAAGGGGCTGAAAACTCCACCCGCAGATCATATAACACCACCATTTTGTGAACATGTGTCCTATGAACAGCCATGAAGGTTGACTATGCTTCTGCAGATCATCAATTATCTCACTTCTCCTCACCTCCAATCATCCAATCCTCCCTGCCCTTGATCCCATAAATCTTGCCCCAAGCCCTGCATCAGGGAGACAGAACTAAGAGCATATGCCTCCTGTCTCTTTGTAGATCCATCAAGCAATAAAGCTGCTTTCTTTTCTCAAAAGCTGATGCCATAATTATTGACTTTTTAAATGTTCATTGAGTAGGAGAACCCCAATTTTGTGTGGCAACATTATCATTCCCACAAATACAGTTGAAAATATTGCAATTCAGAAAGGTGGGATACTTGCCCAGGGTCATATAACAGTGAATGAAAAAGCCAGAATTGGTATCCACTTCTTGTTCTATAGCCCACTTTTTTTTTTTTTACCAGGAATAGGGTAGGCACTTAACAAAAATGAATCAAATTAAATCAAAATTTTGAAATGAGGAAATTGTGTTAAAGGATAGAAATAAAACATATTTACCTTTCATTAAACTGTCCTTCAAGTGATTAAACCCAATAATATTTCTTTTTTCTAACAGTTTTAAAATATGTGATAAGGGATCTTTCTCTTTAATTTTCATTTATTTTTTCAAAACAATTGTCAGACTATTTTTACATGCCAGGCATTTTATTGTAGATTCAATGGGAGAATAAAGAAGACACTGTGTTTGTCTTTTCGGGACCTACATTCAAGCAAAGAAAACAAACAAGAAACAATCTAAAAATAAAGAAACCGTAGCTTTAGCTTTAGCTACAGAGGTCAAGGAAGTTCAATTCCTTTTTATTATCTAAAAGTAATTTTCAAACTATATTAAACCTATCAAGTTTGTTCTTCAATTTCTAAGCGATCGTATGCAATTTTTACAGAGGAAATATTTTTAATATATAACTTCTAAAATCATCTGATAAAAATGTGCTCAATCATTTAGACTGAAAGTGAACTGGGTAGTTGACCTTATCCAATCTCTTCTTTTAGAAACTGAAAAAACAGGATTTCTTAATAGTTAAAAGACTTGTTAGGAATGACACAGCCAGAACTGAGACTAGAAGCCAAGCATCATGCATTTTGAGCTAATGTTTATTCTGTGATGCCACAGAGTTCTTTTCTAAAGTTTTAAGGAATCAGGGTGTTCTAAAAGGAAACTGGGCATCTAGCCTAATGAAAATCAAAGAAAAGAATGAGTGGAAATAATTTCTTTTTGGCTTTTCCTTCTATTCCTTTGAACATCTTGGGAATTCTTTCTTAGAACCCAGGTCCTTAGAGTTCCAAGGATCACATTCTGGAATACACTGCCTGGGCAATGGTGTCTTGGAGAAAAAACTTAGAACCACTGAATTATAGAAAATGAAAGACAGAAATTACTTTAAATTCATATATACCACTACCCTCTTTTTATGTATAAAAAAGTCAAGACCCAGAGAGAGAAAATGAATGATTCTCTACAAATTTGGTCTGACTCTTAAGAACTTCTCTGAGTGTCTTTACTGTGACAAGCATAGTTCATTGTTTGATGTAAATAGATACTTAATGAGTGTTGAAAAATGAATGGACTATTACATATTGAGATGTTAAAAATTTCCTTGAAAGTTAAGATTTAAAAACAAAAAGGTTCAAAGCTTTCATGTATAGTAATGTCTCAGAGTGGTTCTTATCTGAAGCACAGAAAATAAATTTAGTAATTCTTATAGAATTTTTTTCTATTATTCTGTTTTTCTTTGGGGTGTATGTAAACTTTGGTCAAATTAAATTTATATGGAGCTTCTACTATATATACTTGTACATGTACAATGATTAATCTTAACCATTTCTTGACTTCTTACCATGGTTTCCATTCCTAAAGCCAGTGTTATGCTTATTTACTCTTCTTTGACAGAAATATTCTCTTGAATATTTAAATGTAAAGGAACAAAGCTAAAACTTTCATTGACTTAATGTCCAACATGGGATTAATGAAAGTCATAAGTTAGAATGGAATTTGGGCAAATAACTCTTTTGATGTTCTGAATGGCTTATATATGTATTTTTTCATGTATAAGGACACATATACATATATACACACATATACATATATACACATATATGCACATACACTTTATATATATAAATTTTACCTTACATAGTTATTTTGAATCATATTTATTTTCAAATGGTTTGGTTTAAGAAAATTGTGATTAAGTGATATCAGAATAATGAAGTATGAAGCGTGTTTAAAAGAAGAGCACAGCAGAAACATTGAAGACAAAGAAATAAAATAGTCATTCTATTGGACAAAAATTGCACAATGATATTTGGTAATTTTATGTATTAATGTCTTTAAATAAAATATTTGCGCACTTAATTTCCTGACGACGTTTATAATCAATAGTATTTTTCTTCCATATTGTTGCTGACCAAGTAGTTTCAAAGGTCCTTAAAAATAGCAACAAAACATAAAAACAAACAAAAAGAAAAACATGCTGTGCTAGAGCACTCTCTTGCACTGGCTTTGTCATAGAGTAAATTAACACACCAAAAGAAAGTGTGAGGCACAGTTTAAGTACTGCCTTGAAAGTTCAAAGATTCGACAATGACTCAAAGAGATGTATTCTCAAGTGGATGTTTTAGTTTTTAACAGGTGTCAAGAGCCAAAGCAGTCAGGGAGGTGACTAGACAGGAGCAGGGCATGAACACTGGAGTCTAAGGGAGAACCGTGGGTCTTAGTCAGATGTGAAGGAGTACACAGAAATTTGTGAGAAAGCAGAGAAATGAGTCTAATGATACCCAAGGAGTAAGAGACAGGACAGAGTATGGCAGAAATTTGACATATGGAGTGAGAAGATATGGCAACTTAGCCTCCCCTCCCCCATCATCTTACTACCTTTAGAGAGAGTGTTGGAGGGCCTCATGGCTTAGCTAACTCAGCTTTTAGTGGTAAGAATCTGACGAACTTCATAAATAGATAAATGTGGTTAAGGTGAAGAGTGTGAAGTCACAAATCAAGGCAGATAAGGTGAAAAAAATGAGAGAGGTTTATTTAAACACTCTAGCCTCGTAAAGATGTGATATGCTCCTGCCACACTTTGTTTTAAAATCAAGTGCAGAAATATTTCTTTTGAATGTGAATAAGTTTCACCAGAAAAGCCAGTATGTTCCACTTATGTTGATAGCTAAACTGGAGAGGCTTTGATGTGACATTCTGTGGCTTTTGAAAATATGGTCAAATAAATGTGCATTTACAAGTTCTGTATAAATAGCTCAATCTACCACCGTTTAAAAAATCTATTTAACGGAAAAGACACAAAAAAAACCCTGATGTTGAACAACCCGTACCCTGATTTAATGCCCATGACAGCTCTTAGAACCTGTTAACATTGCCATTTTATCTCAGTTTTCCTCAGAATTAGTATATAATATTAGCAATGTGTTGTGGCCTGATGATGAAAGCTGTGATAAGTTTTGGGCTCTCTTAAAACTTAAAGGATAAGTCTAATCTTTATTGTCTTAAAAAAAAAAGTCTAAAGCAAGTGGGGAAAAGCCATATGGAATTCCATACCACAAGAGAAATTAGACTTCTTTATATAAAACATTCCCAGTAGAAAAAAGGAAACAATATAACCCTTCTGTTGATGATTATATTTTATGAGGTAACGTCAACGAAATCATGGAAGTATTATCACATGAAGAGCAAAGGATAAAATCTCTTTTGCCAGGGCCCTCAAAGGATCGGAAATTTGGGATATGGCACAATTGGAGCTTATTTTCCACACTGCAAATGAGGTTCAAGATGTGGTATGCGTGAGTGACAGAAGGTTTCTTGCATCAAAGAAGATGGTCAACATTTTCAAATCTTTTATGTGGGTATAGTTTACATGTCCGATTCAGGAACTAAAATGCTCTTCCACTACCGTTTACATTAATACTTTCTGTGGGCAGAGTCTGTCTGGGTTGACTCAAATGTTCCAACGTGTGAAGGAACTACCAGCAAACATGCATAGGGAACTCACTAAAAAAAGGTATCTGTAGTGGTGATTTTTAGAGGAAAATAATGAAGTCATAGCAAGGGTATTTTCCATCAGATGAAAACTACCAGTTCTGTCTATTCATTTCCTTTGGAAAAATAGAAGATCAGAGAAAATATTTCAGTAAAATGTTTTCTTTCAAGTACAACAAAGATTTTTTTTGCAATAATAATGTTGGTTTCTCCTTCTTTCCATATGCTTTCTTATTCATTCATCAAATATATGCTATGTGACAAACATTGTGCCATAATTAGAGCAACAGGAGTAAGCATGTATACACCCTTCATCACACCACTAGCAAGACAGGTGCTCCATGCCAACCTATAGCCACAAGAAAACTGGGAGGGAAGTGTTCACATTTCACAGCTGAGAAAAATACAGCTTAGCGAGGTTTTGGAAGTGATTTCTTAAGGTTTATTATGAAACCAATATTTGAATCCAGAATACTGATTCCATAGACCAAACCTTGACGGCTTCCCTACTCTCAAATCAGTTTTATCTCAAGAGAGGCAGAGATAATTATTCAGTCAGCAAAAAACATAGAACATTTGGGGCTGGCCCTGTGGTGTAGTGGTTAAGTTTGGTGCACTCCACTTCAGCGGCCCAGGTTCACATTCCAGGTGCAGCCCTATACCACTCATCAGCCATGCTGTGATGGCGATCAACATATGAAGTCAGGAAGATTGGTACAGATGTTAGCTCAGGGCTAATCTTCCTCAGGAAAAAAGGAAACAAAAAACATAGAATATTTACAGATACTTCACAAGGAAATAAAAAGAGAGTGTTTTGTAATCCACAAAAAGGGACATAGAAAATCTACTAGTCGAGTCACTTTGTTAATAATCACTATTTTCAAAAATAATAAATGGTATTACATAATTCACTATGTGAATATACTACTCCTCCTAGAACAATTAATTTTCTGCTTACTCCTAAAGCTGTGCTGAAATGCATGATGTGTTTTGACTGACTCTCCTTTTTGACTTGAGCGGAACCTCTGTAAGTAATCAGAGTACTTGAATGGCTGGAGAGCATAAAAATTTAATTTTCTCACTCAGGCAAATAAAGCTCTGTGTATGCAAAAATTGCATTTACCCAGCACCAAAATCAGTCAGTTTTAATTATGAAATAAAACTAAGTCCCTCAATTAAAAGAATCACACACTAAACAAAATAGCTATGTATCTAATTATAACCATAATCATGTTGCACAGGTAGACTATTACTTCATCTGAGAAAGAGCAAAGTATTTATTATCAAAGCTACATTAATTATCATTTACTGTGAGCATTTCCATTGAAACTTTATATGATTTTACCTAGGAACATTTTTGTCTCTCAAAATTACTCTTTAATCAGACACCAATATTATCTTTATTTTTTAAGTGACCACATACTACAGAAAACAATGCCTTAGACAAATTATCCCATTACCTTATAAAAACACTTTGTTCTTTAGAATCTGGAACCTAAATAAAATTACTTAAAATTAGAAAATAACCCCTGTTTCTCTTTCTTAAAAAAAATTGTGGGGCTGGCCTGGTGGTGTAGAGGTTAGAGTTGTGCTCTCCACTTTGGTGGCTTAGGGTTTGCCGGTTGGGTCCCAGGCGCAGACCTGAACACTGTTCAGCAAGTCATGCTCTGGTGGTGTCCTACATGCAAAATAGACAATGATTGGCAACAGATATTAGCTCAGGGCCAATAGTCCTCACCAAAGAAAAAAAATTGTAAGGTGTCTCATCTTCATTGCTGGCAGGAATGCAAAACTGTACATTCACTTTGAAAAACATATTGGCAGTCTCTTACAAAACTGAACATTCTCTTGCTGTATGATCAAGTAATGGTGCTCCTTGATACTACCCAAAGAAGTTGAAAAATTCTGTCCCCAAAAATCCTGCATGCAAATGTTTGTAACAGATTTATTCATAATGCTAAAACTTGGAAGCAAATAAGATGTCCTTCAATAGGTGAATGGATAAACAAACTGTGGTAAACTCACACAATAAAATATAGTAATAAAAAGAAATGAGCTATCAAGCCACAAAAAGACACAGAAGAAACGTAAATGCACATTGCTCAGTGAAAGAAGACAATATGATGGCTCCATACTGTATGATTCCAACTACGTGCCATTCTAGAAAGGGCAAAACTATGAACACAAGGAAAAGATCAGTCATCGTCAGAGGGTTGTGGAAGGGAGGTAGGAATGAAGAGGTATACTCACAGGATTTTTGAAGCAGTAAAACCACTCTGTATGATACTACAATGGTGGGTACATGTTATTGTGCATTTGTCAATACCCATACAATGTATGAAAGAAAGAGTGAAACTTAAACTATGGACTTAATAATACTGGCTCATTAATTTTCATAAATGTACCACACTAACACAAGATGTTAATAATAGGAGAAACTGGAGGAGAGGAAAGAAGGGTATATAGGAACTCTCCATACTTTCCACACAATTTTTCTGTAAACCTGAAACTGTTCAAGAAAATAGTCTTGGGGCCAGCCCAATGGCATAGTGGTTACACTCGTGTGCTCTACTTCAGCAGCCCACAGTTCGCAGGCTTGGATGCCTGGCATGGACCTGGCACCACTCGTCAAGCCATGCTGTGGTGGTAACCCACATAAAATAGAGGAAGACTGGCACAAATGTTAGCTCAGGGCCAATCTTCCTCACACACACAGAAAAGAAGATAAAGTCTGTTAAAAAAAATGTAAAAGAAGAAAAAAAGATTTGATTTCAAAAAATAGGCAGTTAGTAATTTAAACATGGGTCAAATCAATTATACAAGGTGTTTCAATGAAAGCACGCTGTGAATAAAACCTGTTAAAATTTAAATAACTTCCCACAAGGCTAAAAAAACCCAAAAAAAGCAAAAACCAGGGAAACACGTATTTCCTTTGCTATCTCTGTGTGAGTGAGCAAAGGTAAAGTCTAGCCTGCATCCCACTTTGGATCAAAATAAATCTGCAAAGGGCATATTGAGTCTCTCAGTTGTAAAATCTATTCAAACTGTAATCTTACTTTAGTTACTTGATTTATAGTATTAAAATTTTGGATATTTTTATTAAGATTAGAATTGTTCATAGTACTTCTTAATATATCGAAGTAAAATTTGGTAAGAGTATTAAATGTTGGATCTTATTTTTTGATAAAGGTACGATCACACATTGAAAAATTAAGACTAATTATTACTGAGCATTATCCATGTTCCAGACATTGTGAATATGTCATTTTCAGCGTACCTTGAAGATATTGCAGGTTCAGTTCCAGACCACTGCAATAAAGCAAATATCGAAGTAAAGCAAGTCACATAATATTTTTGGTTTTCCAGTGCATATAAAAATTATGTTTATACCACATTGTAGTCTATTAAGTGTGCATTAGAATTATGTCTAAAAGAACAATGTACATACCTTAATTCAAAAATACTTTTCTTGCTCAAAAGTGCTAATCATCATCTGAACCTTCAGCAAGTTGTAATCTTTTTGCTGGTAGAGGGTCTTGCTTCCACGTTGATGTCTGCTCATTGACTAATGTGGTGGTTGCTGAAGGTTGGGGTGGCTGTGACGATTTCTTAAAATAAGACAACAATGAAGTTTGCCACATTGATTGACTCTCCCTTTCACAAATGATTTCTCTGTATCATGTGATGCTGTTTGATAGCATTTTACCCACAGTAGAACTTTCAAAATTGGGATCAATCTCAAACCAGGCTTCGGCTTTATCAATGAAGTTTATGTAATATTCTAAATCTTTTGTTGTCATTCCAACAATCTTCACAGCATCTTCACCAGGAGTAGATTCTATTTCGAGAAACCAGTTTCTTTGCTCATCCATAAGAAATAACTCATCTGTTTTATCATAAGTTTTATCATGAGATTGCAGCAATACAGTCACATCTTCAGGCTCCACGTCTAATTCTAGTTCTCTTGCTACTTCCACCACATCTGCAGTTGTTTCCTGAAGTCTTGAAACCCTCAAAGCCATCCAGGAGGGTTGGAATCAGCTTCTTCCAAACTCCTGACAATGTTGATATTTTGATCTTTCCCATGAATCACAAGTGTTCTTAATGGCATCTAGAATGGTAACTCCTTTCCAGAAGATTTTCAATTTACTTTGACCGGATCCATGACAGGAATCACTATCTATGGAAGCTGTAGCCTTAAAAAAATGCATTTCCTAAATAATGAGATTTGAAAGTCAAAATTACTCCTTGATGCATGGGCTGCAGAATAAATGTTGTGTTAGCATGCATGAAACCAACATTGTTGTACATCTCATCAGAGCTCTTGGGTGACCAGGTGCATTGTCAATGAACATAATGTTTTGAAAGAAATCTTTTTTTCTGGGCAGTGGGTCTCAACAGTGAGCTTAAGATGTTCAGTAAACTATGTTGTAAATAGATGTGCTGTCATCCAGGCTTTGTTGTTCCATTTATAGAGCACAGGGAGAGCAGATTTTGTGTAATTCTTAAGAGCCATAGGATTTTCAGAATGGCAAGTGAGTGCTGGTTTCAGGTTAAAGTCACCAGCTGTATTAGCCCATGATAAGAGGGTCAGCCTGTCCTCTGAAGCTTTGAAGCCAGGCATTGACCTTTTCTCTCTAGCTATGAAAGTCTTAGATGGCATCCTCTTCCAATATAAAGCTGTTTCATCTACCGTGAAAATCCCCTGTTTAGTGTAGTGACCTTCATTAGTTATCTTAACTAGATCTTCTAGAAAACTTGCTGCAGCTTCTACCTAGCACTGGGGTATTCACCTTGTACTTTTATGTTATGGTGACGGCTTCTTTCCTTAAACCTCATGAACCAACCTCTGTTAGCTTCACACTCTTCTTTTGCAGCTTTCTCACCTCTCTCAGACTTCATAGAATTGGAGAGAGTGAGGACCTTGCTCTGGCTTAGGCTTTGGCTTAAGGGAGTGTTGTGGCTGGTTTGATCTTCTATCCTGACCATTAAAACCTTCTCCATATCTGCAACAACACTGTTTTGCTTTCTCATCATTTGTGTGTTCATTGGAGTAGCACTTTTAATTTCCTTCAGGACCTTTTCCTTTGCATTCACAACTTGGTTAATTGGCACAAGAGGCCTGGCTTTCAGCCTATCTCAGCTTTCAACATGCCGTCCTCATTAAGCTTAATCATTTCCGGCTTTTGATTTAAAGTGAGAGACGTGTGACTCTTCCTTTCACTTGAAAACTTAGAGGGCATTCTAGGTTTATTAATTGGCCTAATTTCAATATTGTTCTGTCTTAGGAAATAGGGAGGCCCAAGGAGAGGAAGAGAGATGGGGGAATGACCCATCAGTGGAGCAGTCAGAGCATACACAACATTTATTGATTCAGGGGCGGTTCACAGTGCCCCAAAACAATTACAATACTAACATCAAAGTTCGCTGAACACGGATCACCATAACAAACATAACAATAATAAAAAAAGTTTGAAATATTGATAGAATTATCATAATGTGACACAGAGACACAAACTGAGCAAATACTGTTGGGAAAATGGCACCGATAAACTTGCTTGATGCAGGATTGCCACAAACCTTCAATTTGTAAAAAATGCAATATCTGCAAAGTGCAATAAAGTGAGGTATGCCTATACTTTTAATTGGGTTAAGTACCTTTTGGGTTAAGTATTACTATATCTTCCTTTTCAAAGATGTAGAAAACAAGGCTTAGAGAAGTTAAATAGTAACTTGTACAGTGTCACAAGTTTCATAATCAGTGCAGCTGGAAAGCCAACACAGGGAATTTGGCATGGCCTATACTCTTAAAAATACTAATTTCCAGTGTTGCTGTAGAAATAGTGCATTAACAAAAGTGTTCTTATCATTTAATAAAGCAAGCATTCATTTCTATTGCAAAAACAATATAAAATCTAAATTTAAAACAATCACTTCTGATCTGAATCACAAAAATATAATTTAGAAAATATGAACTGTATAGAAATATATATATGTAAAACTAGCTCACAGAATATAACTTTTGTATAAAAGTCATAGAGAAAAAGTGTCATGGTTTATTTGCAATTTCCAAGGGCTCATATGAGTATGCAATAAATAAAAAAATTCATTCAATATTAACATTAATTGCATATATGCTTAATAAATGGTAACTAAACCATTTCAATAACAATTAAAGTGTATCTTAAATGACTCAGATTTTCTTTGATTTATAAAGTAATTTAGAGTCTGACAATGCCCAGTATCATTTATATGATGATTATCCTTATATGTATAGGAAAATCTAGTCAACAAACCACATTGATCAATTATAGGACAAAATTTATCTCCCTGTAAATCATAGAATTTCCATATTTAAATTAGTAATTTAATGCGGTTCTTTTTAGTAGTTGTAAATTGCTTTCTGTTATTTAGACATGAATTAGGTGTTTTTGATCATTTCAGGCTCTGAAATTTTTTTGATAAAAACTCTATAATCATGGATCCTAACATAAAAGATTTTCTTTTAAAAATATTTGATCTTTTTACAATTTTTTTGATAATAGGTACAGCCCCCACTTAACTCCAAATAACCTCCATTTTCAATCATGATTATTCTAAATGGCCCCCACAAGCAACAGCTTTGGCTGTTTTCTGCAGGCCCTCACCCACCTGCATTTTTTTCAGGAAACCTAAACTCCTAAATCAGGTCTCCCTTAGGACTCACTCTTGCTCAGACTTTGATGGCATAAAGAAATTAAACTTTGTGTTTTCTATAAGGTTGTAGAATTTGAAGGCAATCCTTATGCC
The DNA here is from genome assembly GCF_021613505.1 of Equus quagga. Classification (NCBI taxonomy): domain Eukaryota; kingdom Metazoa; phylum Chordata; class Mammalia; order Perissodactyla; family Equidae; genus Equus; species Equus quagga. The sequence goes on from NC_060285.1 coordinate 35,484,936, forward strand.
ACTTTACAGAATTTTGAATATTATTATTTCCTTCAGAATTATCACAAGTTAAAAAATTTTGATATTCTATGTTGTGTGTCCATCAAACATTTGTTTCACTTAAATAAACAAAAATTCGGTGTCTATGCTATCATGCACTGTGTAGTGGTATGTTGACCTCGTACCATGATCTGTTCACAGACTTTCTTCTGTTTTAACACTTCAGGTATTAATGCCTCCCCACTAATGCAGGCATTGGTAAGTTACTATGAGTATGTTTAAATCATATATTTTCCTTTGTAGTGGATGCTTTAAGGCGTACCTCCTATTTTCGCTTTTGTGTTCTCCTACAATATTTGTTTAGGTTATGTTTTTGAAATAATGTAATTCCTTTATACAAATATCACGTGTGAAATTTGTTCTCATAGTCATTTGTATTAGAACACATGCTTTAGAATCAGAAAACAAAAAAGCGAACTTAAACCTTTACTCTACGACTTATTAGGTGTGTGACCTTGTGTAATTTGCTTAACTTCTCCAAGCCTCAGCTTTCTCATGTATAAAGGAGAAATAACAATTCCTAACTCACAGGATTGTGAGCATTCAGTAATATGTTTCATAAAGAAAATGTCTGGCACAATTATAAGCTTTCCATATATTGTATTTCCTTACCTCTTCCTTCTCACATCTCTTTACCTTGAACATTGAAGTGACACAGTAAAACCTTTTATCCAGCGATTGCCCCATGACCAGGTAGTTAAGTTCAAATGTTCTACTTCAGTTCAGATCCTGGTGCGGACCTACACACCACTGATCAGGCCATGCTGTGGTGGCATCCCACATAGAAGAACTAGAATGCCTTACAACTAGGATATACAACTATGTACTGGGGCTTTGGGGAGGGAAAAAAAGAGGAAGATTGGTAACAGATGTTAGCTCAGGGCCAATCTTCCTCAGAAAAATTCCAACTTTTTATACAAACTTTGAGTGTCCATTTAGCTATCATCCTCTCCCTCCACTTCTGGGCAAAAATCACCCCTTCACCAACAACAGTATCATATTTTAGTAGGAAGGCCCTAAGCAAGATAATGAGATTAACATAAATTGCAGAGAAATAAATTGTAGAGAAAAAGAAAATTGAACTTCATGCAGATTTTAGATTTTTAATTGTTCTGTTTATCAATTAATTAGAATAAAATTGTCAACTTTAAATGTTGAGCCTATTCATGCATAAAAATGGCATTTCTCTGTATACATTCAGGGTTTTTTTCATGTTAGAAGACTATAAAATCTTGTATTATTCTAGTTAACGTTATTTCTGTGCACATTGATGTCTTTATTTCCTATGGGAATAAATTTTCTCCTATTATATTTTTAAATACCATTGTTAGTGATTTTAAAAAGTTATTGATATGGGTTTAATTGGCCTTGTTTTTACCTAGCTGAAATCTTTTAAAAGTATTAATAAATCCTAGTTGATTTTTGTATTTTCTGGTAGAGAAACATATCATCTACAATTAGTGACTTCTTTGCCTCTTAATTTCCAATCTTGATCTTTTCTTGTCTTACGTGAGCCAGAATCTCCACTGTGATATAAAAATAGGCAGCACTGTTGATTATAAGTATCTTATTTCTCATTTTAATGGAATATCTCTAATGTTACACCATTGAATAAAAGTTTTGTAGATAGCTTTTTGGTAGATAGATTTTTTTATTGTGGTAAAAACATAATATGAATTCTACCTTCTTAAATTTTTAAGTGTATAATACAGTACTAACTATATGCACACTTGCAAAGTAGATAAATCTTTAAAAGTGCATTTCATTTTTAGGTTGCTAAAATACTTTTTTTAATCATGATTCAAATTGACTTTCATTAAATTTTTATCCTGTGTTTGTTCAGATGAATATATATACGTATATATGTACACAGACATATTTATATATATATACACATACACACATATTTATATGCAGATATATTTCTCCTTTGAGATATTAATAAGAGAGATAAATTGATGAAATAATTTATAGATTTTCTAATGTTGAAATATCTTTGCATTACTGGGATAAATTCAATATCATTAGGGGTTGTTATTCCCTTAGTTTCTGGCTTGATTTGATTTTCTAATAATATAAAAAGGTAGTTGCAAAGATGAAAGTTATTTAACATTTTTGTGTGTATGTCCTATTCTTTGATTTTAGTAGTAGATTTATGTTGGTCTCTTCAGATGAGTTGGATAACTGCATAACTTCTTGTATTTGTTTTAATGTTTTATTCCTTGAAAGTTTAGCAGACCACTATAAGCCTGTCTGGACCTGTGTGTTAGGTAGAATAATGGCCTCCCAAAGATGTCTTAGTCCTAATTCCTGGAAACCATGAATATATTACTTTATATAGCCAAAGGGACCTTGCAAATGTGATTAATTTTAAGTACCTTGAGATGGGACATTATCTTGGATTACCCAAGTTCACCCAATCTAATCGCATGAGTCCTTAAAAGTGGAAGAAAACAGAAGAGTGGGTCAGGGATATGTGACTGAGTATGTTCTATTGGTCTACACCTCAGCCCTTTCCACAGTGAATAGGGCTGAGGTGTGAGACCAATAGAATGTTGTGAAAATGATGGTGCACATCTTCAGCTGCAAGAGCATCAAAGGCATTGACATTTTTAGTTAGTACTCTTGGAGGAAGCCAGCTGCGGTGTTGTGAGGACAATCGAGGTCCAAGTGGGGAGGAGCTAAGGTCTCCTACCAATGGCCAGCACCATATTCTAGCCATGTGAATAAGACGTTTTTTAAAAAGGATCTTCCAGTCTTAATCAAGACTTCGTAGTACTCAGCCCTGCCCAACATCTGACCAAGTTTCATGAGAAACTAGCCAGAACCACCCAGCCAAACCACTTCTGAATTACTGACCCATTGAATTGTGAGTAGTAATGCAATTGTTGTATTAAGCCACTAAGCTTTGAGGTGGTTTGTTACACAGGAGCTAACACATTCACCATCACTTTAGCACCATCAGGGCAAATGTCAACACAATGAAAATTACAAGTAACATCTCATTATTACCGTGAAAATAATTTTAACATTGAAACACCCTGAAAGGATCTTGGAGACATTAAAGGCCTGCAAACCACATGTTAACTTCTCCTCTAATATATTAAATATTATTATTTTTATTATTATTTGGATCTACTGCAACACATTTAAATATTCTTCCATTTATACACATTTATACTTTTTACAAATATTCTTCCAGAGCAATGTTATAAATATAACTTTTCTTATACTTATTTTTTAAATAATCTTGACATAAATTTGTGGTTCCCAAGTATTATATTTGATTTTGGAGGTTATGAGCTTCTTGGTAATATTAAAGAAAAACAAAACAAAACAGGAAAACATTGTCAATAATTTGCATATCATTTGCATTGTTAGATATAATGAATCAGACAATTTGAGATAGATAACTACAGAGAGAGAGAGAGTGAGAGAGAGAGAAAAAAATGCAATGTTGATTCAGCTATAGATGACAGCAGAAAAGTTTTCAAATCCAGTTCAGTTATTTACTGGCTGTTCCCATTTGTACAAATTTCTCTGTTTCAGTTGCTTCATCTATAAAATGGAGAAAATAGTAATTCTGCATAGCTTGCATTGTTTTTAAATTTGTTAATACATGTAAGTACCTGTTACAGTGTTTGGAACACAGAAGAAATGTAATAACTATACTTGAATTAGCTTATTAATCTTCACACAAGCCTGAACAATATGAATTCTTATTGCAGTTTTATACCTAGTACAGATCCTGATGGGGCCTTAATTGGAATTCAGGGTCTGGTTTTATTGAAGACCCTATGGACTGCTGTCTTTTGCTGCCACTGGATATCAATTCACCTGAACAGGTTTTCCATAAGGATGGAGGCCTGGAAAGGGGAGGACGATAAAATAAGGAGTAATGGGAGAGAACAGGGACAAGAGATCCTACAGAGGGTACCGGCAGGAACCTTGCCAAAGTTATGTGATATCAAATTGTGAGAAGACTGGAGGGCAAGGAACGCAAGTCTCTCCGTAAGCACATTTGAGACATTCCCATGATCTCAAAGAAAAAACAACAACTGGGGAAGACTTTGAAAAGGGGCTACATGTTCCATAGTATATAAGCATGGGCAATTATCCAGAGAATAACTGCTAAGGAAATACAGTTACACACAGATCAAGAAACAGCAGCTCAGAGCAGGAAAATGATTTGTCCAAGCTTATGTAACTAATAAGGGAAGATTTTCAATCTCAAGTCTTTCTGTGTCCAAAGTCTGTGCCGTAAACGTGAAAGTAGCCATGATAACACCTTGCCTCCTTATTCAAATAATATGCATGTGTGAGCATTGTTCTGTAGCCTATTTCTACAACTGAGTACTGGATTTTTCTTGAGGATTTTGCTTTTAGGTGATACTTCAATAAAACATGGAACCAATATAGAATGCTCATTCCCCAAACATTTTCTCAGAAATTGCTTCAGCATCTCAGTCCCTTGGATGTATGATTGCCCTCATCCTCACAGCTTTATGGAGTCTAAATTTTCACTGTGAAGCTCCAGATTCACTGAAAGGTCATGTCCTCAGACTTTTTGCATTTAGTCTCCATTCTCTGACGAAGAAACTAACAAGAACGACCTCACATAACATTAATAAAGATGGGGTTATTGGGAGAGCTTACATCAAAGCAAACCAGGCACTAACTAGTCAATCAAATTCAATGTGGGAGCGCTGCATATTGATAATACAGATGGGATTCTGTGAAATTTGTGGGCTCAAAGGAATATAGTCTAATTTAAAATCAGTTAAGGATATTTTATATCCTATTCTGGGTGATAGCATAATTTTACATATAAAGTTATGTTTTAGATGATTTGGAATCAAGTCTACTTTATTTTAGTTGTTAAAATAAATCTAGAGCTTTAAAAAATAGTTATCTTTCTCAGTATAGTAAATTGCCTTCATTTATTAATTTTTATTTAATTTGTTAATCATTTTGATGCTTTATCTCAAAGTAAATATTTCTGCAGTATCTGGTCTAAAGAGTAGGACATTAATTTTGCACAGTTTTAAAATATTCGCAAATATGTAAGCCAACTAATCAAAATATTCTAAAAATAAATTATTCTGAATGTGAGAAATTAGGTTTTGTGTTTTCCATTTAAAAGTGAAAAGATCAGAAAGGACAAAGAGCTTTTAAACCAATGACCTTTATCATAATGTGTCTTGTACTGAATTCCAAATAGAACATGCTGGTTGAAAGGCAAAGAATGACTGTCATCGAAACACAGGATTCATCAAGTTATAATGTCAACTTAGTAATGAAAATGCTTTCCTACAGTCTTGTCAATTGACAGGCTGTCATCACATATTAAAAACTGACAAGTCATTGATGAATTAGGTTGTTTTCAATATTGCCCAAAGCAACTAATCTTCAAAACAGCAAAGAGAATATTGCTTCTCAGTTAAATACACCGTTTCTTGACTTTATAATTATTTTAAAGAAAAAAAAATATTGAGATGAACTCATAGACTTGTAATAGTTACTGAAAATAATTATGCATTATTAAATTGTTTTAAAGAACTTAAACACTAATAACTGTGAAACTGAACACAGAATATGTACACTGATGATAGGAAGAATGAAATATAAAGCTTAATTTAAAAATAGGTTAAATCTATTCTTTATAAAACACTTCTAGAAGCTACAAAGTACAAAACTGTATTTTAAAATTTTTAAATTCAGTAATATATTTAGCTGATGCGATAGAAAATGTGACGTAAGAAATTCAAGAGTAAACTAACAAGGCTTTCAGTGTACCGGAGGTTTCCTTCATCTTTTTGTGGCTAGATCTCCGGATTCCTGGAGCTTATGTCCACGTTTGTCATAGTGGCGGAACATATTTTCCAGTAGCCTCTTAAGAATGAATTCATACATAGTAAATTGTTGAAACACGCAAGTTTAAAAGTGTCTATTTCATCCTCACACTTGGTAAAGGATAAATCTAAGTATAAATAATTCGCCCTCAGAATTCTGAGGCATAGCTCTATTGTTTACTAGCTCCACCTCTGCTGATGACTGATGCCTTTCTGAGTTTTCACATTCTGTTTACGGTCTTCTGTTTTTCCCCAAATAACAGATTTTGTGATTGTCATCTTTATACTTCTTGAGCTGTGTTTTAACTATGAATGCGTTGGTGTGGATCTTGTGTTAATATTTGTGTGTGTGTACACACACAGGTGTGGTTCTTTACAATGTAGAGATTTACATTCTCCAGTTGAGGGAATATTTTTTTCTATCCTTTGATAACTTCCTTCCCTCCATATTTTTGAGCTCTTATTAAATAATTTTAATATTTATATATTAAAACTGTTAAACAATAATCTATTTCTTTTTTCTACTATTTTTATATCATGTTATAGTTATATAATTTATAAACAGTAGAATTTAACCTTTATAGGTGCACAGATCTATGAATTTTGACAAATGTATAAAGTTGTGAAATTCCTACTACAATCAAAATATGGTATGATTCTATCACTCCAAAAAGTTCCCTCATACCCCTTTGTAGTCAATTGTCACTTCCCATCTAAGGCCCTGGCAACCATTAATCTATTTTCTGTCTCTATAAACATGCCCATTCTGGAGATTTTATACAAAAAATTATCGTATAGTCCATGGCCTTTTATATCCAGCTTTTTACACTTAAAATAATGCTTTTTAAATTCATTGATATTGTTACGTTTCATTAGCTCGTATCTGTGTTTCCTGAGTAGACTTTTCTAGTAAAGTCATATCACAATGTTTTATTTATTCACTAGCTGATGAATATTTTGAATGTTTCCAGTTGGGGAAAATTATGAACAAAGCTGCTATGAACATTCTTATACAAGCTTTCGATGGACATATTTTTCCTTTCTCTTGGGTAAATAACTAGGAATGGAATTGCTGGGCACATAGCAAGTTTATGTTTAACTTTAGAAAAACTACCAAGTGATTTTTCAAAGTGCAGCTGTACAAATTTGCATCCTCAACATCAGTGAATGAGAGTTTCCCCTACTTACGCTGCATATTTGTCAGCATTTAGCATTTTCGATTTTTTTATTACCTCTTATTTTATTTTATTTCTTTAGTTTTACTTTTAGCCATTCTAGTTGGCATGTATTGGTTTCACATTGTGGTTTTCATTTTCATTAATCTGATGATTAGCGATGTTGAGCATCCTTCCATTCCTTCTATGTGTTTATTTGCTATCTTTATATCTTCTTCAGTAAACTGTTTAAAGCTTTTTCCCCTTTTAAAACTGAATTTTTTGTTTTCTTTTTATTGAGTTTTGAGGTCTCTTTATATATTGTGGGAGTAAGACCTTTACCATATACACATTTTGCAAAATTTTCTCTTAGTCTAAGGCTGTATCCACATTTTCTAACAATGCTTTTTAAAGAGAAGTATTTACAATTTGATGATAGCCAATTTTATAGATATACACACACACATACAATTTTATAAAATGTTATGGTTTGTCTTTTATCTAAGAAATATTTGTTTATTCAAAGATCATAAAGAGATTCTCCTATGTTTCTTCTAGAATTTTAGGTTTAATATTTAGGTCCATAATCTATTTCAAGCTAATTGTTGATTTTTTATTTTAAAGATTTTATTTTTTTTTCCTTTTTCTCCCCAAAGCCCCCCGGTACGTAGCTGTATATTCTTCATTGTGGGTCCTTCTAGTTGTGGCATGTGGGACACTGCCTCAGCGTGGTTTGATGAGCAGTGCCATATCCGCGCCCAGGATTCCAACCAACGAAACACTGGGCCACCTGCAGCAGAGTGCGTGAACTTAACCACTCAGCCATGGGGCCAGCCCCATTTGTTGATATTTTTAATGTACAAGCTTTTCGTGTCATTGAGTTTTTTCACTATTTCCAGTCTGTTCTCACTTTTATTGATTTCCCTCTAACTATTGCTTTATCTGTGCCCTGCTATGAAATTGTGGTTGATAATAAGAAATATATATTTGGTCTTCATTCCCCTTTCTGGAAGAGAGATCCTAAAATCCTTGGAATTTCCTAAGTGATGAGAACAACAAAGTCATCTTTTGTTAAGCTAATGAGGCAACTTTTGGACTCCCTCTAAGGAGGAGGATTGATTGCCAGGAAAGCCAAGTATGTGGTTTCTGGGTAGGAACTTCCAATCCCACCCTACCTGACCTCCAGGGAAAGGAGAAGCCCTGGAGAATTAATCAACCGCCAATGGCCAATGACTTAATCAATCATGCCTATGCAATGAAGCCTCCACAAAACCCAAAAAGGCCAGGGTTTGGATAGCCTCTGGGTTGGTGAACCCCTGAAGATTCAGGGAGAGTGGCGCACCTGGAGAGGCTAGGGAAGCTGGCACCCTTCCCCCATACCATGCCCTATACTTCTCTTCCATCTGGCTGTTCCTGAATTATATCCTTTTATAATGAACCAGTGATCTACTTAGTAAAATGCTTCTCTGAGTTCTGTGAGCTGCTCTAGCAAATTAATCAAACCCAAGGAGGGGGTCATGGGAAACTCTAGTCTAGAGCGCATCAGTCAGAAGCACAGGTGATAATATGGGCTTTCATTTGGCATCTGAAATGAGGTAAGGGGAGGCAGTCTTGTAGGACTGAACCCTTCATCTGTGGGATCTGATGCTATCTTCAGGTAGATAGTGACAAGAATTGAGTTGAATTTTCTGACACCTTTCTGGTATCTGAGACTTGCTTGTTGGTGTGAAGAAAATCATCGTCCTCCCACACATATGCGTTGAACTGGGTGCCAGAACCAAAAGACCTGCATATTTTACATGTCATTTTTATTTGTATTTAATTAAAAATATTCTTTAAATTAACTGTGATTTTCTCTTTCATTTCTGAGTTATTTAGAAATGTGTTGAGTAGTTTTGAAATATTTGGACATTTCAAGATATCTTCTTATTACTGATTTACAGTTTAACTCCCTCATGATGAGAGAAAATAGTTTGTGTAGTTTAAGCTATTTTAACTTCCCTGGGTTTATTTTTATGGCACAGATATGGTCTATCTGGTAAACGGTCCATTTTAGTGTACTTGGATTGAATGTGTATTCTACTTTTCTTGGGTAGGGTTTCCTGACAATATCAATGCCAAGTTGATAATGTTTCAGTCTTATTCTTTATTTCAGCCTTATTATTTTCTGTCTATTTCTTCTAGTTATTTTTCAGAGGCATGTTGAAGTCTCCAACTATAATTGTAGATTTATGTGTTTCTCCTTTCAGGCTACCAGTTTTTACCTCATGAATTTTGAAGTCCTGCTATTAGGGACATAAACATTTAAGATCATTATGCCTTCTTAGTCAATCCATCCTGTAGAAGATCAGAATTGGCCACTCCAAAATGTATCTCTTTGCTTGATTGTTTTTAAGAACAAAAGTCTCTGAAAACAACTTAATCCCCCCTCTCCCCACCCTCCACCAACTGCCTAAAAGAATTTAAAATAGAAGGGTCTGTTCCAGCAAGGAGCTAATACTATAAGATAATTGTAATGTAATATAAAACCTGCCTCTCAGGTCACTGTTGTTTATAGTTGGCCCATTTGCATTTCCATCTCCATGTAAATATCTTTCTCCCTTGTGAAATCCCAAACAACTACCCCCCCAACATCCTCCTTTGTCTTTAGCTGAAGATGATATTTAAGGTGGCAGCTTTGGCCATTCTGGTGAGTTGCTCAGTTTTCCTGAGTTTCTCACATGTATACATATTATAAAGCTTTGCTTGATTTTCTCCTGTTATTCTGTCTCATGTCAATTTAATTCTCGGGCCAGCCGGAAGGGACTTAGAGAGGGTGGAGGAATTCTGTTCGTCCCCTACAATCCTGTAACTGTAACATAGTGTTCTTTTCTATCCCTTATAGCATTCATTGTTCTAACTTCTTAACATAGTCAGACCAGTTATATTATTCAACAAATACAATGCATACTTTGTGAATCTTACTGTGCAAATAAAGTACCTGAAAATACACTCCTACCTTCCAGTAGTTCATCATTAACTCTGATGGAAGCCAGGCTCTTAAATGTATTATAGCAGTAATATACTGCAAACAGACAGCTAGTGGTGTATAATTCATTCTACCTAGAAAAAACAGAGAAAGCGACACAAAGAGATGATATTTGAGTTAGACTAAGTAAGGAAGGTATTGCATACCAGACAAGGGAAGGTAGATGTGTGTGAAGAAATATTCAGGAGATCAGTACAACAGTTACCTAGGGTCCATGGTGGAATGACATGAAATCATGAAGTGAGCCTGAAGTAGTAAGTTTTTAGAGCCAAATAAAGATCATTCAAAGATTTTTTGAAAATTATTAAATATATATATATATATGTAATATTCATTCCATGGCAACGTAGAGAATGGATTTAGTTAATTATCAGAATGTTTTGTCTAATGATCACCTAGATATATCTATATTGGTGGTCTTACACTGCAACGGATGTATTCTTACCCTTTCATCCAAACACCCATGTTTACAAACTTTAAATATTTAAGAATTCCTTGAATGGAAGTCATAACAACCAGTTTTATAAAATTCTCACATTTCCTGTTATTATACAGATACAACCTCAATAGACTGTTCTGTTAGTTTGTTTAAAGTGGTAAAAAGAGGGGAAGACAAAAAATAGTATTTATAAATGTGGTGAGGAGTATAATAAACTTCTTTTAGACTGAGGCCACTGAAGTTTGTGGGATTGTTTATTTGTGCAAATTATTCAAAGTCGTTGGAAAAGTGCTATTTTGGAATATTGTAATAGTGTAAAGGAAGCTCTTTTGCTGGAAGGTTTTAAAAAAGCCCTTACACATTAACTATAGATGATCTTGAATTTTTTGTAGTAGTTGAAATTTGAATTCTCAATATAAGCAGATGTTTCTATTTTTTCTTTTTTTTGTGGGTAGCAACTCTACACTGTGCTCCTGCTGTACGTGTCTCTATCATGTGCTAGAGGATGTCATGTTATCTCTGCTCATACTGAAAAGCAGAAGGTTGGTTTTCCACAGAGGTGCTATTGTTTCATCTAGATGACTCCAAGCCAGCCAGAGCCCTCAACTCCAGCTACTTACATAGAGTCATGCTGTAAAATGATCTTGCTCCCTGGAAATACTAACCTCTCAATGGATTAAAAGGAAGGCCCTATATTCTACAATTTAGAGATACTAATAAACTCAGGCTTTAGAAGCTGAATAAAATATCAAGATGAAAGATATATTAAATTATATTTTTACTTTGCACTCTTCTATTCAATTGGCTTTCTGTTTTTAAATTTCATTTTCTGCTTAAATACCTCATTAAAACTCATTTCCTTAAATTCTTTGAATGTCTAATATATAATTTCTTGAAGACTACTAAAATTATTAAACATGCCCTAACTTATTCCTGTAAATAGGAATAATTGATATTTATAGACTATTTAAGTAAAATGCAACAATTCAAGACAATGCATTATATGAACAAACACAATATGAATAATCATATTAAACACTGTGAATATTCGTTAAGTATCAGAAGAAACTGAATCTATCTCGTTTTGGAGCATGAGAATATTCTAAATTAACAAATCTGAAAGTGATGACATATTTATGTTTACTATTTAGAGAGAGGCAGAATTACCTGGTAGGCATTTCTGAGCAGTGGTTCACCAGATGATTTGGGGCTACCCACACACAGCCATAAATAATACTGACTAACATATTGGGAAAGTTAATCTTTTTTCAGTTTTCTATCGTCCCTTTGATTATTTAAGGGAATACATTTCACTTTGGTGCTATTAATGTCTTTAACGCTTGCAAGGTCCAGGGAGCTTTTAGTTTTCCTTTTTATAGATAACAGAAAAGTGGAAACAACTGAATTAATTGTCCAGGGTCCAGCAACCAGTAAGTGATAGAGAATAGACTTAAGGCCGACTTCAAAACTAAAATCAGTTACCTTTTTAAATTGTTTTAAGCTTATGACTATTTTCTATTTATGACTGTGATTCTAATTCCTTATTCAGGTAATGATAGGATGCTTTCTTACCAAAAATCTTTATTTATTTAAAATTGTTAGCCAGTTGGAAGAAAAGATATTAAGTGAACAACAGAGTATGTTGATCTAGGCCCGATTGCCGTCATGTTCATTGCCATCTATTCCCATGTTCTGGGCTGACCTCTATACCTCTGGGCCCTGGGTTTCCATGTTGGTGGGATTCTGGTTGCCTTTGACTAATGAGAGCTCTTGGTGGGAGATTGAGGGGAGATACAGCAATTTATTTCCACTTTCTCTGCCTCAGATAGTATCCTGACATAGGCTGTTTCTTTCCTTCCTCCCACAGATTAGACCTGCCTTGACTGCAGGTTTCTTCGGATCACACTCTCACTGGGCCTTGGATGTGGTACCATGCCTTCTCCCTTGCTCCTCCACATTGGCTCTTGGCTGTTAATCTCCGGATAGACTCTTTGTCTCCTCTTTACCTTCTCAACTCTCCCCTCATATAGGTAGACAATCCCTGGATTTATGTTTCCTCTATTTTAAATATGTAGTGTCATTTTATTTTTCTTACAAACAAAATGGTAAAAAGTGTGATGGTGTTTGCTATTTGAGAAACTATATCTTAGTTGTTAAGCATGAACTATGGAAACAGTAATCTTCGAATCCAATTTTGGCCGTGCTACTTCCTGTGTGACTACTTGGACAGGAGTAAACTTGATTAAGTTATCCTTTCTTACTGTGTAAATTAGAAATAACAAAAACTCTCTCTCAAGGTAGATGTAAAGTGTAAAGAAGAATAAAGGGTGTGTATAACATCTTGCACAGAGTCTGGCAGTTAAAATTTATACTGTCTTTGGTTGTTGTTCTTTTGTTTGTTGCTGTCATTGTTATTACTATTATTGAAGTCTCCCAAAAGAATTTGATTTAGGACCTTCCTTGCAAGAGTTTTTCAATATGGAGTCTTATTTTATTATCCCAACTTTATAACAGAAGTAAAAAGTAAAAAATAAAGATTTTCTTGACATATTCCAAATAAATAGCGACGAACCTCACAGACTATGTACTACAGGCTAGCTGCCTGTTCTAAGTGCTGAAAGGTGGCAGAATATGCCGCCCAAAATACGCCACTTTGGCATAAGGATTATTTGGAGCTAAAGGCACTTAATAAAACAGCAGATGCAAGAAGGGCACTCTGCTCTTCCCTCTTCTTCCTGAAAATGGAAATTAAAAACTCCCATGCGAAAGATGCCCTTCTTGTACCAGGAGAAAAGAAACATTCTTTGATGGGAAATCAAAAACAAGAGAAGTCTGAACAAACAGACCTTGTTAAAATAATTCTTATTTTCCTTTAGCCCCCCTGTAAATTTGCTACTTTTCCACAATTGCTTGTCTTGGTTCGACTTAGTATAAAAGTATTTAGGTTTTGCCACTACTTTGGGTCTTCGTTTCCTTGGTAGGGACAGAATGTCACATGAAACAAATGTGTATGCTTTTCTCCTGTTAACCTGTCTTACATCAGTTTAATTCTCAGGCCCATCTGAAAAGCCCTTAGAGGGGAGAGGTAAAATGTCGCCTCCCCTACAGAGCTTTAGGAATTTTGGTTCACTTAACTGTCACCATGATGCTACGGAGGTACTACAGGTACTATTGTTGTTATCATCATGATCCCTATTTTGCACAGGAGGAAACAGAGACTTAAGGATTTTAAGTAACTGTCTCAAAATTCCACAGGAGGTAGCAGAGCCTGGTTTTGAATCCAGGAAGTCTGGGTCCACAGTCTGTGCAGTAAACATGCTGCTACATTGCCAAGCCAAGAATTTCGAGAGGAAAGTGGAGACCTTCAACGAAATTCGTAATCAATTGACAAAGCAATCTAATATGATGGCTTAAATCTGTGTTCAAAGAAGTTACCTTTGGTTCCTCTTTTCCAAGCTTAAGTTCCAATGGAAAGATGTTTAGAGATCTTTTTCTTAAAAAAAAAAACAAACACATATATATTTTTTCCTTCGGAATCTGGTGATCTCCTAGTAACAAATTCATTTTAAGGTGAAGTAGTTGAGATGTAATAATCAAATTCTCTAGACAGTTTCTCTGGTTTGGATACGGATGTGGTGAACAGTCTTTCTGTGCCTTGTTATGTACACAAGCTATCCTCAATCTCAAGGGCATGAAGGTATCATCCATGCTCTAAATGATGTTCCAATGTGGGTTTTCTATGTCTGTTTTTAGATCCTAAAACAGAAACTGCTATAAAAGGTGTATTTTTGTCTATTAAATACTATTAACATGACATCTCCTTGGACTTGTTTAATAACATCTCCATAAGTTTGGAAGGTGAAAATACAATTCATGATTATTCCAAAACCATTTTTCCTTTCACCAAAAAATACTAATCTGAGCTTGGAAAAGGATGATTTACATCACTGAACCCCAAACTCTATACAGTAATTTTATTGCCATGTGTCATCAGCAAATACCATTTTCAAAAGGAAATCTATTCAAATCACTGTCAAATTTAATTAGGATATCCTAGAAAGTAATAAATTTATAAAGATCACTATAAATCATGAATTTTCTCTAGTTATTAAGTAGCATGTTGTTAAATCCTTTTAAAATTTAAAACCAAGGTGTCAGTGTTTTTTCATAATCCAGGAAGATATCCAATCTCCCTAAATGAAATCATCCTCTTTCTGTGCTCAGCTTATTTCAATCCAAGCAAAGTCAAACTCCAAGAAAGAAGAAAAAAGTTTAAAATTCAATCAAAGGACAAGTTCCAGGTGATTAAATGCTGACACCCCTTGAATTAGAGACGTCTTGAATTAGGAAGCAGAATGCCTTCCACAAACTCAGTTACTTCTTTGAACAGGGCAGTAACTGAATATACACTTCCTGAAGGATGAAGGGGTAGGAATAGGCTCTCCCTTTGCTTTTATGACCTCAAATAATGGTTTCAAATGCTTAAAAGGAAAAAGGTTGGAGTTCGGAAAACTTTTCCAAAATAGTGATTAAAATATGTTCTAGAATCTGGTAGAATGATCACTGTTTACCGATCTGTAAGAGGGGAATACTTTGTACAGCTATTTCTAGCAAAGTTTATTATTTTCCCTTAAGTATTTGTTCTTGATGAAGGAAAATCTTCCAAGGTAATGACATTTTGCTTTATTTTTCTTAGGAAATAAACAACTTACCAGAGGCTATAATATAATGACATTCAATATAACCCTATTTTTAAATGCAAGGCAGACCATAAAGAGGCAGCAGAAATAGTCTCTTGAAAGAGACAGGGATTTCTTTATAATACACATGAAATATTCATTTGAAGTTAATACTTCAATTTTTTTAATTTGGTATTCTCAAACTTCTTTCAATCTATCTCTACATTTTGTCATTAATTTATTTCAGAATTTTATTTTTTTCTCATTTACTTCTCATGTATCTGGTGAGCATTAAACAATATTTTTCCTTAAACATGAATTTCAATGGCATTTAGACCTAGTTGAAAAACTTTTTACCAAAAAATTCCGACTATTTCAAAATCTCTGAATAGCATCTTCATTATTCCTGAAAAATTTCTTTCAAAGTACATTCCCAGTGATTAAAGTAGTGGAATCAGCAATTCACGAGTTTTCAAATTTAACTCTTCTCTTGTTTACAATCTAATTTTGTGATTTAGTTTCAGTTTTTAAATGAGAATTAGAATAAAAAGTATAAGTGGTCCAATGAAATTTTGATATAGTGTCAAATATCAGGTTGTTAAAACCAGTGATTTTTGAAATTGTTTCCTTTTTTATTCACTTTTATTTGAAGTTGCTTCTTAAATGCATAAGTAATTTAAGAAAGCGTTCTTCCTAAAACTTGTAAAAACTTTAAAAATAAAGCTAAACCTTTTGATTACCATTCCCTATCATAGTCCACCTCTGTCTCCTCTGGATCATAACCGTAGTTACACTCAAGTGTGTATACATTAAGAGAAATATCATGCATTTATATGCATTCATATATACGCATAAAATGAAGAAATTTACAGATTTTCACATTAATATCATTCAACACATTTCTCCTAAAATTTTATTTTTAATTTTATTCAAAAATACATTTTCTCTTGTTGTCAATGCTTTTTGCTTTTATTTAAGAAATTTTTCCTTAAACCAAAGTGATTAAAATATTCTCCTGGTATTTTCTAAAAGCTTTATTGTTTCACCTTTCACATTAGGGTTGCAATCTTTTTAAAACAATTTTGAGAAGTAAGGGTTTAGTTTCACTTTTTTCCCATATGGATATTCTCTTATGCCAGTGGCAATTTTCTTTCTTTCTTTTTTTTTTGGTGAGTAAGATTGACCCTGAGTTAACATCTGTTGCCAACCTTACTCTTTTTCCTTGAGGAAGATTGGCCTGAGCTAACGTTTGTGCCAATCTTCCTCTATTTTGTATGTGGGATGCTGCCACTGCATCACTTGATGAGGTCTGCTCCTGAAATCCAAACCCACCAACCCCCAGGGCTGCTGAAGCAGAGCATCTGAACTTAACCACTATGTGACTGGGCCAGCCCCCTAATTTCCAATTTTTAATGTCCTTAATTTTTAAACTATCTACCTTTTTCTCCCCATCCCCCATAAGCAACCTTGGATGTTAGTTTCTTGTATATTCTTCCAAGGGGGATGCAGCTAGAGGAGTGGGTGGCACCCTATGGAGCCAGCTGTGCTTCGTGGGCTCGTAGATGATGGCGAACTTGCCTGGGGAGTGGCCCTTCATCTCAGGGTTCATCTGTCTTTTCTGCACCACTTTGCAGTCTCTTTGTCACAAACCCCACATTGACAAATGTGTGGGTTATTTCTTTCTTCTCTATATTTTAAATTGGCATATTTTTGGATACCTTTATTAATACCACATTCTCTTAATTAATGTAATTTTAAAATAAATCTTAGTATATGAAAGAGTAAGGAACTTTTATTATTTAATTAGGTGTTTAATGCTTGCATCATATATTTCACTCAATATTTACTTTTTAACTAAGAATACTAAATTTGCCAGAATTACAGTAAATAGATATTCTTTAATGAGGCAGTTTTTGCCTTTTATTTATCCTCTCTATTTTATTTATTTTTCTATTTCATTAATTTCCATAGTTAGGTTTTTGTTTCTTTCCTTCTACATGTTCATTTATTTTATTCTTGCCTTTGAAAGTTTTGAGGTGGCCAATTTGCTTGTTACTTTTCAGCCTCATTCTTTTCCAATGTTAATTTTAAAGCCATAACTTTCCTTCTAAATACAGTTTTAGCTGCAATCCAAAAAATATGATATATGTAGCATTTTCATTAAAATTCTATTCAAAATATTTTCTATTTTTTGCTATACTTTCTTCTTTGAACTTTGGATTACTTAGATGTATAAATTTTCAAAAATATAGTGACGTTCACAGTTATATTTTATTGTATATTTCTAACAATTTCATTGTGGTTTGTAAACATTTTGTGTACACTTTCACAATCTTTCAAAATTTGTTGAAATTTATTTTATAGCCTAGCATATGATCAATTTTTATGTGTGTTTGTTGTGTGCTTGGAAAAAATGCAGTTTTACAGTTGTTGGAGGTAAGATTCTAAATATGTTCCTTAGGTTTTGTTTTTTGTTTTGTTTTGGGTTTTTTTGGTGAGTAAGATTGGCCCTGAGCTAACATCTGTTGCCAGTCTTTCTCTTTTTGTTTGAGGAAGATTGTCACTGAGGTAACATCTATGCCAATCTTCCTCTATTTTGTATGTGGGATGCTGCCACAGCATGGCTTGATAAGTGGTGTGTAGGCCTATGCCTGGGATCCGAATCTGAGAACCCTGGGCCACCAAAGTGGAGCAAGTGAACTTAATCACCATGCCACCAGGTAGCCCCTCCTTAGGTTTTGTTTTAATCAAGTTAATCAAATCTCCTATATCTTTCCTAAAATTTTTTTCCTGCTATTATGAAGTTTTATTCCATCTATTTCTAAGCAAGATTACCACTTGATTGTGGCTTTGTCTATATCTCCTTCTACTCCTCTAAGGTTTTGATTTTTTAGACACTATGTTATTAGATGCACACAAATCTAAATTTGATTTATGTTTCTGGAGATTTAAGCATTTCATCATTAGAACATGTTTGTCTTTATCTGTATTTTTTATTGGAATTGCTTTAATAAAAACTGAAGTATAACACATATACAGAAAAATGAATAAATCGTAAGTCTACAGCTTGATGAGTTATCACCAAGTGAACACGTCCTTGTAACTATGACCTGCGTCTGGTAGCAGAGCAGTCCCAGGGTGCAGGAGCCCCCCTCGGACTCCTAAACAGTTACTACCCACCCTCTTCAGAAAGGTGATCATCCGCTTGTCATGTATTGGTTTTGCTGTTGGTTTTTTCTTTTTTTAGCTTTATATACATGAATTATTTTGTATCTAGCTTCTTTTGCACATCATTATACTTGTGAGGTTTATTTATCTATTCTCCTGTTGATGGATATTTAAGTTGTTCCCAGTTTTTGGCTATCATGAATCATGTGGCCATGAACCTTGAAATACATGGCTTTTGGTGCCCATATACAGACATTTTTGTTGGGTATTTACTTTCTCAACAGAATTTACTTACCCAGGAGGAATTTCTGGGTCTCTAATTTTTTTTTTTTTTTGCCTTAAATTCTATTGTCTTTAAAATAGCTACAAAAAATATATCCTCTATACATCTTTTAACTTTGTGTGTGTTTTCCGAACTATAATGCTCAAATTTTCTGTGCCCTTTGTGTTAGATACGCCTCTTCTAAGCAGTATATAATGGATTTAATTTTGAGCAGAGTTTGACAGCCCTTTTCTTTCATAACAAAGCATGGAGACTCCACATTTAATCTAATTGCTGCTGTCTTTGGATTTAAGTCTACCATCTTATTTTGTATTTCTATTGGTCCCTCTCTTGGACACTTTTTTTGCTGTTCTTTTTTTCCTTTCATTGAATTAGGGTACTAGTTTGTATCAATATAATTTTCCTAATATCTGTCTATTATCCTAAATGCAAAGCAAACAGTTTTTAACTTTAAAAATTGTCAACAGTGGTACGCCAGGAGAATAGAACTGGGCTGAAGGTAAAGACAAGCTTCACAATGTACTCTATATATTGTGTTTGCTTTGATATTTTTTTATATTGAGCACATATTTTTATATGACCTTTTTGAAACTAGAACTGCAGTAATTCTGCAAAATGGCATGCAAAAGACAAGTAGAATTGATTTTTCCTCTAATACTTTAGACTGTCTGTTCATCTTGTCCCCATTATCCACTTACTCTCAGACCTAATAGTATAAATGTAATTTGCATCTCAAAACACTCACAGAAAAATAATCTAGATTTCACAATATGTTTCTCAGCAGAGCACTGAGTGTTTTCTATGCAAAGAGATTTCCTTGGGTTCTGGCACAGGGTCTTGAAGGCTGCCCCGGCCTTTACATGACCCCCTGCTTTCATTAAGTGAATGACATGCTCATAGTAAATGTGATATGGAAAAAAGACTAGCACAGTGAAATGATCACAAAAGGAGATGGTTTGTTTTTGGAGCTGTGTCAAGTCTGGTGCATCTATGGCTTCAGTGTCCTCATTTGCAAATCAAAGCAGTAGACAAGAGTTGAGTGTTAGGCCCCAGCCAGTCATAAGAACATAACAGTGGAAATATTTTGAAGACAGGTAGTCCAGTCCTGCTTTCAAATTCTGCCCCTTCCCAGCTATGTGATTTTGACACAGTTACTTGATTTCTCTGGGATGTGTTTTTCTTTAAGAAAACCTAGGTTACTATGAGAAATAAACAGATTCTTCCTTGGCAAGGATCTAACTAAGTTCTGTCCTGAAGCAGAGAGTCAATTATTATCACTTTCATTTTCAGTCATTTTCATCTTAAGGGCCGAGAGTAGGCACCAGATAATTATTAGTTTTTACTTCTTACTGATATCCTGGAATTGTATTATAGGGAAATTCCAAATTAGTGCTGTGAAACCTTGATGTAATACCTCATTGTCTACCCTGAAATTTACAAGTGCTTTCCTCCCCCCACATTAATAAAATGTGAAATGTTAAAATGTTATATAGAACATCTTTCTACAAAAGACATGAATCCTTAGACATCCATGATTCTATATTAAGAAATTTAAAAACTTTACAGATGTAAACAGTGATATAATCTTATAAACAGTATATTGGCAGTCAAAATAGAGAATCAGAAAAAAGAAAACAAAGAAGAAAATTGAATACAAAATTCTTTGTCTAAAAAAAATCTTACTAGCATCTTTACAGCTATTTTACCAACGTCATTTCTTATTTTGTATTGCATTGTCACAATTGTAATAAATTTGACTGTAAATGGTCAATATCAGATTTGAAGGTCACTTTGGTAATTGGAAATGAGAGCCTGCCAAATCGAAGGCAACTGGAAAGCACAGCATTCTACTCTCATGAATGCAGTGATTTAGTTCTTTGACCTCTAGCTAGTTCAGCATGATATATAGTAGAACATTTCACTTCTGATATATGCACGTGAAACCCTGACAAGGATTAAAGGAAGAGGGCACATTTTAAACTGCTGGCATTCCTCACTCCACTGGAATCATCGTTAAAGTTACTTTGAAGTACTTTAGAAAGAGAAAAAAGTAGGAAAAAAGAGAAGGAATAAAAAGGGAAATGAAAAAAAATCAGAACTAGAGAGAGAGAAGAAAGGAAGAAAGGAAGGAGAAAGAGAGGGAAGGAAGGACAGGAAAAAGCAGTCGATCTGCTTATTTTCCTTTCTGCACAAATGGCATCCTAAAGAAAAAAAATATTTTGAAAGGCTTTTAATGTAAATATGGACAGCTGTTTTAGACATTGTAACATGTGCACACTTGAAAGATACATCATGAAAAAAATATTCATGCTGAAATGTCAATTTTATAGCTCTAAGAGAGAGGTCCTAAGGTTTAGATGTTAAAAGTAAGTTAACTCCTTGCTTATTCAAACATTAAACTGTCAACATGGAAGTAAGTTTAAAACTTATGACAGTCTGAAAATGTGGTGCTAAATGAAGTCTGAAGACCTATTAACCTGCCTGAGACGTAAACTAGGAACTATTACACTGCTGTTCTGCACATATTCAAGTACTCTACCATGGTGTGCAAGCTATTGAGAGGTGAACCATGAACCTGAATCATATCTCTTTTTTCCTAAATGAAATGATATTGTTAGCTATTTTCAGAATCCATTTAGGAATTGCGTGCATATAGGAAATGGAATACATGCTTGAAAACGATTGCTTCAATTTTGTTATAATGGTAATTAAGAACTGACAGTTCTCTAACAAATTGAATAATAATCAATTTTTCCTTTGTTTTAGAGCTTTACAGCAATTTAAAGAGAAAACACACCATTTATAAACATATATAGGTGGTAAACATTTTCTTTTGACAAATTATTCATTGCGTTAAAATATTTTAAAGAATGAATTCCTTAAATAAATATTTATACTTAATAAATAAATATAAAATAAAATTTAAAAATTAAATTACTTTGGTAAGGAATATGATCATCTTTCCTCTGGTAGTTAGATATGTTTTTACTTATTTAATATTATGTCAAAGTATACTTTTAAAAATCTTCACTAAGACATTTATCAATTATTTTAAAATAACATATTAACTAGATATATTTTCTTCACATTTGAAAAGATGGAAATGAACTAAATCCAAATCACATAAATTGAAATAAATGGTGAAATAAACCTAATCCTTTCTGACTGAGAAAACAAACTTTGTTATGAAAATATCCTTTTCCTTGATCTTCCTGTTTGTGGGCTTTTAAAAGACAATAACCATTTCTATTCAACAAAACATTGCTAAAAATATATTTTTTAGGGGCCAGGCTGGCGGCATAGTGGTTAAGTTTGCACACTCCACTTCAGCAGTGCAGGGTTCGCAGGTCTGGATCCTGCGCACAGACCTACATACCGCTCATCAAGCCAGGCCATGGTGGCATCCCATATACAAAATAGAGGAAGATTGGCACAGATGTTAGCTCAGGGACAATCTTCCTCTAGCAAAAAGAGGAAGATATATATATATATATATATATTACAGCAAAATATTTGAATAAGAAACTGGTTTCTTACTCTGGTTACCAAAGAGTATTTATTCCTCTCCTAATCCAGTGGGAGGTCCTATGAGCACAGTATTAGCTACTGGGGGTAAAACAAGAGAAGGCTATGACTTCTTCCTCGTTGAGCTTATAATCAATCTGTGGAGAAGAGATGATGGAAGCAAGGAAAATGCAATAAAAGATATTATAGTATTTGACGCCTAAATATGTGATGCACACAATACATGCTAGAAAATGTGAGAAGGGAAAAGATCAATCTAGGCCACAGTGATGGGACTTAAGTTGGACTTTGAAGAATAAATGAGATTGGATGGTTGCCTCCTACAGGATAGACAAAGGATTAACCTGTGATTTCATCTGATTCTGGAGGACAAGACTCTACCAAGTACTAAAATGTGGAAAGAACCTCAGTGACATCTGAGCTTTGATCTTGTGTCAGTCCCTTTGTTCTTTTATGTAAGTGGCAGCAATGCTGCTCTCAGCCCACTTGTTCCTATATCCTCTTTGCTGCACTCTGACCCTCAAGACAGAGTGGTACTGGTCAAAATTCTATTCATGTCTAGCTTCTTTCTACCCAGAGTTTACAATAGAACCATGGATGTCAACGATGCCATTTGATGCCATCATGGAAACTGGAGCACGCATTATTGCTTCCCTAACTCAAAATGTGGTCCATTGACCATTAGCATTTGCATCACTTGGGAGTTTGTTAGAGAGCTGGGAGCTGTTATGTCTCAGCCCCTCTCAACACTTTCTGAATCAGAATATGCATTTTAACAAGATCTCCAGCTTATTCTGTATGAACAGCAAAGTTTATGTTGCATAAGATACTTTACTGGATAATGTGGATTGTTGGTAGTGAGAAATGGGGATTTATGTGGTAATAGTGGCCATGGCAGCACTTTCAAATTTCCATAATCCTAATTGATGTCATCATCAACATAATTGTCTCTATGTTTTAATCTATCTGAAACTAAAGAATATGATTTTCGACCTACTAGAAGAATATATCCATTATTCATTTCAAATAATATCCTCTCTCTCATTCTCTCTTTCGGTGGTGTTGTTATCATCATTATCATCACCATCATTTTAATCGCAGAACTTAATAGCAGTTTACGTTTCTCTTTATCAGAGTACTTTTGGAGCATACAGCTTTTGCTCCGAGATCTGGCCATTTTGCACCTGCTATTGTCTCCAACCATGCCCAAATACCAATCATTTTTGTTTATCATTTTCTCTATGTTATTATTCATTCTTTAATGTTCTCCATACTTCTTGTAACTCACTTTGAGTTCATATTAGGTATTAATGAGGACCTGAAAAATTTGTGACTCGATTGAATTTAAAAGTATCTATAAATTAGACTGATTGTGTGTGGAGGAGATGACTTGACTTTATCTGCTCCTGTGACATTAGTATCAGTCTTTGCTACATCACAGCTCATTGAGATTCTCTCCTTTACATATCTTGGTTTTATAATCTTTGATATTTTTTCTCATCCACATACAGTCTTGTTGCAACCGTTCTCACTCTTTTCCCCATGCCATGTTTGCCATTAAAATGATTATCTTCTAATATATTATTTAACTTCAAAGTTCACCAGAGATGAATAATTAGTTCTCCTCAAGTATAATTTGACTTGTTGAAATACCCTTGTTGTCCATATAAGTGCTATTTTGTGAATATTAAATGTAAATGCCAGATATATTAACGCTAATGATTTCATGGGCCATAAGGTTTATTAACAGGAAAAAAGGAGTAAAGCTCAGCTATGGAATGTAGACAAATAAGAAAGAGTCAAAGGTTAGAGGGCAAAGATACAAATATGGCGGAAAAGCTTCATATGAATTAGCTAAAACAGAAATAATTATGTTTTTATAAGGTAGGAACTGAGAAATAACCATTGGGATATTAACCAAGTCTATAAACTTGCGAAAAAAATCTTCCTAAGAAATATTTATTTTTGTGAAGTTTATTTTTCTGAAAATGGGCACAAACAATGAACTAGAAGAAAAGGTGGTATTTCTTATGTTGTATTACTATAACATGACAAGATTTTAAGGACAGAGACTGTTCAGGTTTCTATGGGCTATAACAATGGTCTTCTATTCTCACATGTTATTCCTTCCTTAGGTAAATTTCCTTCAGTTAAATCACTTTCTTGCAGTTCCTTGAAGATGTGCTCCCTTTGACCACAGGACCTTTGCATAGATTGTATTATTTCCCTTTGCAAAGACTGTTCAAACATTTTCATTCCATAACTCCTGCTCAACCTTCAGATTTTAGCTCAACCATCAGAGAAGTCTAGTCAGGCCCCAGTTTTACTGAAACTTGCCTTATTGCGTATTATCTCCTACTTCATATGGCTTCATGGAAACTAAACAGTAATACTCTTAAAGCACTTCCTACAGAGATTAGAACCATAGAAATAATAAATATAAATGATTTTAAACACTGCTTATAATACTTGGATCAGGTACCAGTTTGCTGTATTTTAATAGATGCCTAAATATGATGCCACAGCTCTTCCTATATGAAGACTGACTTCCCAAGGCAATAATTCAAATTCATCACAAATTTCTAAACGTGTATTTTTAAACAGGTTTCACTTCCCTGAATCAGGTAGATCTAGGCATTCCAGATCTTACTTCTCAATAGATTGTTTTCTCCTATGATTTCTGTGACTCTGGTGCTTTCAACATTTCTCTGTTCTGTGTGTTTATTCTCTTTAGTTTGATGCTTTCTTCTCCTTCTTTTCCTTCTCCTCTTCTTCTGCCTCCTCTCTCTCTTCTTCCTTCTCTGTCTTTTTGCTTTTCTTCTTCACTTTCATATTTTGCAAGAACAGTGAAAGAGAGTATTCCCCAGTGCCTTCTGATTTAGGAATACATCCTTCATTGGGTATGAGTTATATATAAAAATATAACAGCATTACACAGAAATACTGATGCCATGACTTTCTTATATATATAAATTATAATTTATAATTATAAATTGCCTTGGGCAACTTTACATTATTAGAAACAATAGTTGTTTAAAGGCTCTTCAAACCATATAATATTCATAGTTGGAACAATGTTCTTAATTTTATAGATTAAACTATCTTTTTAACAGACAATTAAACCCTTCTTTTTGTAGACCATTCTAAAACCTGATATTTTAAAGGTAAAATTCCAGGTTTGGAACAGTTGATGTAAGTAATTTCAATGAGACATGAGATTATTCAATGACATTTAAATAATTTCAATGAGACAAGAGACTATACAGTCATCATAATAAATAATAATTTATTTTTAAATTTGAAGAACTTGGCTTCACCTTTTTCCCACCATGCCCCTGAGGTTTGTTGATTAATTAGATAAATGCAGTTTTTCCTGGCTTGATACTTAATCAGAGGTGATCATTGTCATAGATATGCTATATGCTTGAATGTGAACTGTCTAATACTGTTAATATTGTCTGCAATATAATTAATACTGTGCAAGTCATTATGATATTTTATCACATCAACAGTAATATTTTCCACATCACCAAAAATCAACATTTTTTTTCTTGCTCCTAGTGGCTGGCTGTCCCATTCTTCACCCCTTTTCTATGTCTAGATTTAAAAAAAAACTTTCAGCCAATTAAATTTGCTAACAGTGACATATTTACTTGAGATGGCCATTTACTTAAGTTTCTTCCCTAAGTGAATGAAGAATCTATTGGAAAGATAAGTCTACTGTTCTGGGTTGGAGTTTAAAACTCTTACTGTGACTTAAAAGAGTATGGTTGAGGATGCTTTGCATAGTTTATGCAGGAGATTAGCCAAAATTTGGCCAGTGATGGAGTGTCGGGCAGTGCCATCATAGTTGCTGTCCTCAGCTTTCCAGCTTTTTATGTGATAAAATATATATCACAACACTGCTCCCAATCTATCACACAACGCAGAGTATTATATGAATCGGATCCTGCCTTGGTGTTCCAACTTTCATCTCAGCTTTTGACATATATGGCACAAAATCTCACCAATGGAATACTGTATGTAAGTACAGAAAACTCTCACTACGTCTGAAGTTTATAGGTGTTAAAGTGCTATATGAAGTGTCAGATTTCACAGTAGGAAGTTTATACACCTGTAGGGAGCTGATCCATGACTTGCAGTTGCACAGTCATAAACGTCAAGTTGAGACAAGTGTTATTATTTTGATATATAAAAGTCCTATGACTTTCTCAAAGAAATAACATACTCAGATATTCGTGACCCTCCTTTATAACCAAATGCCCTGTGGAACAGACTGTATATTTTAGGCACTTGTTCTAGTAACCCGATTCCTTGTTTTCTCAATGGAAAAGAGCTCAATATGCCTGTAACTACCAGCTCATCTTGCTTTAGTAAAACATATTGGCAACAGTTTCTTTACTGTACTTTTAAATTTCAGTCTTTTCAGGGCAACAAGAATGAAAGCTAGGAATAAGAACACTGAGGAAACAAATAGCGGTAGAGAGGTCATAAAAATAACTTTTGAGCAGGACTTTCATTTAGGCAAAAATAAAGGTAATTAGACTGTTTATGTGAAGGAACTGGACCCACAAGAAGGCTTGCTTTCCCCTGCGTCTCCCAGCACATATTTAAACATGTAATAAATAGGAAAATAAGAGGGTCTTTAAACTTCTGTTACAATGTCAATTTCTAATTATCAATGATGAAGTAAAAATAAAAGTTTTTCTTTTTATTATTAGCTATAAGAATTGTATTATGTCATAAATTAAATGGAAACTATTACACAATAGTATCAGTATTCTCTCCTTTCACCTCCCAAACACGTATTTATATACAAAACCATAGAAGCTTCCCACCCAGGAAAAGGAAAGAAGCTTACTCTGTCTTTTCTTAAATTGTTTTCTTAAAAAATAATTTGGGCCATAAATTCATCTCTAGAATGTTAAATTTAAAATACTGCAATCCTCTTCAGGCAAGTAGCTGACTTTAGAAATTCTTTAAAGGATCCGTTAAGTCTATTCAAGGCCTTTAATTTCCACTAAAGTTGGAATGCTTTACTTCACCTGATATACACCCACCTGTAGTAGTGTTCAACTATCCCCCAGGATCCACTCTCACCTTTTTCCTTTTTGTAGTAAACTCTCCCCTCCTCTCCTTCCGTCCTCACATACGCCCCAGCCTCCTTGGGTTAGAGCTGGGCATATTTCCCAGCCTGCCTTGAGGTCAGATGTGTCTACGTAACTAAGTTCTTGCCAATGGGATATAAGCAGAAGTGATGTAGCACAACTTCTTGGTCGTTTTCAACTTAAGGACAAGTTGTATGACCTGACTCCACTTTTTCCTCTTCTTCTGGCCTGAGAACCACAATTGCAGATGCAACCTTTGATACAGAGATATTTTGTGCAGAGCTGGCTGGCCCAGAAGCAGTCACCAGCTGGAACCTGCCTACGTTTAGATTGTAAAGTGAGAGAAGAACAAACTTCTGGTTTATTTGTACTACTGCATTGTTAGGCCTCTTTCTTATAGTAGCTGCCTCTATATCGTAGCTTGTAATACACCAGGGTATAAGCTTAGAATAATAGAATCCTTGAGCCCAAAGTTACTGATGTATAAAACTGATGTGGAAACACAAAGAAGATATTTTAAAAAGAGGAGTGCAAAGCAAAACCAGCATTTGCTTTTTGTTACCCAGAAAACTTCTCAGCATTTTGTATACTTGGTTTTCATTTCAAAAGGAATATTGTATGGTCAAAGAAAACTATACTTCTTGAGAATGATAATACAAACCTATTGTGCTGTCAAGAGGATTAAACAACATACACTATTTACCTCGGTCTAAGAGCACAGTGCATGTAAGCTGAGCTTTATTATGAGATTTTTCATAGCATTCAATAGCCATTCCTTTGTGCTTTGCCCCAGCATTGTAAGTCCATTAGCCTTCATATCAGTGGTCCTAAAAGTGTAGTCCCCAAATCTACTGACCATCAACATTGCCTTGGAACTTGTTAAAAATTCAGCACAGATATATTTTTTTTCCAATTATTTTATTGATATCATAATGGTTTATAACATTGTATAATTTGGGGTATGCATTATTATTTTCAATTACTATATAGACTTCATGGTGCTCACCACCAATTGTCTAGATTTTGTCTGTCACTGTGTATATGTGCCCCTTTACCCTTTTCTTCCAACCCCAGTCCCCTTCCCCTTTGGTAACCTCAAATTTGTTCTCTTTATCCATTTATTTGTTTATCTTCCACATATGAGTGATGTCACCCAGTGTTTGTCTTTCTCTGTCTGGCTGATTTCACTTAACATCATACCCTCAAGGATCATCCATGTTGTACTAAATGGGATGATTTTTGTCTTTTCTAATGGCTAAGTAGTATTTTATTGTGTATATATACCACATTTTCTTTATCCATTCATCTGTAGAAGGGCACTGGGTTGCTTCCCTGTCTTGGCTATTGTGAATAAAGCTGCAATGAACATAGGGGTGCATAAATCTCTTTGGATTCTTGATTTCAAGTTCTTTGGATAAATACCAAGTAGTGGGATAGCTGGATCATATGGTATTTCTATTTTTAATATTTTGAGAAATCTCCATACTGTTTTCCATACTGGCTGTACCAATTTGCATTCCTACCAACAGTGTATGGGGGTTCCATTTCCTCCACATCCTCTTCAACATTTGTTATTTTTTGTCTTGGCAATTATAGCCTTTCTGACTGGTGTAGGGTGATGTCTCATTGTAGTTTTGATTTGTGTTTCCCTGATGATTAGTGATGTCGAACATCTTTTCATGTGTCTGTTGGCCATCTGTATATCTTTTTTGGAAAAATGTCTGTTCATATCCTCTGCCCATTTTTTGATCATGTTGTTTGGCTTTTTGTTGTTGAGTTGTATGAGTTCTTTATATATTTTGGAAATTAGCCCTTTGTCATATATATGACTTGCAAATGGTTTCCTTTCTCTTGCCAAAGATTTTTAGTCTTAGTCCCATTTGTTAACATTTTCTTTTGTTTCCCTTGCCTTAGTAGACATGGTATTTGAAAAGATGCTTCTAAGATCAATGTCAAATAGCGTACTATCTATATTTTCTTCTAGGAGTTTTATGGTTTCAGATCTTACATTCAAGTCTTTAATCAATTTGAGTTAATTTTGTCTATGGAGGAAGTAGGTCTACTTTCAGCCTTTTGCATGTGGCTGTCCAGTTTTCCCAACACTATTTATTCAAGAGAATTTACTTTCCCCATTGTATGTTCTTGGCTCCGTTTGTCAAAGATTAACTGTCCATAGACATATGGTTTTACCTCTGAACTTTCAATTCTGTTCCATTAATCAATGTGTCTATTTTTGTGCCAGTACCATGCTGTCTTGATTACTGTAACTTTGTAGTATATTTTGAAGTCAGGGATTGTGATGCCCCCATCTTTGTTCTTTTTTCTCAGGATTGCTTTAGTTTTGGTGTCTTTTGTTGGCCCATATGAATTTTAGGATTCTTTGCTCTGTTTGCGTGAAGAATGTCATTGAGATTCTGATTGGTATTGCATTGAATCTGTAGATTGCTTTAGGTAGGATGGACATTTTAGCTATGTTTATTCTTCCAATCCATGTACATGGAATATCTTTCCATTTCTTTATGTCTTCTTCAACTTATTTCAATAATGACATAGTTTTCAGTGTATAGGTCTTTCATCTTTTTGGTTTATTCTTAGATATTTTACTCTTTTTTTGTAATTTTATATATGATTGTATTCTTTAATTTCCTTTCTATTAGCTCATTACTAGAGTACAGAAATGCAATGGATTTTTGTAAGTTGATTTTGTACCTGGCCACTTTGCTGTAATTGTTCATTATTTCTAATAGTTTTCTGACAGATTCTTTGGGGTTTTCTATATGTAGAATAATGTCAACTGTAAACTGCAAGAGTTTCACTTCCTCCTTTCCAATTTAGGTTCCTTTTATTTCTCTTTTTTGCATAATTGCTGTGGCTAAAACCTCCAGTACTATGTTGAATAAGAGGGCAAGAATGGGCACTCTTGTCTTGTTCCTGTTCTCAGACCGATGGCTTTCAGTTTTTCACCATTAAGTATAATGTTGCCTGTGGGTTTGTCATATATGGCCGTTATTATCTTGAGGTAACTTCCTTCAATACCTATTTTATTCAGAGTTTTTATCATTAGTGAATGTTGGATCTTGTCAAATGCTTTCTCTGCATCTATTGAAATGATTATGTGATTTTATTGCTCATTTTGTTAATGTGGTGTATCACATGATTGATTTGCAGATATTGAGCCATCCCTGCATCCTTGGAATAAATCCCAATTGATCATGGTGTATGATCCTTTTAATGTGTTGCTGTATTTGTTTTGCCAGTATTTTTTTGAGGATTTTTGCACCTATGTTCATCAGTGATATTGGCCTGTAATATTCCTCCTTTTGTTGTTCTTGCCTGGTTTCGGTATCAAGGTAATGTTGGCCTCATAGAATGAGTTAGGAAGCATTCTGTCTTCTTCAAATTTTTGGAATAGTTTGAGAAGGATAGGTATTAAATCTTCTTTGAATGTTTGGTAGAATTCTCCAGAGAAGCTGTCTGGTCCTGTACTTTTGTTCTTTGGGAGGTTTTTGATTACTGTTTCAATCTCTTTACTTGTGATTGGTCTATGCAGATTCTTTATTTCTTCTTGATTCAGTTTTGGGAGGTTGTATGAGTCTAAGAATTTATCCATGTCTTCTAGATTGTCCAATTTGTTGGCATATAGTTTTCCATAGTATTCTCTTATAATCCTTTCTATTTCTGGTAATTTCTCATCTTTCATTTCTAATTTTATTTATTTGAGCCTGCTCTCTCTTTTTCTTAGTGAGTCTGGCTAAGGGATTTTCAATTTTGCTTATCTTCTCAAAGAACCAGCTCTTAGTTTTGCTGATCCTTTCTACTGTTTTTTTGGTCTTGATTTCTTTTATTTTTGTTCTAATTTTTATTATTTCTCTCCTTCTGCTGACTTTGGGCTTTGTCTGTTCTTCTTTTTCTAGTTCCTTTAGGTGCGGTTTAAGATTACTTCTTTGAGATTTTTCTTATTGTTGAAGTGGGCCTGTATTGCTTTGAATTTCCCTCTTATAAATACTTTTCCTGCATCCCGTAAGAGTTGATATGTTGTATTTTCATTTTCATTTGTCTCCAGGTATTTTTTAATTTCTCCATTGATCCAAAGGTTGTTCAGTAGCATGTTATTTAGTCTCCATATATTTGTGACTTTCTAGTTTTTTTCTTGTAGTTGATTTCTAGTTTCATAACATTGTGATTGGAAAAGATACTTTATATGATTTCAATCTTAAATTTATTGAGGCTTGCCTTTTACCCAACATATGGTCTATCTTTGAGAATGATCCATGTGCACTTGAGAAGAATGTGTATTCTACTGTTTTTGGAAGGAAAGCTCTCTATATAGCTATTAAGTCTACCTGATCAAGTGTTTTGTTTAAATCCACTATTTCCTTGTTGACATTCTGTCTGGATAACCTGTCAATTTATGTAAGTGGGGTGTTGCAGTCCACTAATATTTTTATGTTGCTGTTGATTTCTCCCTTTAGGTCTCTTAATATTTGCTTTGTGTACTTTGGTGCCCTTGTGTTAGGTGTATATATAATCATAAATGTTATGTCCTCTTGGTGGAATGTCTCTTTTATTATTATATACTATTCCTCTTTGTCTCTTATTGTCTTTTTTATCTTGAAGTCCTCTTTGTCTGATATAATTATGGCAATACCTGCTTTCTTCTATTTGCCATTTGCTTGGAGTATCATCTTCCATCCCTTCACTCTGATCCTATGTTTATCTCTAGAGCTGAAATGTGTTTCCTGGAGGCAGCATATTGTTGGATCTTGTTTTTAGTCCATCCAGCTACTCTGTGTCTCTTGATTGGAGAATTCAATCCATTTACATTTAGAGTGATTATTGATATATGAGGGCTCAATACTGCCATTTTATCTCTTGTTTTCTGGCTGTTCTATATTTCCATTGTTTCTCTTCCCTTGTATTTCTGATTACCACTTCAGTTTGGTGCTTTTCTATGACGGCTTTTTCAGTTTTCTCTTTATTTATGATTTGTGGCTTTATTCTACTTCTTGGTTTAGTGCTCACCATAAGGTTTGTATAAGAGATCTCATAGATGACATAGTCCATTTTCTCATAGCCTCTTAACTCCATTAGCCTAAGCAGGTTCCATCCGTTTCCTCTTCCCCTTCTGAGTTATTGTTGTCACACATTATTCTGTTTTGTTTTGTGAGTTTGTGACTAAGTTGAAGTGTTTATAGTTACTTTTGATGATTGCCTTCCCTTTATCTTTGAAGTTATATTGGAGTATTTGTTTTCCTGTTCAGATAGAGAGATGCAGTTTTCTAATTTTGTCTGTCTATTTACCTCCTTACTCAAATCTTTGTAGACCTTTGCCTTTTTGTTTCTGGTATGAGGGCATTGTTAATTATTTCTTATACAGGAGGTCTAGTGGTGATGAACTCCCTCAGCTTTTGTTTACCTGGGAAATCTTTTCTTTCTCCATCATATATGAAGGATGGTTTTGCTGGATAGAGTATTCTTGGCTGAAAGAATTTGTCTTTCTGTATTTTTAATGTATCATTCCATTCTCTCCTAGCTTGTAAGCTTTCTGCCAAGAAATCCACTGAAAGTCTGAAAGGGGCTCCTTTGTAGGTTACTTTCTTCTGCCTTGCTGCCCTTAATATTTTTTCTGTGTCATTGACTTTTGCCAGTTTTACTATTATATGCCTTAGAAAATGTCTTTCAGCATTCATGTAATTAGGCGTTCTATTAGCTTCATGTGTTTGTAAATCTGGTTTCTTCTCCAGGTTTGGGAAGTTCTCAACTATTATTTCTTTGAACAAGCTCTCTGTTCTTTTCTCCCTCTTGAATACTAATAATCTTTATGTTGCTTTTCCTGAGTTGGATATTTCTTCAAGAATTCCTTCATTTTTTAAAAATCTTAGTTCTCTCTCCACCTCTACCTGTAGCATGGCTCGATTTCTATCCTCTAAATCACTAATTCTTTCATCCATAATATCAACTCTATTTTTTAAGGATTCTAGAGTATTTTCTATTTCATTAATTGTGCTCTTCATGTCCAGAATTTCTGCTTTTTTTATAGTTTCAATCTCGTTAGTGAAGCATTCCTTCTCATTAATTTTATTCCTGAGCTCATTGAACTTTCTGACTTTTCTTGTAACTCATTGAGTTGCTTTATGACAGCTATTTTGAATTCTCTATCATTTAGATCGTGAATTTCTATGTCTTCACTGTTGGTTTCTGGAGAATTATCATTTTCCTTTTTGTCTGAAATGTTGCTGTAGTTTCTCATGATGTTTGATGAACTAATCTTTTGTAAGCACATTTGTGTTAGTACTATGTCACACATTATACCTGCTACCACTAGGAGGAAGCAGAAGCTGAGTTTCTGAACCCACCTCATCTGCTGGAAATTGTGGGTATACTATGGGCACTTGCGTCAGTCTGGAGAGTGTTTGGGCATGTGTGTAGGCTGTGTTTAGTAGGTGAGGCTTCCTCCCAGGGACCAAGCCTGGGCCACTACTTGGGGCCACAGGGGCATGGTGGGCTCCCCCACCACTGGGAAAGAGATCACAAGAGGGCTAAGGGCTGCTGCCACCTCTTCTTACAGTTGCTCTGGAGGATGTTCCCACTTTCAGGGCACAACAATACTATAGGTGCTCTCACCAGGGCTGTGGGGGAGGGTAGGGAGTGCTCTCCTATCTCCACCACTTCCTGGAAGGCCAATCAACCTTCAGATGTATAGCTGCATGGGTCTCTCAGGCATCCTTTTGTGCTGTGTGCTTATACTCTGTTGGTCAATGAATGTTTATTTAGTTGTAGTTCAAAGGGGGAGAGAAAAAGGGAACAGCTCCCTCCATCAGGCGGCCTATGACATACCCAGAACAGATGTATCTAATCAGAAATGCCCCATATCAGAAATGGACCATAGAACTTTGAGTCAACAACCCCTCCAGGTGATTCTGGTGCATGATAAAACTTGAGAAAAACAGCTCTATGTCAACATGCTGATAGATTAAGTAGAATCAGCAGTCATTAATAGAAGAAACTTGTAAAATTATACTAATTTAAAAACAATGATCTCAATGTGTCTTTAAAAATATAACCTGAGTTATTTTGACCTCTGACATAAAATTTATCTTATTAATTCTATAAGGATTACAATTTTTTAAAGATATGAAACACTGCGGATGGTGAAATGCTTTATTTTTTCAGGTCAGAATAGGCAACACAACTTAAATACTATTATTATTCTCATTCATATATTTTGTAAAGATTTCCTGGGGCTGGCCTCATGGGTGAGTGATTAAGTTCACATGCTCTGCTTTGGTGGCCCAGGGTTCACCAGTTCAGATCCTAAGTGCTGATCTACACACCAGTCATCAAGCCATGCTGTGGTGGTATCCCACAAAGAACAACTAGAAGGAGTGACAGCTAGGAAATACAACTATATACTGGGGCTTTGGGGAGAAAAAACAAAAAGAGGAAGATAGGCAGCAGATGTTAGCTCAGGGCCAATCTTCCTCACCAAAAAGAGAAAAAGCATACCTAAAAATGTAATTAATTAAAGAAATAATTTTTTAAAAAAATATTTACATCTCTATACTTTCATATTTTTGTGATTGCTTTTGCATTGCTATATAATATTCAGAAATAATGATAAGTTAAATTTGCTTACTATTTTACCTTACACACATTTTCATATTTATTATGTAATCTGAGGGTCCTGTTACATTAGTTCTGTCTTCATACAAGAGCAAACAGGAAGTTTAGAGAAATTATGAGATTTACCTATTATTACACATCTGGTAAATGGGACAGCCTGGATTAATGCTAAGGGCTTTTTAATCCAACACTAAACATTGCACTTCAAGAAACAAAAATAATACATAAAAGTCCAGTCACAAAAATAAATGTTGTCCCTGTAATTAGTGTTGCAAAGAAGCAGATTATTAGAAAGGAAAGAACAGCTGAGATATTGATTGATTTCTTCCCTCTTTGAATCTCTCACAGACAAGCTGCAAACCAGCTGAATGGTCTTGGGTAATTAACTTCAGTGAATTTCTGCATCTGGAGAAAGGATTCTGGGCATAACTACAGAGGGTGAGAGAGAAATAACTCAATTCAGCAAGTTTATTTACGTGGTATGGCTAGGATATTCATTAGGCAGTCTCAGAGAGATCAATACATACTTAAATTGCTTTTCCATTCCGTTGATGATAGGAAGGTGCGTCTTTGAATGTAACTCAATTTTGAGATTCATATCAAGGTAAGATCAAACATATGTATTAATTAAATTGATATTAAGTAAAAAACAAATATATTAGGCAGCAGAATACCAAATTACCATGAAAATTTAGGATAAATTATGGTATTTTAAAGGAATATCATAATTGCTGCTGCACTGGATTTTACCCTCAGACCTCCTACTGCACAAGTCCACTCTTCTCCCTCTGAGAACCCTGGTAGAAACAGGTAAGTGGTCCTGGGCCAGAGATTTATACTATGATTTAAAATGTTTTAAAATTCTCTATAAGATAATTTAAAATATTTTTCAGTGGGAAAGTGAAATTATTGCTGCAAATGTGATTGGAATCAACTCCACGTGCACCTACCCATTCATAAATTAAATCAGAATAAAACTGCTATTTTACTTGGGAGGTGGGATTATGGTTTGTTTTCATCAAATTTTCGAGTGTGACCCTTTCTCATTTCCTGCAAGTGTACCACAGTCAATGTGAGGGAGCATGTGTCCTCCAGCATCCTAATGTATTTGTACATGTAACCTTTGCAACCCAGCCTTCAGCTTAGTGGCAAGTTGTTCATCTTATTTTGTAGGTTACTTTTCCCTTGGCTCATTCATATGCAGAATTGACTTTGTGGGGTTTTATTCCCGTCCCCTTTTCAGGAATATGTTGGCATTAATGAATCCCATTGTGACCCAGTTGAATCAAGTCTGCTACCTGCTTGTGCCACTGCTGTAATAACTGTCACAAAAGGCATGCCATTTTACCTTTCATTCACGTGGGAGTTATCCCTGAGTTCACAAGGAAAGAAGAGGCAGGTGCTAGTTTTCTATTGTCTCAGCCATTAAGTACAAGAGTAGCATTTCAACTGAAGATGAACAAACTTGGTCTCATCATCTATGTATAGAAAAGTGAAAGATGGTATTAAAATTGTTGATATCAATATTTTTTATGAATCTCTGTCCCAACCCCCCCAAATGCCATGAAAGTCTATTTAGGATGGGGAGTTTGAATCCCTGAAATGAGGATTATAAAGAGATTGCTAAGGAATGTTCAAGTGCTATCTGTAAAAAGTTAGTAAGAATTTTGGTGCTGAATCAAACCGTGAGAGCGGAGAAGGTAGAGCAAAAGAAGGTCACCATGCTACAGTGAGGGAAGCTGGAGCCCATGGGGAATATAGGCTAGTGAGGAATTCATTATAATGAGGCAAAGGGATCTATTAGAATCCCTAAATCTAATATTCAGTGTTATACATTCTGATGCATTGTAAACTCCTTTTGTCCCAATCTTTAATGGAGTATGCCAAATGCACAAACTCTTTGTAGGAATGAGTTGGGGGAAAGCAAAGAGAAGAGCTTATATTTCAGTGATCCAGTGTGGCTGGAACAGCAAGATCAGCATCACCTGGGAGCTTGTTAGAATGATTCTTATCAATCCTTAACTAGACCTATTGAGTCAGAAACCCTATGGGTGGAAGCGGTCTGTGTTTTAAGGGGCCTTTCAGGTGATTCTGAAGTCTAAAAACTACCGTCTTATTCCATATCCAAGTTTACGTGGAGCAGAGAGAAGGACACAGCTATAGGTAATGAGATGCTGCAGAGATTAAGCCATCTGCTGAGTAGGAATTTGGTGTTAAATTGATTAGGATATGCCTAAGCAAAGTAAGAACTGTCTGGTTTCTGGAAAAGACATGACATATCCTACTATGTGGTTGGTAGTTTAAATATTTATAAGCAACCATTATAGAAATTTTAAGAGAAGCTGACCCTAGCTTATACTTGAGTTATAGTTTTAAAATATAAAATTGTGGATATTTGGGGCTGGCCCAGTGGCATAGTGGCTAAGTTTACACACTCTGCTTCAGCAGCCCTGGGTGCAGATTCTGGGCACAGACCTACATACCACTCATCAAGCCATGCTGTGGTGGCATCTGATATACAAGATAGAGGAAGATTGGCACAGATGTTAGCTCATGGACAATCTTCCTCAAACAAAAAAGAGGAAGATTGGCAACAGATGTTTGCTCAAGGCCAATCTTCTTCACCAAAAAAAATTGTGGCTATTCACTGATTCTGTTTTACTGTGCATACTACATTGGTGGAAAAACTTTCAATAGCTGTAGATGATTTTCTCAAGAGGAGGTATTTGACATATTTATCAGTTCTTATGTTGTCTACAATAGCAAACTGGAAACATCTTTTGAAAAATGTTTTAGATTTCTTTCACTGTTTTAAGATCCATATCTTTCTGCCTTTGTGCAAACAATAATGGGCTTCAATTTTAAATCAAGGTTAAAACCACCTTAAAGATTTTGATGAAATACATATTTTAGACAAAAACAATCTTTTAAAATGTAGATGTATTCTCCTTTTAATATTTCATCTCTCTGTATATGTCTGGAACAAAATCATTATTTCTACTAAAACATTGTCTTCTCTGATGCTATTAGAATGAGTCAATGATCAATTAACTTAGAAAAAAAGATTAAAATAAAAGATAAAAATTCATGATAGTTCAAATATTTTTACTTAAAACATAAAAATGCACATTTTTTGGTCAATTGTTTCATGAAGGATCAAGAATTTTTTTAAAATATGAGTCTGTTGATTAGAAAATTCTGTTGTCTTTGATGTGTAAACTATACCCAAAATACACTCTGCTTTGAATTTTTCACAGTGTAAAGTTCACAGGAACTCAGGACACCACGTAAAACAAATTGCATGCAGAATTATTTTTTTAATTCTTTTTTAGTGAAACATTTCACAAATTTGTGGGGCCATACTAATTTTGTCTGTACTGTTCCAATGTTAGTATATGCACTGCTGATGCACATGTGGAATTAAAGATTTTATTTTTTCCCCCAAACTTTTACAGTTATCTCACCTATACTTAGACAGCAATTTTTAAATTAGCTTATCATTATTAAACCTTTCCAAAACATTCAACTTACTTACCATAAAAAGTCACAGATTATTCTTTTCAGTTTAAGTAGTGTTTAATTACATTATGTAATTAAAATAACAAGTTTATCTAATATAGAGCAGTTTGGGGAACACACACAACAGTCCATTGATCATATTCAATCCAACTGGAGGCAGCAGAATTGTGTGTGCAGTCTGGAGAGCCGCCTCCAGGGGTCTGTCTGCTCAGGCCGGAAGGCGTGGTCAATGTGACTCAGAGGGCGGATGCCGAGGGCTAGACCAGCCGGATAGTCAGGAGAGTGGATTAAAAAGTGTTCTTCTGTTGAGATTTCCATGATGTAAAATGCTAATATTTATATTTCTAAAAGCCTCTTTAAGTGAGTGAAGTTCATTACTTTTAATTACATTTTGATTATTTAGATGAATCAAGTTTTAAATAAATGCACTTTAACTATAATTGCTTCTAGATAATAAATTCCTTTGAAGTCATACGGAGGTTTTGGCTCATATCTGTAAAACTGTTTGTTGGGATGGATTGACAACCTTCGTCTGTGCGCCACATGAGGTATGTTCCTATTCAAAATGCGCTACAAGATCTATCACACAATCTTCTGACTAGATGGGAAACCTCAAAGGCAGGATCAATATTTTATTTATGCTTGGTTCAAAAGTGCCTATCCTGAAGTGTAGCAGTGTGGGCACTGAATAATTGTTCAATAAGCAAATAAGAATCAAAAATCATGTGTAATGATCTTTTTCTCTTACCCTTTCTTCTGATATTTTTTCTCTTAATTTCTTCACCTTTTTTTCTACATACTTTCTTACCTTTAGTGTAATATTCCTTTCTCTATAGTCCAATCACAAGATAGTCATTCCACCTCATTCTGTTGTTCTAAAGAGAAATAAATGCGGAGGAAGGCTATACCTGGCTTGTGGAATAAGAGTAGGAAAACAACACTTTCTATGAACAGGAATTTATAATCCATCTTACATATGCTGTGCCTTGCTTTGTGGTCTATAATCTAGGCAACAATTTTTATTTAGAAACATGCTTGTTGGAAAAATAATGCATTCTATAAGATAGCTCCAATAAAGCAAATGTGTGTTTAAAAGTATTTTTATTTGGGGCCAGCCCCATGGCTGAGTGGTTAAGTTCACGTGCTCTGCTGCAGGCGGCCCGGTGATTCGTGGGTTCGAATCCTGGGCGCAGAGATGGCACTGCTCATCGAGCCACGCTGAGGTGGCATCCCACATGCCACAACTAGAAGGACCCACAATGAAGAATATACAACTATGTACCGGGGGCCTTTGGGAAGAAGAAGGAAAAAATAATAATTAAAAAAATATATTTTTATTTGAGTTTAGATTGAGGATTCAGAAGCAATTTATAAAAGTTATCAAACATTAATTTATAAGAGGTGCCAAAATATCTGAGTTCTGAATCCCAGAAACGCATATTTCTTTTCCTCATCTTATGGAAAGTGATGAGATCCATAGAAAGATATCTGTCAAATCTGATATTCAAATATTTGCTGTGAAATATTGTTTAAATTTTTGCAAATATAGTCATAAATTAAAGCAATAACATCACCTTTTAGTTTTCACTCTCATCTCTTTGGCCTTTTCATACATTCATAAAATTCACAGGTGGATTCTGCACACACAGCATCTATTTTCACATCATAAACTCCCTCCATAACCTCTTATAATCTGCTTTCTCTTCTTAATCTTAAAATTCAGTTTAGTTGTATTCAATTTGAATAACCTATATTACGTATTTTATAAAATACATTTTAAGAATTATAATATCAAAATATTTTTGAGAATTATTATGCAAATAAATGACCACACCAACTAAAAAGTTTGGGTGCCTATTTAATCTAGTGGTCTGAAAAGGCCCTGACTAAAGGCCTTGTTACCATACATGTGCGCTGGAAGGTAGCTGACCGAGTCGGGGGCAATTAAAGATTCTGACTTTCTACTGGAAACATGCGGCATTGAGGTTGTTTGGTATTCTTTCTGCCTCTATACTTATATTCATCTAATTCATTCTCTACGTAGCTTTGAAAGTCAGGACTGGCTACGTAAACTGCAAAGTGAAAATATGAATCTCTTGTTCAAAAACACAGAAAAAAATTGGCAAAAGTACAAAACCATAAAACCTTTCCCTTTAAAAACATGTAATATTCTGTAAAACATAATAGAAGTAATGGAGGTACATGAATAACAATATAAATCTACAGATCACCACCCTGACCTTTGGCGTGTTTGTCCCCCTCACAGTCTACCCCCTAACCTGGAATCTCAGCTGGGCTTCTCTCCATTCTCCTCTCTCCATTTGGTCAGCCTCGACTGATCCTCCAGGCCGCACTTTAAAAGTCACTCCCTCAGGGAACTTATTTTTGACTTTACACAAGCATCTTTTATTTTTCATTTAGATGCATTATAATAAGTAACTCTTTATATCTTCATTTAATGTCCTGTTACCCCATAGGATTGTCATGTTCAGGAGGGCAGTACACGTTGTTTGGTTCTTTCCTCTCCTCTCAGGGCCTGGTCTCATGCTTGTTACATATTTTTATCTTTAGGGTGCCTGTGCATAACAAATATGTGTTGAGTGAATGATTGAATGAAAAGAGGCCCCAATGTACTTGGTGAAGAGCGTTATTCTTCATGAGGAGGGTGTCAATCAAGGGAGCAAACATCCACCTCTACTACACTTGCATGGCCCCACTTCCTACTCTGTAGAGGCCAGTATTTGACATCACCAGAGAAGAGTAAAAAAATCTGAGACTCTGAGGTTGCTTGTTTTCAACTTTATCAATAGGAAGTAAAGGTAGAGCTGAAGAGATTCAGGCATGCACCTGCCAATGTTATTTATGTAATTTTTCACCTAACGGTAAATGTTGATTAGTAGCTCTACCATATCCAAGAGACAAAGACCAAATTACTGGCATTCGAAGGTCAGTGAATGTGCTGAGAGGAGAGTAATGTCAGGGCAGTGGTGTTGGTTACTGCGGAGGTGAAGGAGTGTCATAGTGAATTCTATATCCATTGCCCTGCAAGAGACACAATGGGAGAGTGTAGCTGTCCTCATAAGCAAAAGCCTAATGTCCTCAGAGGCAGATAAAGATGCAAGGAATTCAAGCAGCCAGTAGAAATGTCAGAGATGTAAAATTAAATTTGTGAGTTTATGAAAAATGATGAGAATTTCTGGAATAGGAAATTGGAGATATAGAGCTCTCCTTTGCTTATTAAAGTAAATAGAAGTAAGAAAAAATTGGATTATGTGGTTGATGTCAGCCTTTTAAAAGTAATTAACCCATTGAGGTTGAGTTTATTATAAAGAATATAACAGTGGAACTTACTTTAGAACATTACCAGTATTTCGTATAACCACTATTGTTTGTGGCAAATGCTTGTGATAAATATTATATATTTCAGATCCTATGATTATTTCAAAAAAAATCATTGTTTTAACTATGCTATAATTTTTTATTGGTACCTTTATCACATGTATTGGTACATTTTTCACAGAAGCAAATAAACATTTCTCAAACAAATGGAAGATTTTGAAATAATTTAAATTTAGGGTCTCTAAGAATAAAAGGATTAAACCTTTCTCTTGCCTGCTACTCAGGACTCAAAAACTAGAAAACAAAGGCCTTGATATTTGATCCTACCCTTTTATGATTAAAATGAAAAGGATAGCTGTAGAAAAGAGGTTCTTTTTTCACACATCATTTCTTTGTGATATCGTTCCATTTATGCCTCTGTTCTGCCCTGAAGTATTTCAAAGCAGTTTCGATAAGGGTCTGCATTTCTGTTCGGTGTTTCCTTAAATGGGCACAGCTCTGGGACTGGACTAAAGGAATCTTTGCTTTATAAGCCCACACCTTCTCACCAAGTGATGAGAACAATACGCAGGCTTACTGCCTGAGGCCAATTAATCAAGAAGAAATCAGGTAGCCGGTAGCTGTCTTTCTAACTGACAGCACAAAGTAATAATTTATCTTAAGCAATTAGAACTTTCTGATTCTTGGCGGTTTTCCCTCTATTTCTTTAGTTCCTGTATTGTCTACTGTAAATATATTATACTCATTTCCTAGGTACACAGATTTGATTTTCCCAGTGTATTTAGAAGGATCATCTACAACTATGTTAATTTTATCATTGAATTCTGTATATGCTTTATAATTTTGTGATATGATTTGCAGCTAGGTCCTACTTTAATTTTTTCAACATTGCTATATTTCTACTTTAATTATTTTATCTTCCAGTATCAGCTTTTCAGTCCTATGTAATGACATCAAAGACAGAATTCCAGAGTTGCTCTTTAGATTTGGTCCATCTGACTTGATCTTTGGACTTAAATTTTTGCTGCTAGAGCCGTGGCTTGTTTATCCATTAGAGAAAGAATTCATGCTATATCTAGTCTCCATCAAAGCTAATTAAAACTTGCTGAAAATAATGTCGCTATGTATTGCCATGTCTTAATCTCTAAGTCATAAGATTGAAATGGACTTAAGAGTTTAGGTCAGTATTCATCCTTTTTTGCCTGAGGCAGTCCAGATCTACAGCTACTGCTGTCATAATTGTTATCGTGCTCCCATTCACTCTCTTTCACTTTCCCCAATTTGAAAGATAAATTATTTGGTCATTCTACTCAGATATCACTTCTTTTCTCCTCCCACATATCAGAAATGTCTTCTATGGGATCAGTGACAGATAGTCAGTAAAAGACTAAGAAACATAGAAACATAGAAGACTTGTCCTTTCCCTAACCCCACTACCACATGACTAACAGCTTATTTACAGCTGCTCCTTTTACCCAGTACATGTCCAGCCATCAAAAGAAAAAGTTACAAGGCATACTAAAAGGCAGAAAATACAATTTAAAGAGATAGAGCAAGCTCAGCAGCAGACATGGTAGCGGTGTTGGAATTTTCAGACTATGAATTTCAAACAGCTATGATTAACGTGCTGAGGACTCTATGGATAAAATTAACAGCATGCAAGAAGAGATGAGAAATGTAAGCAGAAAGGTGGAAATTCTAAGAAAGAAATGAAATGCTAGAAATAACTGTAACAAGTGAAGAATGACTTTAATGGGATTATTAGAAGATTGGACACTAGCTAAAGAAAAAAACCTATGAAATAGAGGATATTTCAATAGAATTCTCAAACTGAAAAGCAAAGAAAGCAAAGAGAGCAAAGACCAAAAAACAAAAGCAGAACAGAGTATCCAAAAACTGTGGGACAACTACAAAAGGTGTAACATACATGTATTGGGAATTCTAAAAGGAAGAGAAAGAGAAAAAGGACCAGAAGAAATATTTGAAACAATAATGCCTGAGAATTTCCCCAAATTATAGTCAGACACCAATCACAGATCCAGGAAGTTAAGACAACATCAAGCAGGATAAATACCAAAAAAAAAAAAAAAAAAAAGCCAGAAAGTAAAAACACTTTACCTATAGAGGAACAAAGATAAGAATTATACCCAACTTCTCCTTAGAAACCATGCAAGCAAATAAAAGAGTGGAGTGAAATATTTTAAATGTTGAGAGAAAAAAACTCCAAGCTAGAATTCTGTACTTTGCAAAATTACCCTTCAAAAGTGAAGAAGAGGCCGGCCCAGTGGTGTAGCAAAGTTGGCACATTCTGCTTTGGCAGCCAGGGGTTTGTAGGTTTGGATCCCGGGTGTGGACATGGCACTGCTTGGCGAGCCATGCTGTGGCAGGCGTCCCACACATAAAGTAGAGGAAGATGGCACAGATGTTAGCTCAGGACCAGTCTTCCTCAGCAAAAAGAGGAGGATTGGCCACAAATGTTAGCTCAGGGCTAATCTTCCTCAAAAAAAAAAAAAGTGAAGAAGAAATACTTTTTTTCA
Source organism: Equus quagga (assembly GCF_021613505.1). Lineage (NCBI taxonomy): Eukaryota > Metazoa > Chordata > Mammalia > Perissodactyla > Equidae > Equus > Equus quagga. Next base: position 35,529,229 of record NC_060285.1, read on the forward strand.
GCAAACAAAAATTGAGGGAATTTGTTGCTAACAGGCCTGTCTTGTAAGAAATGTTAAAGGAAATTCTTTAGTGTAAAGGAAAATAATATAGATCAAAAACTTTCATTTTTCTTACTCTTTTTTTCTTTAAAAGATTGGCACCTGAGCTAACATCTGTTACCAATCTTCTTTTTTCTTTTCTTCTTTTCCCCATCTTCTCCCCAAAGTCCCCCAGTACATAGTTGTTTATTTTAGTTGTAGGTCCTTTCAGGCGTGCTATGTGGGACACTGCTTCAGCATGGTTTGATGAGCCATGCCACATCCTGGCCCAGGATTCTAATGGGTGAAACTGAGCCTTCGAAGCAGAGTGCGTGAACTTAACCACTCTACCACAGGGCAAGACCTACTTTTCTTAATCTTAACCTAATAGAAAACTGTTCAAAATAATAATAGCTACAATGTGTTCAATTACATATATTTGAGTGTATCCCCCAAAATTTATATGTTGAAGCCTTAACCCCTAAGGTGGGGGTTGGAGGTGGGGCCTCTGGGAGGTAATTGGGTTTAGATGAGGACATGAGGGTGGTGCCTTCATGATGGGATTAATACCCTTATAAGAAGAGCATGAGAGACAAGAGCTTTCTCTCTCTATCTTCATGCACACAAAGAAGAGGTAATATGAACACACAGTCAGATGCTGGCTATCTGAAAGCCAGGAAGAGGGCTGTCACCAAGAACCAAATCTTCTGGCATCTTGATCTTTAACTTCTCAGCCTCCAGAACTGTGAGAAATAAATGTCTGTTGTTTAAGCTACTTAGTCTATGGTATTGTGTTATAGTAGCCTCAGCAGACTAAGACAGCTCAGATCATCAAAATAATAGTGGAAGCTGCATTAATTTTCTATGAAGAAACTGCAATTCTCCTGCCCTAACTATAAAAAAAAATAATCAAAGGAGGTTATACTGCTAAGAAAATTTTGTTGTAGATGAGACAGTATTGTTTTGGCAGCAATATTGTCCTGTGGGTTTATCCCTCAGGAGAACAAAGTATGTGTCTTCTAGAGCTGGTGGAATTTACTTGTTCAGGTACTTGTGCTAATATATTATGTTAAACCCAAACCAGTCTATCATGTATTCTGAAATACAGAATAGAATGACAGTAAATTTACATATTAACTAGAAGGTAAAAGAAAAGAGAGGTATATAAAATGCAATAAAATCTCTAATGTTACAAAAGAAATGTTCAAAAAGAGAGAATATTAATGAACTTAATACATGCTTTTATGACTATGATATGTTTAAACACAATACACATTAACTTACATATTTATACTTTTAGTTTAAATACATTTTAAGAAGTAGACATAGAAATGTTCTAGAATTTAAATCATAAAAGATACTCGATATCATATAACCCTCTGACAAATTTGATCATATAAGGAAATTAACTGTCAATGTGAATTTCAAACAACCTTCTCAATTTTCTTGGTAATCCAAATTATGATCTTATCTGCACTTTCTTTATGGGAATTGAATATATTGCCTTTTTACCTGTTTAGGTGTTTACCACTTTGTTAAAAAAAAACAACAAAAAAGAATGTCAACAAATTAGTAACACTTTATTTCTAGACTAAATCATAGTCTTTCAATGTATAAATTATTTTTTAAATAAAATTATATTTATCTTTTTATAGCAACATGGAAAAGACATAGTAGGAATTCAACTATGTGGAAAAGGAAGCCTATGTAGGGGAAAGCAAATTAATGCAAAAAAGAGCTTTGTAGCTAACTGTAAGTCTAACATTTATTTTACCAGCATTACCCTAATATCAAAATCAGACAAAGACACTATAAGAAAAGGAAACTACAGAACAATATCTCTCATAACATAGATTCAGAAAATCCTCCACAAAATATTAGCTAATTGAATCCACAGAAATATAAAACGAATTATACACCACAACCAAGTGGAATTTATCCCAGGTATGCATGGTGGGTTCAACATTTGAAAATCAGTTAATGCTATCCGTCACATCAAAAGCCTAAAAAAGGAAAAATCCCATGATCATTTCAATAGATGTAGAAAAAGCATTTGACAAAATCCAACACCTATTCATGAGAAAAACTCTCAGAAAACTAGGAATAGAGGGAAACCTCAATTTGATAAAAACTGTCTACAAAAAACCTATAGCTAACATCATACTTAATGGGGAGAAACTCTAAGACTTCCCACTAAGATCATGTACAATGCAGGCATGTCTCCTCTCACCACTCCTTTTCAACATCATACTGGAAGTCCTTGCTAATGTAATAAGGCAAGAAAATAAAAGAAAAAGTATACATATTGGGAAGGTAGACATAGAACTGTCTTTATTCTCAGACAACGTTGTTGTCTAGGTAGAAAACCTTCACACCTGTCAATAATCTTGCCTTTGCCTTTGGGACACTGGTATTTAACAGAAAGAAACACATTAATGGGACTTTTTAAGGAAATGCTAGAGTGATTTGGCCCCAGGTGCTAATGGAGGACTGGGAGGTTTTTTTGGAATTAGCAGAAAACAGAAAAAACATGAGGTAGGGAAGTAGCAAACGTGAGCTTTCAGGACACATTCAAAATGAAAATGAATGACTTCTTCTACTCTTCACATTACTTCCTTTAATCCCTATTTCCTTTTGTCAAGTGTTTTAATTCTGTTTAGCCATTTTTATACTTCTTATTATAGTAATTCTTAATTTTTTATTAATGTTTTGAATATTTCCCCCCTCCCACTCCCACTTCTTTTCCCAGGCAACATATTGTTTTAAATACTTACACCAGATGACATCTATTATGTCCTTTCTTCTGCACAATGTTTCTTCTTTGTTAATGTTTATGTATGTGCATAATTATGTTAATTAAGATGTAATCATATATAAAGGCAAGTATTTTTTGTCTTTCTGTTTATTGCTGCATCCCCAGCACCAAGAATTGTTTCTGGTACATAGAAAATGCTCAATGACTTTTTAAAGTTAATAAATGAAAAATTTCTTAATCAAAATTTGCATTTTAGGAAAAAATTATAGTACTTTCTGTTGACATTTCTCCAGAAATAAGCACTTACATAAGCTAAGCTTGTATATATATAACGTATGCATTCATATATATGTATATATTACTTATGTATGGAAATATTTCTGATAAGATTAATAAAAATAACTCTACCTGATTAAATTCATCTCTCTGCTTATTCTTTTCTCACTCTCATCTAGTGATATGTGGTTAGGGAAAACCAAACAAAAACAAAAACTTCAAGTATGCTACCTTAGTGGATTTCCCCAAAAGGAGCGCCTAAAACTCTGTAATTAGTGTAGTTCACATTACTCCTCAGTTGAAACCCTTCCAATGGCTTCCCATCACTCTTAGAAAAATACCCAGTCTTTATTGCAGTCATCTCTGTCACCCTATTTCCTACCCTCTGCTCTTCTTTCACTTCTCTCCAGCCACACTGATCACCTTGATGTTCTTCAGAAACAGTAAGCTCTTTCCCATGTCGCTGCCTTCCACATTCATCCCTATGCCCAAAATACTTTTTGTGTAGATAATTATTTGGTTTCCTCCTCATTTCACTCAGTCTCCTGCTTCAATGTTGGCCCCTTTTCACAAGAGCCTTCCCTGACTGCTCGGTCTAAAATGGAGTCATCTCCCCCATCGTTTTTTAGCCTTGGGCTTTTTTTTCTTCCTGGCATTTATCATTACCTGAAATTTTATTATCTATTTGTTATTTATTTGTCCTCCTACTATAGTGTAACTACCGTTAGGCAAGGGTCTTTTTGTTTTTCTTTCACCATTGTATGCTCAGAATATATTTGTAATATTATTTGGCATATAGAAAGTGCTCGATGATTGTTGACTATATAAAAAATTTAATTCTAATACTCCTATGTCCTCACAATCTTTCATTTCATCTTTAACAGAGATTTAATGTGTAACTATATATTTATAATATCAAAAGCAAATTGGTTCTGTGACATCAATGGTGGAAATAATTATAATAAAAAAAAGAAAGTGAGTGATGTCTCCAAAAGTAATTTAATAAAAAAGATGGTGACCAAACTCCACTATAGACTTTGAAAACTCCCCCAATGTGGTCTTGTTGTTCCAGGCATCTCTCTTTAACTTGATCTCAAACAAAGTCTAAACAGCCCATAAGTGATAGTCAATCATTAACATTTTTCAGGGAGCAGAAGTAGGATAAACCTAATTAAATGAGATATATTGGGTTTCCTAGGCACTGTCTTTCAGAGATTATCGTACAAAAGTTTCTGCCTGTAATTTTTAGGTGTTTGTACTGTAGATTGTGATTTCTTAAAGTGGAAAGGAAATAATTAGCATACATATTTTATCATAAACTTGGTCTTTTGTTTTGCTTTTCCTATTCTCCTCATTTCCCCTCTCCCCAGCCCACCTCTGCCTCCTCCCCTTTGTTCCTCCATCCCAGGATCCCTCTGTCTCTGTCTTCACGTGTAAGTACACATTCCAAGGCTCAGCCTTAACTGCCAGACAGTGTAGGGTTGGGATGAAAATTGTGCGAACCGAGAGGTGAACTCCCTGCATGTGAACACACATTACAGACTTGGCTAATATTTTATTTTATTTAACTTATTTTTTCTCCTGGAAAAATTGCTTAAACTCTTGTGCCTGTGGTTCCTGTAAGATGGGCATGTTAGTCATATCTACTTTGAGGAATATTGGGAGGAGTAGATGGTTTAGTACTTTCCTATGCTAACGTGGTCCTCAGACCGCGGCGTGTGAAACACTGGGAGCCGCTTAGCAAGGAGCTCCCTGCAGACCTGATGAGATGGAATCTGCAGTTTTACAAAATCTCCAAGTGATTTGTATGTACGTTAAATTTGGAGAAGTACTGATAGTACATATAAAACATGAGTGTATTTATGTATAATGTGTCCTCACTGAAGGCTGTTCTAACTATACTGAAAGAAATATGGATAGGGAAAAAGTGTGGTATTATTACAGAGATGAATTGTTCAAAGCTATTATTTGTTTATCCACTATCTCATTATTTACATGAAAGCTATACAATTTAGGATTTTGGTTTCGTGTGTGCAGGTGAACACCTGTGCATTTGTGCATGGTTGTGTATACATGTGTGTGTTAGAGAGAGGGGGGAAAATGGGAGAGAGGCAGAGAAAGCAAAATTTTATACTTTTAAGGCTTCATGGTTGGCAAGGGAAAAAATTGATTGTTTTGATTCCAATTGTTGTGTTTATACAAAGCGTTGGTGAATGAGAGTATTTTAAATTGCCCTTTAAAATCCCGCCTATTGTACTTTAAAAAGAGTCATCTTATCATCTCTCTATTTTGTCAGATGTATGAAATCAAAAGTTTTCTCCACATGACCCTGGTCTGGATGAATTATTTAAAGCCAAGTATCCACACTTTGTTTAGACTTGTATAGAATTACAGAAAACAATATAAAATTTTATTTCTGAAAGTTTACTTAAGATTGAAAATAGTCTCAGGGCTGTATAGATCTTAATAGGAAACATATTGACTCCTTTCGCCATTAAAAAAAGTGTTTATTTTCTTATCAAAAATATATACATAAAAACAGGATTTAAAACATTTTTTTAATAAATCTACTAGTGTGCTTATATACCCTCTCCCACGGAGAATGAAAAGAAGGAAAGCACCCATTTTTACATTAACCTTTTCAGAAATACCGCTCACCCAGGTTACAACATTGGTTAACAGCCTTTTCAAATTAAGGCAAGGGAGGAATGATAAATATTCATTTTCTACTTTCCCACTGGCACCAAGATGTAAATATAGCTAACTGTGGCCTCCTCAATACAATTATTAATCAGTTCTGTAGCAACATGGTATTTGTGCCCAGATGTATGCAAATATTCAGGTTTCTCTTCCTCCAGATGGTGTTCATTAAGTTACGGTAATCAGATAAGCTGAAGCAAGTGCACTACCATGTTGTTCCCTCTGTTCTCAGGAAGGGAAAAGAGAAACCAAGCTAGCTCCCAACAGGCCTGAATAGCTTAATGTTCTTGAAGCACTGGAAATTTTAAGAAAATTTCAAAAACCGAAGAGACAGCTGAAATTTCCAAAGATAGGTTGTGAAATGAAATAACCATCCTACAATAGTACTCACGCAATAGAATCTCATTCTTTCTAAATTACCAGATAAAAAATTATACTAGTTGTGAGAAGCAGTCTTACTTTAATATCTTGGATATAAAATTACGTATTTTTCATCTTTTAGTTTATTTGAATTTTCTTTGCATTCAAAGTATTTACAAATAATTTTATTACCATTCATATTTGAGAGAGGAAGAAATTAATCCTGTCATATGTATTTTAGACAAAATCTAAAAGATCCAGAAGACCAGCGGTGATAAAATAACTCAGGTTTTCATAATAAAAGAACATTACCTTCAGTATACAGGAAAATTTTCCATGGAGATAATTATATTTTGTTTTTCTAATATTCATTTCTTGTCCTCCTTTTCAAACTCAGAGCCAAAATTATTTGAAATTTTGTAAAGAACAAAACAGATAATAGTATATTTTGAAGTGTATGTGTAAATGTGTATATTCATTGTGTATTTCATTACTCTAATTAGAAAATGTTTTGAATCTCTGAATCCTGTTAAAACTTTTATGCAGTTTTCCTATTTTATGTAGGTTTAACTCTTTTATTCATGAGAGGGAAAAAGCCATACCTCTTTTATAAGCTCCATGAGGATGGTGATTATTTCTCTCATTTATTCTTTTAACCGTTCAATAGTAATGAATAAAGGTAATATTTACTCTGTGATATTAATTTGAATTGCATTTCTCAGCTCTCATAACAACACCATAGCAAGGTACTGTTATTTTCCTTACATTACTTTCAGCGTTTCCTTTATTGTCACACAAACGTGATTTCAGAGAGGTTAAATGATTTGAAGTTACAAGACTAACAAAGGCAGAGAAGTTTTAAAGGGAAGTTTTCTGATAATAGGACTCATACTCATAACAATGTATTAAATTAACTCACCTCCTTGGTTCTGAATACATATTTGATACATAAATCAATTTGCATTCCTTTTAGCTGTAGGGAGTCCCTATAATTAAGTGCTATTTCTCTGTGTCACAGATGAGGAACCCGAGGCATACTGATGGCCTAAAGAAAAAGATGCCTTAATGAAGTTGAAGACCTACCACAAGGTTAAGATTTATAGCCACATTTGTCTTTTTACTTAATCAAAAATATTGGTTTTATTATATATATTACATCTATTAAGATTTTTAAATTCTTTTTTAGTTTGGTTATGAATCTATGATATAGTATATTGCTACGGATATTTAAACATTCAAATATCCATTTTTATGTACCCAGACTTTGACTAGGTGAAAAAAATGAAATTAATTTGGAAGCATGTCTTAGCTGAATCAAAAGTACTGTTTCCACGTCCATGGGTGCTACCCTGGTTATCACTTTTAGCATAATTTTTTGAAGTTGATAATCAAGAAATCAAGCTTTATCTTTGTTCTTTATCATAGGGTATCATTCACTTCACTAATTTAAAGAAAAATAATAAAAGTTAATACTTCTATAGGCTTCCTCTGTGCTATTCTGAATGCTTTATATATGTTTTTTCAAACATATATTTCCTTGACAATTTTTCATCTAATTTTTACTTTGTGAAATTTCCACTTTTCAACACTTTGTGTTGTTTTATATTATTATCATTCCCATTTTATAGATGAATGCAAAAATAGTACTTGTTTTAGGCTGAAAATCAGTCTGATAAGCTATCTGCATATTTACGGTCTAGAAACTCTCATAACTGCATTACCATTAATAGCCTTCTCAGACACTTCCATCTACTGATAATAGAAAGGAAATAGCCATTCTTAAATTTTCATTACAGAAGAGAGCATGAAATTTTAAAGGATATGTCATAGTGCATTTAGTTTATCTAACTAATGCAAGCTGAACTAAATATACAATTTCAAATATTAAATTATATGGGTCTTTCTGTGAGCTCATTATAAAGGACACAGATGAGTTCATAATTTTTTCCAGCTATCAAATCTCAATTCTGATTAGACTATTTCTCCTGCACTTTCACATTTCCAGGTGTCTTTAGTACTCAGATTTTTTTAATATTTTCTTAGAACCCAGATACTAAAGTATAGTATTTTTCAGCCCTTCTCATGAAAGATTCTCTATTTCATTTGAATTGCTTTCTCTTAATCATGCAAATCTTTGTTCAATGAGTGAAGTTGAAACCTTCTGGTTTCATTTTGCCGGTTGGTTAGATATCTATGCTCAAGTTTAAACTTTTCCTTGACAATTTGCTTCCCTAAATAATGAATCTCCAATTACACAGTCTTCTGTGGAGTTCCACTATGGTCCCATAGCCAAGAGGTAGTGCTTATAGTGATCACATCCTTCTGGTGTGGGCTGCTTATAGGATATGGATGCCCTGTCCAGCTCCCTTTCACTGGCCCTAATAGATGATTGTATCACTTGCCCTCACATTGTGCTGAACTCTTTTCTAGTCTGGACTAGACTCTCCTCTCTCAGTCTCACTTTCAGTTCTGTTCTGTTTTGTTTTGTTTTCCTGATCACTAGCTCCAAGTATTCTCTCCAAGTATATTATCCTTGTGATTTGCAATTGCAAACAGGAAGACTACTACCAGGAGGATAAATTCTTAGAAAATATTATTTGTTTTATTCTAATACTCACTAGTTTTTTCTGCTATTTGTCTCCTAATTCTATTATTGCTATATCTGGTCGAAACTCTACCAGTGTGATGCGTTGAATTATGTCCCCTTCAAATTCGCATGTTAAAGTCTTAACCCTCACTACCTTAGAATGTGACCTTATTTGGAAACAGGGTCATTGCAGCTGTAATTAGTTAAGATGAGGTCATACAGGAGTAGAGTGAGTCCCTAATCCAATATGACCAGTGTCTGTATAAAAAAGGGAAATTTGGACACACACACCCACACACACAGGAAAAACATCGTGTGAAGATGAAGGCAGAGATCAGGGTGATGCAGCAGAAACCAAGAAGTGCCAAAGATTGAGAGCGAACCACCAGGGGCTAGGACAAAGGCCTGGGACAGATTTCTCCCTCGTAGACCTCCAAAGGAACCAACCCTTTTGATACCTCAATCTCAGACTTCTACCTTCCAGGAAGGTGAGAAATTAAATTCCTGTTTTTTTAAGCCACTCAGTTGTGGTTCTTAGTTATGAGAGCCCTACAAACTAATACAACCCTCAGCACATATACAACTGTCTATTTCTTAAAAAAAGATTCACCAACTTTAACGATATTCTAGCCACTTTCTCACCTCATTGTATCTAAAAGGATTTTGTTATGAGGCTAAACAAAATAAGAAATCCTCATGACAACTGACATTTCATCAATCATTTGATAAATTGTTACCTTATTTCAGGTAAGATATAGAATCCTAAAGAAAAAAATACATAATCTGCGACACAAAAATTTTCAAATTTTGTTACATAATAGGTGTTCAAGAAATATTTTGTTTTGTTCCTTTTTCACTTTGTAGAAATTTAGACTTTATTTTGGGCCTGTATAACTATTGCTTTGCCTTAAATTATGTAACTCTAATATTAATTTCATATATTGCATTTCCACATTTTATAGGCCTTTTTCTTCTTTGAAAATAACTCAATTATATTTTCAATCTTACATGAAATATTAAAGAAAAAATAAGTTATTAAACACAGAATGTACAAAATTATAAATTTCCTGCTACATTATTTTAGAAATTCTGTTTAGCGCATTTTATTCAATTCCTCCATCTCCCTCTTCACCTATCTTTATAACTGATTTTTATATTCAAAATTAAGCATGGATCATATTACAAAATGAGGTCACATATGCCAAAACCTATTGTATTGCTTGATTCCTGTTTTTATTGCTGTCTTTATCATTTTTCTATATATACCAGATTGTGTTCTGACCAGGCATTGCTCAATGATGCTTAGTCAGGGAAGTTTGGTGTAAAGGGTCATCTTTTTAAGGCAAAAATGAGTATTTTGCATGCTAAATTACCATAATAAAATCTGTTTCCTCATATGTATTTGCATTAACAATTGTATTACTTATGTTAAATTTTATTTTATTTGCATTGATAATACATATCATAGTTCTAGTGGTCTATGACATTACATATTTGAAGTCTATGACATTTCACAATGTGATTTGTTATTGTTGAACTTAATTAAACTAAAATCCAATTTAGGAATCTCATTTGTGAAATTGTTAGAGAGGATTACTTTATTTAATATATAATGGCTAATTATTGTGGTCGGTGATAAGTAAAGGACAAGAGAGACATATATTATTCTTTAGAAATTGTAAAGTGGAAAACAGGTAATAGCATACCATATTCTCAGTTTCCATGTCACAATCCTAGAGTCCAAAACATTTATTGTTGGGAGTTGTCTAGTGTAGCAATTTTTTTAACTGTATTTTAAAAAGCTTTAGAGAGTCTGAAAAGTCCTATTTAGGAGTCAAAAGGGAAGGGTCAAACAGGGGTTAAGAGACCTGCAGCTCCCCAACACCTTTAAGAGAAGCAGCTCAATTTTTATCTATTTTCTTTGTTTTTTCGCTCTGTACCAGGATTTCATTTGAAAGACTAAACACTGAAACTAATGATCTGGTTATTTACAATGTATAAATAGAATAAAGGAGAAGTTTAGAAACAATACACAAAAGCATACTTTTCCTGAATTTTTATGTTAATTTATGGACTTTTAGAGATAAATAGGAGCATGGAGATTATTAACATCAAATGCAAATACCTACCAGAGGGGGAGATAAGAACCAAAATTTTAGCCATCTTGCTCCACAGAGTTAATTAACGATAAACTAAGGATTAGGAACCAAATTTTCTGATGATATCCTTTCCCAAATACAATATTGCTTCCTTCTCTAGGAATCATAGGGTCCTAAATGATGAACTGGTCTTTGATCAGTGCTACTAGTATTACTTTCTGTGTTTACTTTCACAAAAGAAAGTTTTTATAAGCAAAACGTTTTGACTGAGTTTCTTTATTTTGACTTCACAGGAGAGAATGTTGTTTGAGATGGTTTTCTGTTATACACCTTCAATAAAAACAAGCACTCTAGTCTTACATGGAGCGTATTCCATTTGTATGTGTTCTCAGTTACCAAAGTCTTACAAATGGTCAGTTCCCTCCTGCTAGGAAGTAGAAGGGATTTATTATTTAAATTGGATACTTATTTAAATTTCTAAATTCATCATTTTTGTATGGCAGAGCTAAAAACTAGCTTTCATATGGATTTCAGAAAAAAAGTGATATTCTTCTGTTGCCAAATTCCTTAGTAAAGTGTATTAAACCAAATACTTACTAGAACCACTTGAAGTCAAAAGGTGGATGCTATGAAATGATCCAGAGCTTCACTCAATGAATATTTCATCATTTATGTCTGAGGAAAGGGATGAAATGAGTGGTTATGTGGCAATCATAGTAAGGTAAAAGGAAAACAACTTGGGGAATTAGGGAAAAAAATGATTGCACGTGTAGAAATTATGTAATATAAAAAGTCAGATGATTTTTAAATAACTTCTTGTTTGGGCTTCACTTCCTGCTTAATATTTAAATAATCTAGGCCAAATATAACAATAACCTATTAAACACAGCCCTCAAAATTTTGGGATTTGGTTTCCTGAGTGTATGGTACAAACTTTTCGCCATCTGGAATTTCATTTGAGATCATAGCCTTTGCTTGAAGAGGAGAAATATCACAAGCTAAAATTATAGTTAATATAGGGCAAACTGTAGTAACATCTGTGCACATGACAACTTATATTTAGTTGCATCAAAACTTCCTTGGAATGCTAATGACTATTTTGAAATTTTACTAGTTTGTAGGCTAAAATAACGTTTATTTTCCAAGCAAGTTGGTTTTCTCGTTTGTATTCTCTGATTTCAATGAAGTATATGAGCAATAAGCTATAGATTGATTTTGAAATTTTCTTTGAATATTGCCAATTCTTTTTAACCTTAAATTTGGAAAATTTTTTAAATAAATGGCTATCTGCACTCATTGCCATTACCAAATACCCTGAGAATTTTCACATCAAAATGGCACAAATATCTCTTACCTCCTCTCCACTTCTAAATTTATGTATTATACTATTTCATGCCACTCTTTAATTTATTCATGTAGCACACATATAAAGTGTACAAATCATAAATATATACCTTGACAAATTTTCACAAAGTGAATATACTAGTGTAATTACTGCCCATATTAAGAAATAGAACTTGAGCTGCCTTATAGAAGCCCTTTTGCACTCCATCCCAGTCACTACTCCATTTATTCCCAAAGTTTATCTCTATCCAGACTTAATTATTAATTAGTTTGTTTGAAAGTTCTATATAAATGGATTTGTAAAATAGGCATTATTTTGAATCTGGCTACTGTCAGTCAATATTACATTTGTTAGATTCACCCATGATTTTTGTATAGCAGTAATTAATTTTGTAGAGTTTTCCATGGTATGAATCTAAAACAATTTCTCTTTATGTACATTTTGATTCCTTCCAGACTGGCCTATTACAAATGAGATTGATAAAACCATCATTCATGTGTTAGTTATATACCTAGGAATGGAGTTCTTCATAAGTTCTACAAATTGATTTTCCAAATTGTTTGAAAGATTTCCAACTTGTTTTGAAATATGGTTGTATTGATTTACTCTCCCATCAGCAGTGTAGGAGAATTCCAGTGGATCCACATCCACACCAACACTTGATAATATCAGTCTTCTAACTATCATTCTTTCTGATGAATGTATTGTGATATCACTTTGGAAAGAATCTTATTGCAGAGCCCATTTTCTTAACTGCTGTGCTATGATATTAATTTTCTCATGTTCAGTATGAATCAGGATCTTATATCGTTACCATTTTTACTCCTAATCCACAGAAACAAAGAAACCTGATTAAAATAATGGCAAGGAAACTGGCTGGTATGCTATATGATACATATATTGATTTTTTAAAAAATTCAACCTCAGTTAAAATTTTGGATGCCATTTATATTTACAAGACTTCCACAAACAGCTACCTACCCCACCCTGTGGACATGTCAAAGTATCACTTATCTTAATAACAAACAACAAAAATGAAGTTACTGTTTTATCTGTTTCTCCCATTTTTGTGTTTTTATTTCTTATTCACCTTATTTCTTATAAGTGAAGTTGTCTTCCCTACCTGAACATCCATCCATTTCTCAACACAATGTAATCTGGTTTTTGTCACTATCACATTCCTAGAACAACATTCAGTTATGCCATGAGTAACTTTGTGGTAGATGGAATAATGGCCCCCAATGACGTTCACATCCTAACTCTTAGAACTTGTCAATATGCTATGTTACTTGGCAAAAGGAGTTAAGGCTGCAGATGGAATTAAAGTCGCTAATCAGATGACCTGAAAATAAAGAGATTATCCTGGATTTTGTGATGGGGTCAATGTAATCGAAGGATCCTCAAAGGGGAAGAGGGAAAAAGGATTAGAACCAGAGAGATCACATCATTAGAAAACTAGACAGGCTATTGCTAGCTGTGAAGATGGAAGATGGCCACAAGCCAAGGAATGCAGGCAATCTCTAGAAATGGGTTAAATGCAAGAAAACGAAATCTCCTTCGGACTCCAGAAAGAAATGCAGACCATCGACACCCTGATTTATATCCAGTGAAACCCATTTTGGACTTCTGACCTACAGAACTGTAGGCTAATAAGTTTGTGTTGTTTTAAGTGACTATATATGTGAGGAATTATTATTGCAGCAATAAGAAACTAATATAAATCTTGGTTTCTGAAAGAGGGGAGCTGTTGTAACAAATACCTGAAAATGTGGAAGTGAATTTTAGATTTGACAATTGGCTCTCGAATTTTGAGGAGCATAATAGAAAAAGCCTAGATTGCCTTTAACAGATTGTTAGGAGAAATATGGATGTTAATGACCCTGCTAGTGAAGACTCAGAAAGAAGCAAAGAGATTTTATATTCCTGTCCTGTTTTCTATATTAGAATTTGGTAATATTGAACACACATTCCTGAAAAATCTTTATTTCCTTAATATCTTTACATGTTTCTTTCATATTTCTTCTTCAAATCTGTCTATGCCTCCTCAGTTTTCTCTTTTTTGTTTAATTCTGTATATATTAGGTGAACTTTTATCTTTTGTAAATCTATGTTGTTTGCCTAGATAATGGCATCTGTGATGAATGACTTCATTTGCTCCTACAAAGAAATGATTCACAAATATTTATATTCATGCAGACCTCCTCATTGAACTCCTATTTAAAAATCCAATTGCCTAATGAGCAAACTTAATAAGATGTCCCTCAGGTAATTCAAATTCAACATGTTAAACACTGAACTTATTATTGTCTTTCAAATCTGCCTCCCTTTTAATCCTTCGCTAAACTGGTGCTATCATCAGTCCAATTAACTGAACAAGAAATTTGAGGTCATCTTCAACTCATCGTTCTGTGTCTTTCTTTATATCTTCCAAACTGACGTATTCTGCTTCTTAATTTTCTTTTCTAATATTTATTGATCACTTAAGTGCCAGGTACTCTTCAAAGCAAAACACATGTATTAATTAGTTCAATGCTAATAAAAATCATGAGTTATGTTTCATTATCATCCACCTTTTACAAATAGTCTGAGACAAAGGAAGACATTACCCAAGGTCACACAGGAGCAGGTAGACACGATGGGATTAGGAGGCAGGGAGCCTGGCTGTAGAGTCTATGACTAGATAATTGTGCTGCACTATTCCCTCTTGAATTCACCCTCTGTATTTCATTCACAAAATATTTTCTTGCTTTTTTATCTGGATTTTCTCTTTTCCTTCTTTCTGCCTTTTTCTCTCTCCCTTTATTTCTCTATTCCTCTTTCCTTCTCTTTTTCTCTTTCTCTTTTTCTGTGTTTCTTTTCTTCTTTCCTAAACCTAAAAGGCTATCTTAATTATACTTTCCTTCTATTGTGATTCAAACACTACACCATGGTCCAAGCATTTATTTTAAAATAAAAATCTAACTAAGTCACTCACTTGCTTGATACGCTCCAGTAGTTTCACAATGCCTTCAGAATAAAATCATTTTTCATAAACGTTCAAAAGATATCACAAAATTTACCTGGTTGTCTTTAATCTTATTTCCTTCCCCTTTCTTTTCTCTGCACCTTGCCATGGATTTCCTTAGTTCCTAGTGAATGCCACACTGGCTCCTTTGCCTTTCCAACTTTGTAAGTCAGTTAATAACTTCTTTCTAATACTTATCTCTAGATGATATAATTTATGTGTGTGTTCATTGTCTCCTTCCACTACTAGAATGTCAGCTACTTTAAGACAAGAATGATGTCTATCTTATTCACTGTCTTATTTCTAGCATGTAAAATAGTTCTGGTGTGTAGTTGATTCTCAATAAATATATGTTCAATGCAGAGATGAATTAATTGGAAATCAACTGAGAAAAGCCTGGTGCTTGCCTTCTTTTTAACAAGCCTTTGAAATATGTAGCTGCCCAAGTAAGAGTTCATTACTTTGCTATAACTGCCATCCTTAAGCACTGTGCATTGTAATAATTTATTTGATTATATTCTTTACGATGATAGCTATGATTTCTTTCTAAGTATATCTCCCCTACTTGATAGAAACCTTCCTAAGGATATGACGTTCATCCATTCTTTCTTTTCTAGTCATAGCTTTTAAAATCTCCAATCCTACTCTAATATTCGACAAGATAATCAATAATATATTGTAGATATATAATTGAAGTAATACCAATTCCATTTAATTTTAGCAAAATATGCCTTTTTTTACCTCATAAAAGTGATTTTACGCTTGCTTACTTAGGTAATAGTGTAACCTATTCTTCATTCTGGCGTTTACTTAATTTAAAGAATACCTTAAAAACCCTCTCTAGCTTCTACTAATCAGATGCTAATTTTAGGAATTAAACACTTTAAATAAATTTATAACTTTTCATAAACAAGGACAGTGTCTTTTGTTCTTTTAAAGCTTTAAAAATGACTTAACGTTGTTTGAATTTACCCAGTAATGGTGAAGAAAACCGTGTTACTGGGCATTCCTGCTACATTTCCCTTTTCCTCTTTCCAAAATGATCATTTCAAACCTTCTCTCCTCATGCTGTTTTACTCTAACCCTGCTGGGAGCCGGTCTCCAGGCTTAGCTGTCACTGCAGTGTGACAAGGTCTGGCAGTGGAGTGAGAATGTGCAAGGCGCTTCTCAAGGGAAATTAGGGAAAGCGCACAATATCTATATGCACTATGCTCTTGCATCTATTTTTCCTTTTCTGGAATTGCTGGGGAGTGAGCGGAAGTTCTGCTGGTCAGCTTCCTCCTTCCTCCCCTCATAAAGTAGGTCAGAGGAACATTGGTGGCCATCCCATAAGAGGAACCTGGCCAAATCAGGAAATTTTTATAGGAGGAAAATGGTATATGCTCCCCTTAACTGTAGGAAGACACAGATGGCAGCCAGGTACATGTAGGGGCCCTCATAAGAAGAGACATAGACCTACTTTAAGTCCAGAGGACTTGATGTGAAAACATCATGAAACTTTGGTCAGAGTTAATTGGGACTGTGATGAAGATTGGGTCCCCCATAAGTGGAAAGGAAACAGGAGAATTACACCTGAGGATACAACATATTGGGATAATATGAGTGCACGGTGGGGAGATCCTAGAACATGGAATCCATATACAATGAAACATCTGTGTAGGCTATATTGCAGAGACCCAGAAAGGGCACAGAAGGCCACAGAAGGCCCATGGTGGAATTGGTGGAAAGAAGGGGGCGATGTAAACCTTACTGCCAAACACGTTCCTGACCTTTGAAAGACAAGCAAACAAGTCCAACCTTTAAAGTTCACTTTATTAATAGTTATGCCAGCTATATTTGACATGTATATTCGGTTGTTTGCAAGACATCTTAGACTTTCCTTTGTATACCATACCCTGTGCCCTTGAAACCACTTGTTACTTACCCCACAGAAAATATATTGCTTGCCGGACATGCTATGTCTAGATAATGTCTAAGTGCTAAAGATTAGCTGCTGACATAATATCACCTGATTGAACCTTATATAACCTGGACCCTTTATAAGAAAAGCGGATGCTCATATTCAATAGACTTGGAAACCTCACTCCTTGTCTCACTGCGTCTCTCTCTCTCGCCGACTACGTCCATCCCTTCGGGAGACCCTGGACTCAGCTGGGGTTGGACCCCGGCATAACCCCTGTCAACTCACAGGTCAAGCAAGAAGACATAAACTTCCTGAATTCACTGGACTGAATCTACTACCAGCCCTGCATCTGTACTCAAACTCCTTGCCTCCCCATCTGTTGCCACGGAGGTAATATCCACTGAGGTTCTGGTTCCCCTCTACTTTCACATTCTCTTGTCCCTACAACTGTGATCTCTCTCCTTGATTCATTGATTTCTCCTTCTCTAGTATGTATTCCAATCAGCTTATGAACGTGCTCTAGAATGTCTTCCCTCAACCTCAGCTTTTCAAATACTCCCCTTTCACAATAAAACTTCTTGAAAGAACTATTATTACTATTTCCACTTGCTAACTTCACATTCTCTCCTTAATCAAATGCCGTAGTTTTGTTTTCACCATGCTACAAAACTATTCTTATCATGGACATCATTTGTATTCTTGCTCTATTGCTAAATCCAGTGAATATCCATAGTTTACCTTACTTAGCCTAATTCGCAGTATTTGATTGACCAAATTGCCTCTTTTTGAAAAACTTTATATTTCTATTTAATTATTCTCATTCAATAAAATATTCAGAGTTTTTTGGAAAAGGTATGCAAAAACTTCTGCAAAATTATAATTGTACAATTTAGTACATTATCAGAAAGTTAATACACTCCTGTTGTCACCAAACCAGGCTTTTGTTTTGCCTGCCACATGGTATGCCAATCACCAGGAAGATGAGTTTGCAGCAGAGAAAATGTTTATTCATAAGGCAGCCAAGTGAGAAGAAGGGAGAACAAGTCTCAAATCTACCTCCACAAAAATGGGATTAGGAATATTTATGGGATAAAGGGTCAGGGTGGTCTGAAGTGTGGGAATAGATGACTGAAGGTAAGGAGTAGTGAGGTAATCAACAAGCTGCCCAAATGTAAATAAGCTTCATGGCTCTTCCTAGGATGCGTGTTCACAAAATGGTGTTAGCGTGACCTGAGGATGGAGTTTTTGGCTCCCTGACATCAAAGGGTCACCTATGGGGCATTCATGCAACCCTAGTTGATGACTCAGTGGTCTTAACCAGCCTGAAGTGGACAAGGAGTCAACTCTCAATTCCTGAAAAACAACTTAAGCACCCATTACCATGGTGACCCAAGCATCAGAGATGTTATCTATAGGGTGCACTTTAGTAATGCGTTATCTAACTACTTTTGCAAACAGACAACTAACTGAGGTATAGTCTAAGCAAGTTGGCTCCCAATTTCAATGTCTTTACCCAAGTGAAGAAATAGAATGAAATCAGCGATGCAGAATTCTCTCATGCCCAATCACTCAACCCTACCTCGTCCTTAAAAGTCATCACTAGTCCAACTTCTAAAATCATGAATTAATTTTTGTCTGTTTTTAAACTTTATATAAACGTTATTAAACAGTAAGTATCTTTTGAGTGTCTGATTTTTTTACCCAATATTTTATTTGAGATTAATTAATGTTGTACAATGTAGTGGTTCATTCATTTTCATTATGTATAATCTTCTATTATATAAAATATATGACAATTTATTATCCATTCTACTATTGATGAAAAGTTTGGTTGTTTCAAGGGGCAGCAATTATGAACGACAATGTTATGAACATTCTTGTAAATATCTTGGGTGCACAAAGTTGCATATTTGTATTGAAAATACTTATAGGAGTAAAATTTCTGAGTCACAGGACATGCATAAATTTAGAATCAGTGAAGGGATTCAACATTTTTCCAGAGTATTTGTATAAAAATACACAGTCACCAGGAGTATATGAATTCCAGTTTTTCCACACCCTGGCTAAAACTTGGTATTTTTAAATGTTTTCACTTTAGTCAATTTAGTGTGCATGTTTCACAGTACAATTTAACTTTTTCTAGGCTTCTTCTACCATGTTAATCCAATTGCTGGTTTTCTTGCCTGTTGTTTTCGGCCATTATATCTTATGCCCATTCCTCCTCATGGGTATAAGTTTTTAAAAATTCTTTACTGTTTTTCATTAGGGTATTGGCAAGACATGGAGTTAAATGTATGGTACAATCCACCATCTTTCACTAAAAGTCTTTGTAAACCATTTTCAGTTAAAAAAAAGGATTCAATAAAAATGTGTGTTTTACCTAAAAACATTTCAAGTATCATTCTCAAATAGAATACTTTTGTTTTTTAAACAGAATACTTAACGTTAAATACAACTTTCGTTCCTTCCTTCCTCTAGCAAAGTCCACTATAAGTTAGAAGTAGTTTAACTTACTATATTTTAGGCACTCTATATCATTTTAAACTTATTTTACTCTATATAGGTTTTTCCCCCATAGGTTTATTAAAATTGTAACAATAATATTTTAAATTTAGGAACTGTAGGACTTGATAATGTCATGCTTTTGTCACTAATTTTAACATATCTACAGTTTATTCTTAAATGCACCGATCCTTCAGGTTCACTTCTCTAATCATACAAATACACAGTATATTGAGTAAATAACTTAAAATAACATAAATAAAGCAATTTCTGGATCTATGAAATTCCAGCTTAATCAGTTCTGATTTTAGGGCCTACTTTTGAAGACCATACTGTACAATAATTTATGACTCTTTTAATTTTAAAAAGTGTGATCTTTAATGTGACAATAAAATTTTCTGGTGAGTGAACAAAGTAATTAGGTAATTGGCCATACTCAAAAAATCATTTTGACATTTTAATAAAAAAGCTCAACTTTAAGCACTTTCCAAGTATATGTTTTAAAGATACCCCAAATTCTATCTAGCCATGCAGTCTTCTTTAGTCATGAGCACAGGGAAAATAGATGCTGTGTTTTTACAGTAGGCCTTCTTTAGCAGATAGTTTTAATAGGAAATAAAACATTTATTTTTAGGGGGTTGAGGTAAGATATTGAAGCCCAGATCCTACATCTTATTCCTCTTCTTCCAAATTTCGCTGAGTCAATAAGCAAATAAATAGAGCAAATAAAATAATACTTTGATAAATCACAAGCAAGTTCCCAATACCCAATATTTTAAGTGCAGTGTTTCTCCGATACCTGCTAGTATCAGGAAATACAGTTCAAGTAAGAGGCCTAAACAAGGTTTCCTAATTTATGCTGCTTTAAAGTAAATAAAAAAAGCATCTGAAAGACAGACTTGAGTTTATTTTTCTGAGGAACAGCATGAACAAGTTTGACCGGACTTCTTTAAGGGATAAGACATGTATGCTTATTACAGGGGAAAAAAGAGAGAACACAGAATGCATGAACACTGACTTTGAGTGGAGTGATATTGCCTACTAATAAAACATGGAGTGATGAGTACACTGAAAGTGAGGACAAAAATAATTTATTAATATATTTCCTGGGGGATAGTGATGGACAGGACATCAAAGTTCTTTCAATTATTTCCTCCAAATAGGAAGAGGGTGTGTTAGTTTGCTGGGGCTGCCTTAACAAAATACTACGGACTAGGTGGCTGAAAAACCAGACGTTTATTTTCTCACAGTTCTGGAAGCTGGAAGTCCAAGACCAAGGTATTGGCAGGTTTAGTTTCTGCTGAGGTCTCTCTCCTTGACTTGCAGATAGCTGCCTTCTCTCTGTCTTCACACGGCCTTTTCTCTGTTTGTGGGCATCCCTTGTATTTCTTCATCTTTTTATAAGGACACCAGTCACATTGTATTAAGACCCTACCATCTAACCTCATTTAAACTTAGTTTCTTCTTTAAATCCCTACCTCCAAATACAGTCATATTCTAAAGTACTAGGGGTTAGAACTTCAACATACGAATTTGCAGGGAGGGGATCATAACTCAGTCCATAACAAAGGGGCAAAATTTTGGATATATATTTTCTATTTATGTTAGACAGACATCCCTTCTACCTGCAACCAAATATATATAATACTAATTTGAATTCATGTCTCAATTACATGAATTCAATGGATATACACTATTTGAGGCAATGGTTGTATTCCTATTATCAAAAAATCACTCTGAAAGAGAAAACAAAGCACAATCTGTCTGTGGCTAGGAAAATTTCTCTTAATAACCTTAGACCATAGAGGTAGACAGCAGGTTGGAACAGTGTTCCTATAGGGCAGTAATAAGAGTATAATTAATCTTTTTAACCCAGGTAGAACACGTCATCTAATACATATTTAAATATTAACATCTTTTTTTTGTTGTTGATGATAATGAAATGGAAAAAAGGTAGAAAAATCAAGATGGTATAGTAGAAAACTTATTTATTCTATTTAAAATCTGTGCCAAATATTTTATAGGCACTTCAAAAGCATCAGTTTCCACCTAACCATCGTTCCTCCTTCTAAATTCAATTTCTTGGCGAACGGCATCACAATTCCCTCCATCAGGCCTGGCAAATACTTAGGAGCCACTGTTAACTTCATACACAATTCCAGTCACCAAGCTCTTAAAATTCTACCTCCAAAAATCTCTCATTCATGTGTTCCTTTATTTCCATGCCCAATGTTACCGTTAATGAATCTGCATACTGTATGTGTATTTTAACCTGCTTTACTGCATTATTTACCAAGCTGTTACACCAACTTCCATCTCTACTACCCTTAGACCAATTTCCCAGTCTGTTTCCAGTGAGATCTTTGTAAAACAGAAATCTGATGGCACCAATAATTAACATAAAAGTTTTCCTGTCTTCATTACCTGCAAGATACAGTTGAAACTCCTCCTTGAGGACACACATATGTTGTCACCTTGCTCCCTGTTTACATTTTCTGACCCTTGTCATGGCCAAACATCTATCAATCATATATTCAAGTTATACTTGATTTATTTGAAGTAAGTTTATTTGAACTGAATTTATTTGAAAATATTTCATAGATTGGATCTTTAGGTTGTGTATATTAATCCTTCTTTCAGGAAACTTACCTGTTCTTGTTTTCCCTCTTGGCTATCTCTTCCTTATCTTTCAGAATGAAGTAGTTTCCTCCTCATAGGAAATTGTTCCAATTACTATTCCTCCCTTTAGTACTCAAGTCCTTGCCTACTTTACTCTTTTAGGGACTCGTGTACAGCTCTACAGGATTAACACTGTATCATAATTGTTGGCTCACTTGTCAGAATCCCCATCTAGAATGTGCATTCCTTGGACTCATGGTTAATATTTGCAGTTTTATTTGCTTGCTTACATGCTGTTTGTCTTTCTTTTTAATTTTTTTAAATAAATAAAAACTGAATAAGAGCAATAAATATTTGACAAGAGAATACTTGGAAAACTTGCTTCCTCTAACAAGACAAATCCTAGGTCTGTTGCATGATGCAAGTTTATGTTCTAAGTTTCAAAATTCTTAGGCAAAGAGTACAGAAAACATTCCCTTCATTCTAAATGTAAAATAAATAGATCTGTAGAGGCGGAATTTTGAAAGAGGTGAGGAATGCTCATTCATTAGAAGCTGGCTTTGATTGAACATAAATGCATTATACATATATGTATTATACATTAACAGATAGTTAATGAAACCTTTTGGGATTTTTATTCACTATTTCAGTTATCTATTTATTGGAGCATCACTTAAAATAACAACTTCCATTTATTATCTGTCATAACTCTTTGGGGTTGCCTGCGCTTAGCTGGACTGGTTTTGTTTGTTCCACGTAGTACCATCTGGATTGCTTTCGTATGGTGGCTTGACCAGAGCTGGGTCACTCAAGATGACTTAGTCATGTAAGTTACAATTGGTGCTGACTTTTGGCTGGAGGTTCAGGTAGAAGAGAGCTTTGACTTGCACAGTGCGAAGTACGATAGGTAAGCGAGAAATCTAGTTTAAAGAATTAGATTATAGAGAATTGGAATGTCATGTTTAGAAATTTGACTTTTAATAATCATTGGAGGGTGATGAAATATATTAAGCAGGAGATTGACTTTTAAAATGTTTGTCTTTTTATTTTTTTATGAAGGTAATTTTAGTGACTGGTTAAAAGATGCTTAGAGTAGAAAGGGACCACTTAGGATGCTGTTGCCGTGTACTAGTTGGGGGTTTATGAAAGACAGATATAAAGCAATAACATTAGTTGGAGAAAGAAAAAAAGCATATTTAAAAGACATTTATCATTTAAAATGAATAGAACTCAGATGATTGCTTTGGAGAGAAATGGGAGAGATCATGGTTGAAGATGAGATTGAGCCTTAAGCTTGGGGAATTAGACACTTCTGACATTATTCATGGAGACAGAAAACAGGAAAAGGCATAAACTTTTGGAGGAAGGTAATGAGTTAGTTTAGTTTTTACTAAATCTGAGGTGGCTTTGGGACATCTGAGTACTTTGAAATATGGGTCTCAGCACGAAAGAGAAAGAGGGAATAAGAAATGCAGGTTTTGCAGTTATCAAGAATGTCCTCCAGAAAATAGCATTACTCAAGATGAGACGGGCACTGTTATGTATTATTGTAGAGTTGTAAACTGGTTCAACAATATTTTCAAAGAAACTAAATAGCGTGAAAAGTGCTCTCATTAGAATAATTAGGAAGAAAATATCCCAAGTTGAATACATAAGACGTATTCAATGACCGTCTTTTACTTCTTTGGATTCAGAGGCTGCATCTTGTCTTCCTCCTCCTTGTTGCCTCCTTTTGAGCTAAATCACATACACTGGGACAGTGTCGATAATGAAAATTTACTTGTACGACTAAGTTGTACAGTCCTTCAGGCCTACTTTTCCACTTGTTCTTTGTATTAAACAAAAGGTAGATTTTTAAAGATCTAATGAAGGTGTAACAACAGGCTTTTTCCCTCCAAGTATCAAAGTAACTACTGAAGGATAAAATCAGCTTTTGATTCCTTCTTTTTGTAACTAGACAATTGATGATCATTTCAAAGGTTAAAAATAAGAGACCCAGGAACTATTTGCAGAAAAATTTTAAGCAGCACCTCTTCAAGAATGTCAATATAATAGCCTGGATTGTTTATGGCAGAGGACAGAAAACCTTTTTTAATATTCCACATAATACCTACTTCGAAGCCAGATTTTCATTATAACATGAGGACCAAACCTCAGGATGGAAACCACAAAGATAGGACTCAATAATATACATATAGAGAGAGGGTAAAATAAATATAATGAATAATAAAGACAAAATTATATAAAATTTCAAAAAAATTTATATAAGAGAAATATTTCAATATATCTAAAGAATTGTGAGGTATATTTTTAATGTTTTTATTAATCCTATACCTATTTTTAATTATTATATGAATAACTAGTATTTTTTGCAGAAAACTCAAATTACAGAAAGCATAAAGAATGAATTCGTCACTCATCTTCCTAATATTAAAAGGAAGGCTCTATAAATATTTAGATATATAAAAATATATCAATATGTCATACTATATGTAATATAATATCTACGTGTGTTGTTGATCTTAAACAAATAGACAGCCAGTTATTTCTCCAGCAAAAATGGGTTTACTGGGGATCAGTAAAGAATAGCAATTTGGAGTCTGCAGCCATGAAGAGCCACTGTCAAGTCCCAGAGAAGCAAAGAAGGAGAAACTCTTTCATAGAGAAGAGGAAGTTGGGAGGGCTATTGTAAAGAGTCCATTGGAAGAAGTAAGAGTTTGATGTATAGTGGGGTTTCATTGGCTGGACTTCTTGCCAGTCAAGAAGAGGAAGTCTTTCTTCTTCCTGTTGGGCTCTGCTATCACATAGAGAGTGAGTGCTCCCCCTTTTGGCTTCCTGACTCCAACTTAATGAGGTTTCAGTTTATTAATTTGACAGTATATAATTTACATTTTATAATTTTAAAAATTACCAATGAACTATGAGCATCTTCCTATGTTACTAAATTATCCATTTATCTTCATAGAAGTCAATTTTATGGCTGCATCATAATTTATTTCTTAATCTTGAGAAAGTATCATTTAAAATTATTGGCTGGCAGACAGTGATATAGTAGTATATGGAGGAATTATCAAAGAAATAGTCTCCAGAATTGAACAAAGACACTAAAACCAAAATGAGAATAAAATGACTATAGAATGTTTGTATGGGACAGTGATTAGATAAGGCTGGCTGGTAGGAGGAGGGGAGGGGTGGGGAGAGTTAGATAAAGAAGGACTTTGAAAGTCACACTTAAGAGTTCAAATTTTATCCTGAGGGCATGTTTGTGTGCTGAGACATATTTTAATAAAATCACTGTTTTTGAAAGATTAATGAAGTAGCCAAGTTATCAGAGTGGAGTGAGGGGAAACTGAAGACAAGCAGACTTTTAAAGAGGTTACTGTATTAACCCCAGCAGGAGATGAAAGGGACAGCATAGGGCATGGAAAGAAAGAGGCAGATTAAGAGAAACATTTTGAACAACAAAGTCACATAAGTGAGTCATTCTGATCAGAGAGGAAAAACAAATAATACATTCGTTTTCAAGGGGAAATTTAAAGCTATAGCAACACCCCCGACTCAAAACTGTGGCAGCTATTTGGAGTATAATACAAGATTCTGTGTTGCAGTTCTGAATAAGTAACGAGTGAATTTAGCTATACAAAAGTTGCCTGTAACATTGGAGCCTTGAGCAAGAACAAGCTCTCCGAGGATGAAAAAACAGGAGTGAATTAGCAAAAGTTTGAGAGATACATTGTGGGATCATCCACAGTTGCGAAGGTGAGAGGAGGAAAATAACTAGGGAGAGAAGAAAGAAAGAAGCAAAAGCAGCTGGATTTGGGCAACAGTATCAAATTATAGAAAATACAATAATAAGAACTGGAAGGACTACTGGATTTGACAGAGTTCCTGGTGATTTCAAGAAAGCAGTTTCAGGCAACATATAGGAGACTGGAGTCAGCTTGCAGATTAAGGAGAATAATGCAATTCAGTAGATGTCCTTGCTCAGCCTTAAAGAATGACTGTCTAGCGGAGGGAAAGAGGGGAGCTGATGTATAAATTAGTAGGAGGGAGTTGCTTTTTAAAAAAAGGAAATGAATAAATTTGAAAACATAGAATTTAGCCAAGAGAAAACCTTACTAATCAGTCTACTTTTTTGGGAATTTATCTTAAAGGAAATCTGGGACCCAGAGTTCACTCAATTTCTTCATCCTCCTGCTCCTCCAGGATAAATAGAAGACAGAATACAGAGTTAGTGTGATGGTTAGCAAGGGAAAGGCAGGCACGCTCACGCTGTCTATATGGAGCTTTATGTTGCTCTGTCACACTCACCAGGAAGTTTACTGGACACTTTTTGGCCCCCTTTGCTTCACCAGTTTCTGAACTCTATTGTAGCAGTGGATATTGAGCACTTCGACATATAGGTAGTATCCTTTATTGCAATATCTATGAATCAATATATACTTACGTTTGTAATTATGGCACAAGGTTCTTGAAGTAAATAAAAATAAACTCTAGCCAAAGGTAGTGTAGTGGAGGACAACTAGATTTAACCTGAAATATTTGCAGTATAAGCCAGCAACTGCTCCTTAATACCTGTGACATTTTAACCCCTCCGAACAAAGAATTTAAAACTCTATTGCTACTTTCAGTCCTACTCCTTTTGGTCATGTTTAGTGTTTTCCTTCATTTCCTGAGTCTTGTTAGGCCTCTTTCTGATTTACAATTTGTAAATTCTCACTATGATAATGATGATTTAGTAGGTTTCAGCCCAGGGGGTTCATAATTTTTCTGCCAATACATATCAAATAATATGTTAGTAGGCTGCCTATCAACTTACTTGTGCATTCAGGGAAACTGTGATCAATAGGCCCTTGTCACAGATCCTTGGAGTCAAAACACTGATTAACCCATTGTTTTTCAAACTGTTTCACATTGTAATTACCTGAGAAATCTTTAAGAAAATCACTGATTCCTGGCTCCCACTGCAAACATTGTAATTTAGTATTTATGGAGTGTAACCTGGGCATCAGGATTTTTTTAAACTTTCCAGGTGATTCTAATATGCAGCAAAGTTGGGAAACCATTGGATTACTCTTTATCTCTGAGCATTATAGTGCACATGCATATACCTTGTCTCTGAGTGCTGAATGATGCCACCTGATTTCCTACCTTCTGGGATCTCGGGATCTCCTTTCTCCTTTTGAGATAAGGGAACGCAATCCATTTGAGCATTTCCCACTGTCATTGTAGCTTGTACAATAGAACTAGCACAGAGCTCTTCAAATATTCTGGTGTCCACCCCCTAATCCAAGGCATTTTTTAATGCTTTTGGAAAGGAAGTGTTTTTTAGACCTTCTTGGGGTAGGAGGAGTAGCTTGATCCTAAAAGGTTACCATTTCAGTAGCCTATGGACTCCTTTCTCAATCCTTTGCTTTTGAAGCTGCTGCATTTCAGCTTCATTGATTGTAAGCAGTTAATGAATCTAGACTTTGATCAGTAATCTAATTGACTGTTAAGAGTAACACCAATCACAGGTGTGAAAGACAACACATTAAAACCCAAATTCTTGACAAGTGCACCTCTGTTAATGAATCCAGCCTGATCAAGCCATGGATGATGTGTGATCATGATCTCTTCTCCCATAGTCTAACACTTTTAGTTTGCACTCCCCAATACTCCCCAGTTTCCTGAAGATACAGATGCTTAGATCTTAAAACAATTTGGTGTAACATCTCTTTTTCTAGGTTGGCTCATTATCCATTTGAATTAAGTAGGACTTTAAGTCTGCACATAGGCCTGGAGGCAATACTGTGAAAAGAGATTATCCTGAGGAAAATTGGCATTAGTTTATGAGTTAACTTTCTCAGAATAAACTATGGAATGGTTTTATGCAAAGGAGAACTGATTCCTGGGGAAGGAAAGGGCTGCCTTGTCCAGGAATAGCTCAAGGGAATTCAGAAGTTCAAAATTGTCAGGCTCTTCCATGTATGCCCAAACATTCCTATCCCATAGCTCAAGGTCTGTTACTTTCCCCCTAGCATCTCTACCTGGCATGGCTACACAGTCAGTGCTGCAAATCTGCCACTCCTACTATCTGACCTAAATTTTGTCTTTGGCCATATTTGCTCTTCTATTACTGGAGATGAGATGTTCCTTCAAAGGTTCCACGCAGGCTCTCTGTTTCTACAAATAGGTTCTTATTTTAATATTGTAGATTTCAGTTCTCTTTTTCCCTATGTAAAGTCTCTAGAGCCATAGGAAACAGCCGACTGACTCCACAATCTTTATAATCACTCCTATTGGTACCAATAGGGACTTGTTTTCTTTCTTTTACGTACACTTTAACTCATGCCTCAACAGATAATAATTTGATTGAATCTGATGCCACTGCTTGACATAGATTACCCATAACCCTTTTCTCCATCCCACCCTCCACTAGCAGTGAATTTGTCCTAATCCTTATTTACTCTTTAACCAATCCAATCTCAGAATACTGTTATGAGTGTCTTTTTCCTGGGGTCAGTTCATGTACCAATTACTCTACGAATCAGGGCCTCAATCCTAGGTGGCCTAGGTGGCCCACTCGAGATAGGGTCATTTGAAGAAGTTTTATTTACAAAGGGGTGATTTATAAATGTCTATATGTAGTAGAACCATGAGGGATAGTGCTGGGCTTAGTAGCAATTCCTAGTCCTTACAATTCCTCATTCCTAGTCTCAATGGAAAAAGGAGCGGACGGTGGTTATAGGAGCCTGGTAGGAAATAATTCTATAGAATTAGTGTGGATCTTCAGTCAGAGAAAATAGCCGACTTAAGGCTCCTTGCAAGGAAGGATCCAGGACAAAATAACCTGGCTGCTTTGTTCTGTCTTCCTTTGTTCTGTTAGGCTTTCTTATTGCCCAAATCCAACCTGAATCCGAAGACAGGGGAAGTTGCTAATGTGGTTCCTACAAATCTGCCTCAAAACAGGGGAGCAGGGTTGAAGAGTGGAGAGAAGATATTAAGAATAAGATACTCATACACTACCGATTTAGAATGACTGTTTGGAATTTATACATTTCTATGCCTAAGAAATAGATTATTTTTAGGAAAGAATTATTTTAATAGTAGAATTATTTTCAAAGACATTTTAATCAAGCTTTGCTACTAAGAATTTGCATGCTAACAAGAGCTATGTTATATTGAGCGTATCTTATATGTCAAGAATATTCCAAATTTATTTCATTTATTGCCTAATATGGTTGTCAAACAATGCTATTGCTAAGTATCCATTGTTAGGTACTATTGTATCAATTTTGTGACTTTGGAACTGATACTCAAAGAGATTAACTTGTTTTTAGTCACATAGATGCTAAGTGGGAATTTAAGATATGACTCCTGTTCTGTTTAACTTCAAAGCCAGATTACTACTCTTAGTTATAATACTGGGGAAATTTTTCATTAATTATCTCTTCCTATGTATATTTTACAATTATTCACTGAGAATCTTCTGAGGCAGACAGTTTAACAAGGAACATGGTAGATATAAGAAGGATCTAACACAGATCTTGTTCTTGAGATGAATATAGTGTGTTAGAGAGTTGGTGTTCCAGGAAACACTGAGGAAGTATATGCGTAAGACGCATGGGTGGCAATGATGTGGGCATGGTGTGACCTGCAACACTATATCAGAGAAGCTTTCAGTGATCAAGGAAACAGGTCCAGCTTCCAGGAGTGAGGACAGCAAACCTCAAAAAAGCAAGTAGCGTTTAAAGCTAGGCTCCTCTTCCAGTAAGAATAAAATTAAGAACTCAATATACACTTGAAGGTGTGAATAAGGCCTGAGTTTACCAAGAGACATTTGTTGTTTAAAAAAGGAAACAGTCCAAAATTGTCTAGCACTTGAAGAAATTTCAGAGGGGTTACTGACATCATTGAGAAAGAGTGTTCAGCCCATCTTTGGTCGTCTTGTTTTCTCTTCTCTTACCTTCATGACTTTGAGGTCATCCCTCCCTAACCTAGTTAAACAGGCATATAAAATGAATGTACCCACAGTTTTAGATGCACTCCTTCCTCATTCAGGCACCTCAGATCTTTACAAAGAGAGCTCTGTATTTACCCTAAAATATCGTTGCTTTTGGAAAATATATGAAAGGATAAATCTCAAGTACTGAATGTGAAAAACTACATGTGCTTTCTTTTCTACCATGTGGTAATGAGTTGTCTACTTACAGGTGTTGAAGAAAAATGCAGTGCTTTTGCAATATTCATTCTCTTAATCACTTAGGGAAAAAATTCATAGGTCTTGGTCATATAAATTCAATGATAAGCAATAAAGGCAGACTGCTTTCCTTTTGAAGTTTATTCTCGTAAGTTGTTTCACAAAATTGCTAAATGTATCTGGCTATTTATGTGTTTTATTTAATTTCCCAATATCCATTTTATCGCCAATGATTATTCTAAGACCATCCTGTCATGACTATTTGATTGGCAATGATTGGCACATGACCTAAACAGGCTGAACACATGATGCAACTCTGACCAATGAGAAATAGGGAGAAATCTGTGAGGTGCTTCTCAGAAAGGCTTACTTGCTTCTGAAAAGGAGAGGTAAAAAAAGATATCCACATCTTCTTCATATCCACACTGATTAATAAAGATGTTAAGCTTGGAATTCCATGGCCATCTCACTAACAATCCAATAAAATGGCAAGCCACAAAAAGAAGTACAGAACCCACAGGAACACTGAGAAGTGGAAACAACACACCAACAGACCCTGCCTAGAGCTCTATCAAATGCCATGTCTTTTATATTTGAGCTTATACGTTTCCTTATCTCTGAAGTCTATTTTGGGCAGAATTTTCTGCTAACCAGCCAATGTACCTATCCAAAGCTGTAGCCATAAACCAAGGGTGTTTTGAGTGAGTATTTTTCACAGGTATGCACTAGAGAAAATAATTCCAACATTTATTAACTGTGCTCAAAGATCATATGGGGTGCCTGTATTTCCCCTTTGCAACTCTTCTGTCCACACATATTCTGTAATCCCTGGGACTACTCAAGAATATTATCTTGCTTCTTGTATGACCTGCACCTACTGAAAAATCTCCAACAAAAATGCTCCCTCATCATATGAAATTCTTTGGGGGGAATATGGGCCATTCTGTCTTTTAAAAACTACTTTTATTTGGAGAAGTCACCAACTCCCTGATATAGTGTTTGCCTATTATCCCTTAAGAAAATGGGGGTGCCTGAAGGAGGTTAGAATACAAGGACAGAATGTTCTAGGGGTGAGCTGGACAGATAGGTGAGAATTGGGAGAAAGGGAAAGTATATGGATTGCAAGAAAGAATTTGTCTATTTATATGTGCAAGTAGGTAAATAACATTGTCCAAAAAAATTGCCAAAAATTACAAAATCTGCACTGGGAAAAAAAAAGTGAAATTCCAGGCTCAGAGTTACTGTTTATTATTTGAATCACAATAGATTAATTTCTATTGAAATATCTCCTAAGACTGTGAGTGCAGCTTACTTTAATGTTAGAAAAAACTATTATTATTTTATAGGCACTACTATTTTATGTTTTAATACCGTCTGTGTTTATAGCTTTCTAAAGTGATTAAAAATTGAGTGGATATCATTTGCCCTTAGTCTGTGATTGAATTACTCTGGAAATCATTGTAATGTTATATGGATTAAGGCCATGATTCTATTCATAACATTCTAACATAAGTAGTAAACAGAGATGAGTTTTTATAATGTCGAATGTATAATAAAAGAGGCTATTTTAATTATTTCATGGTTTCATTTTATTTTTATCACATTCAAATAGTTAATCATGTCTTTTCTATTAATAAAGTTCATTTTGAAGACATTGATGCAATCTGTTAAATAGCACAGGCTTGCTCAGGACAATTTGGTTTTAGTTTTGTTTATAGCGAAGTTAACAAAGAAATGTCAACTTCAAGAAGGTTCTAAAAATAATGTTCAGTGCTTAAACAGTAAAAGGATAATTTTCTAGTAAAAACAGACATATTTAACAACTCTCTAAATGACTCTTCATAAAACACAACTAAGAACACACTCAGAATAGATGTGTGGACTTTACTAAGGATGTTAGTGCAGTAGATGGAATTTAATAGATGATTTGGGTTTCCTCCAATTCTTTGATTCTCTGTCACTTTATTAAACTCAGAATTATGCTGTCTTCTCTTAGAGTCATCAGTTTTTTAGTTTCTACATTTTGGAAGCTGGATACTATTAGAATAAAATTTAATTGAAATATTTTGTTTATTTAAGATTCACTTTTTGAGAATAAAATATGGGATAAGGGGAATCTTGGATTCTGGTTCTGACTTCTCTTAGTGAAATGACAACTGTTTTATAAATATTTGTTAAAACCACACATACTGCCCCAAGCACAACATGAAACCTTTCCTCAAACAATATATAGTGTGTTGGTGATGGGGGCAGCCACATAGTGCAGTAAGTGTTACCGGAAACGTACAAGCAGAAGAAGAATGCTAATGTAGAATAGGTGAATCAGGGAAAGGTTCTTCAAGGAAGCATCTCTGAAGAAGAAACAGGGATGATGTATGAGAATTAATCAGAAAAAGCATAGACTATTTGCAGCATAGGGAATGCTGGGTACAAATTTTATAATCTGTAGGGATGTGAATCCAGATGAAAAGTAGAGAGCAAGGGGAAAGAAATAGAATGTAGAGGTAGCTAGAATTATGCTTATGGAAGCCTTTGATGTCTTAAAAATGATATTACTTTTTCTAGTGCTTTCAGGGAGTATTGAGAGAATTCAAAATAGTGAAATGACCTGCTCCGATTTGTGTTTTAAAAAATTCATGTGGATAAAATTATGCAGGTAAATTGGAAAGCATTAATTATAAGTCAAATTTTAGGGAGTCATCTGGGCAAGAAAATGTGATTGTATTGAGGGTTGTGATGCTGGAAATGAGAAAAGAGAATGAATTAGAGCAAAATTAAAAAATATTAAGTAGACAGGACATAGGGATGGATTCTGGGAGAGAGGTAGGTAAGAACAGGGTAGGGATAATGGATATATGATGATGACATTCCCTAAGATGAGTTTTAATAAATTTCAGAACACTTTAGAAATCAATGTAAAAACCTCTGTAACTTTTACAGCATTCATAGTAAATAAATGATACTTTAAAATATTAGAAAGATATTTGACTCAATTATTCACAGATAATATAGTCAATGAAATACAAGTCAACATTTAAAGAGTCTCTCAAGATTGAATGCTGAAATTGCCAAATTAAACACAGCTTGAGCCAACCCTGATGGCCTAGTGGTTAAAGTTCTGAGCTCTTTGCTTCAGTGGCCTGGATTCAGTTCCCAGTTGTGGAACACCATTTGTCTGTCAGTAGCCGTGCTGTGGCAGTGGCTCACATAAAAGAACTAGAAGGACCTACAACTAGAATATATAACCACGTACCGGGGCTTTGGAGAAGAAAAAAAGGAGAGAGAAATTAGCAACCGATGTTAGCTCATGGCAAACCTTCCCAGCAAACACAGAAACAAACAAGCAAAAAAGCTTGATGTGGAATTTGCAACTCTGAAACCTAGTATTTCGCTGAACATATAGCAGATACTGCTCTGTAACAAAAAGCCACATGTGCTACGATTACATGGCCTAAAAATGACACACCATTTCCTGTGTTTGAAGCCAGTCTGGTTATGGTGCAGATCTGGATTTCTGGAGAAGCTGTCAGTCCTCTCAAGGCCATGTCATGGCATTCTCCTTGCTATGGGATGCTCTCTGCCATAGGAAATGTTCCACCTTTGCAGCCTTAGTACATAGGAAGCACCTTTTCATAATGGATACACCACTGCTCTCTACATTCTCTTTGATGTTTCATCAAAAATAGCTTTTAGCTAAAGCTTTTCTCATTTGACTTTGGAGCTGTAGTAAAAGGCACCAATTTCAGGAGGGGCGATAGAGAGTGAGAGAGAGAGAGTGTGTGTGTGTGTGTGTGTGTGTGTGTGTATGTCTGTGTGTGATGGACTATGTAATGTGTTTGTAAATTATATTTCGTCTTTTAAACAAAATTCAAAGACATTCCATGTCCATTATCTCTGCTGGATACCTTTCAATGGACTGATTACAACAATAGCACAAATTTGCCAACCCTGTATTCACACATTTTGCAATGCGACTTTATGGTTCTCTACATTATGGACTGGAGTTTATTTTCCTAGTCCTTGAATCTGGGCTGTGACTTGTTTTGGCCATCAGAGTATGGCAGCAGTGACAGGGCATCAGTTTAGGGCCTAAGACTAAAGAGTCCTTCCATACTTTTGTTCTCCCTTTTGCTCTTCTGCCTTTGTTATGAGAATAAGCCTGGGTTAGCCTACTGGAGGATGAGAAAACACAAGAAGGGGAGCTGATCTGTCGTAGTCAATGGTAGACTGACTCTAAATATGTGAGTGTGTCCAGACAAAATTAGCACAGTTGCATATCTGTCCCACAGCTAACCATGGATGCATGAGAAAGCCCAGATGAGACCAGAATAATCACTAGCCATAGCGTTGACTTGTAAGCAATAAAGCACAGATATTCTTTTAAGACATCAAGTTTTAGAGTGGTGTGTAATGCAGCAATAGCTGACTGATGAAATTCTTTACGTACCGCAAGTATAGAAGTATCATCTTAGTACCACTACTAAGGTGGGTGAGATTACTGTGACTTTAAAGTTTTGTTGTATCCTAAACAGTGTTTCAGATTTCATGAATCATAACTTTGTGGTTTATTTGGCCACTCCTAATCATATCCCTCATAATGGACACAAAGTTTTCTGCTGATGGGTTATGGCTAGCAATCCATGCCAATTTATAAATGCTATAATGATAACGTCCTTTGCCTTCACTCTATTCTTAAGTGGACAATATGTAGATAGATAATATAATTAAATAGACAATATTAAATGGATTTACGCATATTTATTTTAATTACGTTTTTTACATCTATTCCATTGCAGAAAAAAAAGAGCCATGTGCTTCTGTTAAAATATTCCTTGAGTACCAGGCTCATACATCCCTTTTATCCGTTACTGATGTTCTTCAACCAAATAAGCTCAGACATTCTTCTTCTGAAAAAACTATTTCCAAAAATCTATGCCAGCTTTCCTTTCTGTTTTACGATATTAAGAATGCCAAAATATCTTACAGAATATCAACAAATCCATATTTTATTGGAACCCTCATCTATCTTCCTCAACAAAGCAATTCCTTTTGTGGGCTAAATCAAACAATTCTAATTCAATGCATTGTTTTCTTATTTCAAAAGCTATGATGAGTGTGTGTGTGTGTGTATTCCAAAATATGCCTGACCACATAATATAATTAAAACTTTTTCCTAGATTACCTTGAATGTTTCTCTATATTTAATAA
Organism: Equus quagga; assembly: GCF_021613505.1. Taxonomy (NCBI): domain Eukaryota; kingdom Metazoa; phylum Chordata; class Mammalia; order Perissodactyla; family Equidae; genus Equus; species Equus quagga. The sequence continues at coordinate 35,564,787 of NC_060285.1, forward strand.
TGTACCTCTATTGTTTAAAAATACTTCCTATTACTCTTCATCTACTTTTTGTTTTTCTTTATTTTATACAAAAGACTAGCAATTAATAATTGTTAACTGATATAAGCCATGAATGTATCTTTTCCTTATAGCAGGAAAAAACTTAATTTACAATTTTTCCTATTTAACTTCACTGAGTTAGAGCTGTTCTGACTACCAAGTAGACATGGTCAAGCTGAATACAAGGAGGGCAGAAGTAATGTTTTGATGTGAGTCTGTGTGTGTGAGAGAGAGAAAAGGCGAAAATGATCAAGAACTATCTAAAAGATCATACCGAGGCAATTACAGTGAGGGAAATGTTCCACACTACTGGCTCCCCAGATGAATCTTGTCTGCAGATGTGTTTTATTTGGCGCAAGCAGTGTTTAAAACAAACTGGAATTAATTGTCACATTTAAAAAATTGGGGAATTTCTCCAAAACGAAAAGAAAATCCATCTTCCCTTAAAAATCAAAAAATATGTCCATGCTGGGCCCACATGCTTGAATGACAAAAATCTGCTGTAGCCTAATAGTAGCTGTTGATTCCGATGGAGTACGAACTCTCCAGATCTGTCAATGTCAAGTGTTCTATTGCTTATAGCATTTGGCTAAAACAAAAGAAAACTTAGAAATTCTTTTTTAAAAACAGTTATATTTTTATTGTTTTGGGAAACAAGAGAGTAAAGGAGTAACAACTATTTACCTGGCTGCTTAACCCATTTTCTTGCCTGGCTCCTCCAGGCCCTTCAGTTTCAATCCCTGATTTAAGGTTTTTAGAAAGATTGACATAGTTAATACTTTTGGGTCACAGGTGGCAGAAACCAACTCAGATTTCACTAAGCAAAAAGTGGGAAGTTATTGGTTCACGTTATTTGTTCCAGGGGGCCAAAATAATGTCATCAGAAATCTATTTCTTCTGTTCTCCATTTCCTGACATCATTGTGCTCTCTAATGGCCACATTCTCAGGCCATTTTTAGCAGTGAGAAGACAAAGGCCATTGGTCCCCGCAGGCTCACATAGTCTTTAACCTCCGTAATTGTACATGGAGGGAGACTCCCAACAATTCCAGTGCAACACCTTGGAGGGCTTTCATTGGCCTGTGTCAGGCCACATGCCCAACCTAACCAATCACTGTTGCCATGGGGGGTGTGGTATTCTCATTGACTAGATCCAGGTTCTGGGTTATCGGCTTATCTCTGTGGCAGAAGCAAGAAGAGTGAACTTGATCTGAAACTCATGGAATAGTGCGCCCATCGTAAAGAAGAATTCTGTTCATGGAAGAAGCGGACAGAGATTTAGGTCAGGTAAAACGACAGTTGCCCAAGACAATTATAAATTAAGATGTAACACTAGGAGCTGTGTGGTTATTCAGGAATGCGTTTTTGAGTTACTAAATGAGCTGATAAAACAAAAATATTACATATATTTCCCAAGAAATCTATGAGGTATGTATAAACATATCATATATCTTTGTACAAATGAGCCACCGAGGTATATAGAGAATAAGAGATGTTATTAAGGAAGTTAAATAGGTCATATTGTAAAAGGAAAAATAACATAGGTGCCAGAATTATAGCTATTATTACTAGCTGTGTTACCATAAGTATGCTATTTATCCTTTTTGGATCTTAAGTTTCACATATTTTAAATTGTGAAATATGTAATACACAGATAGAAATGTACAAATATACACACATAGTTGAAAGCAAAATAATAAAGCAAGCACCATTGTTCCCACCACTCAATTTAACAAGGAAAATATCTCCATCTACTTAGGACTCCTTGAGATAGTCTTTTTTATTGCATCTCCTTCCCTTTTCTCCCAGAAAAATCAGCACCCTGAATTTTATGTTATTCATTTTCTTAGTTTCGTCTTTTTTTTCCACTTAAAAAATGCCAGTTAGTTTTGCCTCTTTTTTAAATTTATAAAAATGGAATCATAGTGTAGTTTTATCTTGGTGACTTATTTTGCTCAATATTGTATATATGTAAGATTCATTAATCCTGATACACATAGCTGTTATTAGGGTTCAGGGAAATTTCACACTGTACTATCTCCCTCACAAATTGAATTTTAATTTATTATAAAATAAAAGTCTTTATTTTTGCTAATGCCTTTCCTTACATTCTATTTTCTCCATAAACAGATAACAACCCCAATTCCTTTTGGTTAGAATTTTCTTGCTCACCTTTTTCTGTATTTTTACTTTCTCTATTGATTTTTAAATTCAGTCTGAAAAGTCTTTGTTATTTAGCTAGAGAATTTAGTCAGGTTATATTTAGAGTGATTTCTGATATAATTTGATTTATTTTTATATATTGTCTTCCTGCTGATTCTAGTATTCTTTTTCTTCTCCTTTCTTGGAATTAATTCTGTTTCGATATAATTTTTTCCCTGCCATTATTTGTAAAATATCTACTTTTCTAATGCTATAGGAGTTACCATGGAAATTATAATATATATATACTTTCAAAACTGAACTTTAAATTTAATCAGTAACATTGATAATATAAGACAGAGAACACTTTAATTATACCCTTCTCTTGACAAATTATTCTTGTTCTGTATTTTACTTTTATATATCTAACTCCATTAAACATCATATCATGTTTGTTTCAGTGAGTATTTGTTTAAATTTACCCACGTATTTATTGCTTCCTGTGCTTTTCTTTCTTTTACTCATTTCAGCCCATTCATCTGGGACCTCTTTCTTTTGGCATAGCGTGTATCTTGTAGACTTCAGTGCAATTCTGCTTGTGATAAACTGTCAGTTTTCTCTGAAACTGTCTTTATTTTTATTCTTTTTTTAAAAAAGTTTTCTCTTGATATAATTTCTAAGATTATCATTTATTTCCTTTCAGTCTATTAAATTTATCATTCCACTGCATTCTGGCTTCTATTATTGCTGTTAAGAAGCAACCTATCCATCAAATTATCACTACTTTGAAGGATATATATTTTTTCTTGCTTTTTAATTTTCTCTGTTTGCCACTGGTTTTCTCCAATTTTACTATGATGTGTCTAGGTGTGGAAGTCTTTTATATTTATCCTACATTACATTTTTTGAATTGATATCTTTTATCAGTCTTAGAGTATTCTCAGATTTTGTATCTTCATATGTGCTTCTACTCCATTCTCTGTCTCTCCTCTACTACTGGAGCTGTGATTGGACATCTGTTTTATTTGATTCCATTTTTCTTTCTTTGTCTCTCTGTATATTGGCTAATTTGTCCTGACATTTTCTTACTCACTACTTTTTTCTTCGTCTGTGTCTAATCTAATCCATTGAGTTTTTAAATTGATTATACTTTCATTTTGGAAATTTCTATTTCTTCTTTTTTCAGATTTGAATAGTCATTTTTGTAGGTTATAATTCCCTGCAGGAATTGTCAATTTTGTCTTTTATTTCTTTAAACATTTTAATATCACTGTTAATTTATAATCTAGGCTTGAAAATTTCAACTCAACTCATTGTGGGTCCGTTTCTGCATTCTGTCATATAAGTTGGTTCTTGAGCATGCTGTCTTGTTTCTTTTCATGCTCAGTTTATTTTCACTGGGAGTTTTTTCTTTGCTCAGAAAATGGTGGGAATTCTCTATGTCTAGGATGAAGTTAAAAACTTCCAGAGAAGTTTTATCTTTGCTTCTGTTAAGTTATTAGGGGCAATTGAAATTCATAGCTTAATTTTTTTTTGGATTACTTAGGTGATGTGAATTTGGGCTAAAAGGGCTTACATATGGTTTTAACTTCTAAGAGATGGTATTTATCATAACTTCTTAAAACTATGGTGGGTGTGAGGGAGAGAAAGGTCTAAGATCTATAGTAAAGTGCACAACATTTACTCCATTATCTTGAACAAAATAATGTGTGACCAATCAGAGTGTTTTCAAATTACTTGTACTTATTATGGAATTATTCAACACAACAAAAGATTATCCAATATAAAAATATCTCACTCATTTGAACTAGGGCTTCCTATCAACACATATATATATTTCACTGGGGTAGGGATAAAACACCTTATCCCAGTGGGTATCTGTGATGGTCCATTAGTCACCTAGCAGATATGAATTAATTCTTCCTTTCTCTCTCAGTCTCTTTCTAACTCTCTCTGTCTCTTTAACTCTCTCTAACTCTCTAATACTCTTTCTCTGAGTCTCTTGGTCTCTTTGACCCCACCCCACCCCATCCTTCTGCCCACTGTGGTGTGGGCCTCTTACAAATTTTCTCTTCAGAAGGAGGTTCAGATTCTGACTGAAGATGAGAAACTCTCCTCTCAGGAAAGTGGAGAAATCCTTGCAGTGGGAGAAAGTACCATTGAGCTATGAAGGTTGGGGGTTTATACACTTTGTGAACCATGAAAATGTGGTCCTGTCTATGACAAATGCACATACTTATTAATCCCACCCAACTAGTTGTGAGATTCACCTGTATGCAAATGAGGCAACTGTAAAGTACTAATCCTTGATGTAATTTCTGTACATCTAACTTTCGTACCCCAACCATCTGGCTCCAGGTTCATGTATATGCAAATTAGACAACCATCTATATGACAACATCATATGGTGATGTGATTAGATGTGACGTCTTTCCCTGACGGCATATCATTGGTTTGGGAAGGATGTTCTTCCCATGAAGTATGGCAAGAGGAGAATGAGGACTTGCAAACAAGAATATTTACCTCAAGGACACTTTGTTTATTGTTTTTATTTTTTAAATTGTGGAATATTTCTAACAGAATAGAATTATAGAAAATAACATAAAAACCAATATACCATCCCCTGAGTTTAAGCAAAACTAAATATTTTTCCATATCTGCTACAGACATTAATTTTTAAGAAATCAAGCATTCCAGATATAGTTAAAACCCCATGTTTAATTCTTTACCATTTACTCCATTGTCATCTCTTTTTTCCCGGAGTTAATCACTATCTTGAAATTGTTTCACTTTTTCATGCATGTGTGCACATTGACCAGATGTGAATATATACTTAAGAAGAATAGTACAGATAAGAAATTTTTAATCTTTATAGAGACGATATTATTATATTTATAGCATTCTACAAATTGCTTTTTTATCCTGATACTTTTTCTATGTTAATATGCATACTTCTAGTTTCATTCATTTTAGCTGCTGTGTTTTATTTTGTAAGTGATGATTGTTGAATCCATTTACACATTTTTGAACATTTTAAAAATTTCCCTTTTTTAAAATTGATTTTCCTTGATTTGCTTTACCTTTGCTGTTATAAAAGTTTCAAGAAACATTTTTGTGCATGTCTCCTGGTGCAACTATGCTTTACTAAAATATTATTTGTCAAGTGGAATGGTTAAGTCAAAGGTATTTACCTTTAACTTTACTCATTATTGCTAACCTATTATAAAAAATGATTTTATCAATTTATGTCCCCAGCAAAGTTTATTAGAGTTCATATTTGTCCACATTCTAGACAATGTTTTCTATAAGCAGACTTTTAATTGATTATTTAATACTATCACATGCTTTTAATTTGCATTTCTCTTAACAGTGAGGTTGAACATCTTTCAACATACCTATTGGAATTTTAGATTTCCTATTCTATGAACCATTTGTTAAATCACTTCGGCATTTTGCCATATAGTTTATAGATTTCTTATTTATTTGAGATAATTCTTTATGTATTTTAAATATTAATCTTGAAAATACACTTCAGTCTGTAGATTATCTTTTTAGATCCTTAGGTTTATTTTTTGTCATGCATAATTTTTATTTAATTTAGTCTCATTTATCAGAACTTTGTATTATGGTCTGTGCTTTTTTGAGTTTTGTTAAAAATTCATCTATCCTACAGTAATAGATTCTTTTGTATTTTTCTCAAGATATTTAAAGTTTTATTTTTTACCTAGTGACTTTTCACCCACTTGTAATTTGTTTGCACACTGTGAAATAAAAATTTAATTTCGTTTTTCCTATACGTATCCATACTTATTCTACCATTATTGTTTATATAATCCATCATTTTCTCATTGTTTTGAAAATCTAACCCCTTCTCCCATTCTCTCATTAATCTGTTTCCATATCTTCAATTTGACCCCTGGTTCTATGGGGAAATTCTTGAAAACATGTTACACTTTCTTAATTACCATAGCAACATAATGACTTTAAAATTTGAGAAATTTTAAATAGAAAGAAAACTCTTGGAATTTTATAGAGATTACAGAGAAATTAGAGGATAATCTGGGGAGAGTGACTTTCCAATATATAATCATTCTATCCATGAACATACTATAAATCCTCTACATTTTTTCAGGACTTCTTTTTGGTTTTCACTATTGTGTTTAGATGTGGTTCTGTGTATTTGTGTGTGAGCATGTGCATATTCAGATATTTGTGTTTGGTTTCCATTATAAATGGGATCTATTGTTTAGTTAACTTTTACTGTTATAGAACTTTTTCTGTTCCTGTATTCAACAATCTTACTGAAGTAAAATTTTCATTCTATTTTTCTGCAGATTCCCGTGTTTTGTGAATATTTTCACTATTACAAATAAAGATAGACTTTCCTTTTTCTTTCCAATTCTTATAATTTTATTTATTTTTCTTTTTTATCAACTTGACTAGAACTTCTATTACAAAGTTGAATGAAAGTGTCACTTCATTCTAAATTTAAATAGCTGGATTCTAAAATTTTGCCGTTAAGTAGGATGATCACTATATGTTTGGGAACAATAAATTTATCAGGTTATAGACATTACTTTGCATTCCTAGTTTGCAAAGATTCATTCTTAAAATCATCACTAAGGGTTTGATTTTATCAAATCGATTTTTTGGGGCATTTTTGGATATGTTCTTTCCCTTTGTTAATAAGTTAATTTTTATTATTCAATTTTCTGATGTAGCTTGCCATTAACATTGCTTGACTATGGTCTATTTGTTTTTAATTGCTGCTCGATTAAGTTGATTAGTAGTTTGAATTATTTTCCCTCTAGTTTCATAGCTGGGATTGCTCTATGAATATTTTCTTTCTCCTTGATTTGTTCTTTTCCATTGTTTGTTAGCGAGGTTTAACTCATAAAATTAATGTGAGTACTTTCCTTCTTTTTCTGTTCCCCAGAGGAAAAAATGTACATAACGTGGATTTTTTATTCCTTGATGGTATAGAAAACTTTCTTATGAAGATGACAGGGCCTGTTTTAGTGAGCAGGAGCCATAGAATATGTTTGAAAATGGATTTGATTTCTTTAATACTTATTGTTTTATTTAGATTTTCATATTTTTTTTCCTCCCCAAAGCCCCAGTACATAGTTGTATATCCTAGTTGTAAGTCCTTCTAGTTCTTCTATGTGGGAGGCCGCCACAGCATGGCCTGAAGAGCAGTGTGTAGGTCAGCGCCCAGGATCTGAGTCTGCCAACCCCGGGCTGTCAAAGTGGAGTGTACAAAATTAACCACTCAGACGTGGGGCCAGCCCCAAGATTTTCATATCTTTTTCAATTAGCTTGGTTATTTCTGTTCTTAAAAACTCCTCTATTTTATCCTAGAAACATAAAAATTATTTGCTATCTACTTGATCTCTAGTTACAGCCCCCTGTTAATTCCTAGTGCTACTTTTCTTAGGCCATTGCTCTTTTTCCTAGTAATTTATGAGCTTATTTTGGCTATGAGTTTGTTTGTCTCATTTGTTTTTATTTCTTCCCCAAATAAGCAACTCTTACTGTTAAAATTTTGTTCATTGTTTTATTTCTAGCTTATTTTGTTTCTTATTTGATCTTACTATTTCTTCTAATTTTTAATATTTTTCTTCATTCTTATTTTCATAGATTTTGTGTGGATAGAGAACCTAGAAATTATTATGTGTTTTTAAGCCTATACATTTTGACCATTAAAATCCTTCTCCCTTGAATCCTACAAGTTTTATATTAAACATTTTTAGTCTTCTAAATATTTCAGAATTTTAGTTTTAATTTTCTCTTTAAACCATTAGTTAGTAATTTATGTTTTACATTCCAAACTCATGGGTTTTTAAGGTATACTTCTTAATATACTTTACAATTTGTTATTTCCAATCAATTATATCATGATATCTTGATGTTAAAGACTTTGTAGACCCAGGCATTGGGCCAGTCGGCACTTTGGTTTAATTGCTGGTCTCTGCTGACCCAGCCCCAGTCTTGTCACTGAAGCTTGATTTTTTTGCTTTCTTAGATTGAGCAGGCTTGGGATAAAACCAAGCTTTAATGACTAATCCTGGCTCTGAGGTCTTGTCTGATCAGGAATCCTTTAGTCCTTTGACCCCACAGGATGATTCCCACATCTGGTGTCCACAGCATGCATCCTAAACTTGAGCCCAGCAGGGCTGTGGCAGGGCCTATGCTCTTTACTTTGCATTTCTAGTCTTTTTTAAGTCCAAGGAGGAAATAATAATCTTATTTTTAAGCCCAGATACATCCTATTGTCTTTCCATTTTTATATTTTATTTCTCATTGCTTTGTGTCTTGGAACAGACTATTTCTGATTATGTATTCACTGTACAATCTTGAACGGAAATTTTGACCCACTCTTATGATATGCAATTTTATGAGGCACACCATGTTCTGACATTCCAACAATTAGTGCCAAACGCATAAATCAGTCACTTCTTCAGCAAAATTTTTGAACATTTATTTTCAAACACTTATTATGACTCAGACATGGTTCTCTCCTCAAAGAACTTAGGCTATTGTTGACAAAGAGAATTGAAAAGAATTGGGAGAATATGTCAAAAAGAGTAGAGGTGGAATTAACATCTGTAAAGGACAGAAGATGCACCTAGTCTTCCAAGGTTAGAGAACAGGCAGCGAGGGCAGGTATGGATGTACATGCAGTTCTAGAAGACAGCAATTTAAATGAGTTCAGTTGGGCAGCCACGTTTGTTTCGGTGATGTAAACGGTAACCAGTTCTAAGAAGTGAGGCAGCATATGAAACGGGAAAATGAGAAACTTTTGTCTAGAGACATAAAATCTACGTGTTAAAAATGATTTTTTTAGAGGTGAGTGCCAACTGGCTAACAGTACTTGAAAGCAAGTGCTTGAAAGGTGCTCAGGTTTAGCAAATAACAGAGAATTGGCAAATGGAGTGCCTACAATCTCCAGAATTGTATGCAGTTCTATAACATCATTCAGAAACCCAGATTTAGGAGCAAAGGAAATAGAATCATCTAAGATAGAAAATGTAGAGTCTTGTGAGACACAATGGCGAGAAGACTAGAAAATAGAACGTTAGCAAAAGAGAGGCCATAGTGTTTCATTTTATTGTTTAGAGGAAAAAAATGAACCCATGGGGAGGGTGAAGAAGAAAAAACTGTTAGTCATATCCATTTTTGTTTTCTACACTGGATTTTGAATGCTTTGAGATCAGAGTTTATATTTCTTTTTGCTAGGTATCCACAGTGCTTTCTCTGACACGCAGCAGGATTCAGTAAGTGGTTACTGAGTTGAATTTAATTTGTAAAAAGATACTTTGATTCAGAAATTGACAAATGAAAACTTACACAATTCATAAAAAGTGTCTCTTTGAACAGTGAAAATGGGTTTAAACCACACTCTCCAGATTATCTTTCATAAGCAGATATTTGTGAGGCAGTGGAAATTGCTTTCTGAAAGAGTCACAATGATTCTATTTCTGGGCAGAAATCCACTGACAGCCTAGAATTTCTCACCTGGATCTCTCCAAACCCATTTTTTAAACTGTTTTTGGAGATTTTTGAATAAAGGCATCAAAAGTAGAAAGGCTAACATACAGAAGAGAGGCATGATACATTGTGTTAATCTTTTTCATATGTGAAATGTAATAGAGGTAGGAAGAAAGAAGTCACGATAATATTGGAAGGAAACCAAGTGAGAAACCTTAGTATGGGTATATTTAAAATTCCGAAATATAAAAGCAAAGTAATGACCCATCATGAAGTTAAATTCTTCTTTGTCCTGCTTCTGCTTTCAAATACGGCATTTGGCATGTTGTTCTGCAACAACATGAGACTTAAAAGAAATATAGTGATTGGATCAAACCTTTAAACTTTCCCGATTGAAGAGATCTATGTGTTTGCTCTCATTTTTGTGTGTGTATGTGGGCATATTTTAGCGACATTTTACCATACAGCTACAGTCAATGTTTTCCTAATGTATTACAAAATAAATGGGGGCTGGCCCAGTGCATTGTGATGAAGTTTGTGCACTCCACTTTGGTGGCCCAGGGTTCACAGGTTCAGATCCCAGGCACGGACCTACGCACCGCTCACTAAGCCATGCTATGGCAGCGTCCCACATACAAAATAGAAGAAGATTGGCACAGGTGGTAGCTCAAGGACAATCTTCCTCAAGCAGAAAGAGGAAGACTGGCAACAGATGTTAGCTCAGGGCCAATCCTCCACATCGATAAAATAAAATAAAAGGATCTATAAAAAGGCAACTTTTATAACATTAATAGAGAATTTAGTAATGAAAAAAATTGAATTATATTGATGCATTCTATTTCATTCTATTGATTATAATGTTAAAGGAATTAATACAAGTTTCTTTTTTTATATGATTAACTTTAAAAGCTCAAATTTATTGTCAGAATTCTAAAACTGTATAGTTGTAAAGGATAGGTAGATTTCTACATTCAGGGTTAAAATGTTCTGAAAAAGTTAGAGTATATTTTTCTCTCCAAAATATCTTATTTTTATTTATCTGGGAGCAGATTTTGGTTTTGTTTCAAATGTGCTTTGTAAGAAATTTACAAGAAATCAGTACATTTTCATTATATATTCTTGTATATATATATATACATATGTACATTTTATTTAAATAGAGATAGATTTTATAGAATCATTAGGTATTGAAGATAAAACAGTTTTTAGAGATCATCTAAAACAATGCCTTTATAGTGAATAAAACTGACTCAGAGAAAAAATATCCCAAATATATTGGTGTATTTTAAAAGTACTCAAATTTTATGCATATGCACCCAAATAGCAGTTGATGTAAATTATTTTCTGAAACAAAACACACATAAATTGAAAAATTAATGAATACAAAATGAAATATGAACTCATATCAATGTAACAAGGAAATAATATTGTGTTGAATCTGACCAATTTGGTATTCTGTCTTTGACGGTATTTCCAATGAGTTAAATCTGTTTCAAAATGTTGGTTTGAATCTCAAATAATTCTATCAAGCATTACTGGATTAGCACTCATCGTCTTGTAAAAACTCTTTCTAATCTAATTGGGGAAGGTGGTATCAAGTTTACCCGGACTTGGTTTTAAGCATAGTTTTGTTCCTTAGCTGATGTGTGATTTTCAGGAAGTCACCTGATTGTCTAAGTCTCAATCTTCGATTCCATAAAGGAACGTATCTCACAACTTTGGGGAGATTACTGCTTATGTTAGTTTCAGCTTCCTCCCCTGCCTTCCTATGTTTCCCCAGTCCATTCAGATTTGAGGGATTTTTTAATTTGAATTTTAGAGAGAGGAAGTCTTGTCAAGAGAGGGATTAATATGGGGAGAAGAGGGGAAAAAGGACACAATTTGTAGAATAGAGTATCTACCCACCACCAGATTCCTCACACTGGTTTTCGAGCCGGGGAAGAGGGGATTAGGTATGTTTAGAGGCAGAGCTAATAGAGCACTCAAAACATCCTGTTAGATCTGGACACAGAGAGACTTGGGGCCCAGGGTGACAATGGACACAGAAGAGACACCCCCACCTCTACTTTCTGCATGTCAACCAGCACTCTTTTGGTACCTGGAAGAATAGAAACTTGGGGACCATTGATCCCAACAATCATAGCCTAGATGTCAGAATTCTTCTGATGGGCCCTGATGGTAATGAAGCTTCTTTAGCAAGCATCTCAGGCAGAAGATATGAATAAGTGAGACCAGAGAAGGATGAAGCACATCAGGACAAAATCTGAGAGGTTTGTGGGTCCATGGGTGGCATCCTGTGGGGACTTCTAAAAGTCATTCTGATTCCTCATATCCAGAGCAATCTCTCTCTGCTCTGAGTCCTGACTGACTGTGTGGTTAGAAGCCTGACTTTCAGCACATCATATACACTAATAGTCTCCATTCAACAAGAGTGTTAGCATCTGGAAAGCAGATTAATTTCTTAAACTTTTATGTCCTTTAATATCTAGAAAAAGTTATTTAATGGATGTATAAGTATGAATATACTTTAAAGTGGCAACAATGAGATAATTTATTTTCACAGAAGTGATACAGTGGCAAAAGCCATACTGTATGCATTAGGTTATGATTATTTTATTAACCTGAAGAGAAAGTTCAAGGAGGGGAATATAGGAAGGTGTTTTTGAAGAGAACAATAACATTTGTGCCTCAATCTAAAATTTAAAAATAATTACGTGCCTGGCTCAATCTGGCTGAGAACGTATGCTCCTCTTGAATTTATCTTGGCAATAGTATGAGAAAAAGAAAGACCCTAAAAGACAGATGTTTGAGATAGAAATGGAAATATTTCTGGACTTAGAGAGAGATGATTCAGTCACAATTTTAGCTCTGCACTTACTGTTCTGAGATCCTTGACAATTCGCCTTCTCTCTTCATGTAAGGTTCTGTTTGCATTTATAATTCACTCAATTTGAATAATGATTATCTATGGTGTAGCTTGTGAGCAGGGGTGGACAGACTAATGGGCTTCAGGGCTCTTACTTTGACTGTGACCTGCACCTTCTGCTTGATATTAGACTAACTCAGAAAACACTCTGTTTCTCCAATTGCAAAGTGACCAAACTATTTCTGCAGGAAGTGATAAAAAATGGGAACATATGACAAAAAATCGTAAACAGAGGATAAAAATATATTTTGAAATTGCTTGTGTTCTTATGGATAAAAATATATTGACTCTTTACTTTTGAAATTCTGAATTAAAAGTTAGAAAAAGCAAAATGGATTGTTATGATATCAATTCTTTCAAGCTGCTTCTTGTCAGATTCTGGGAATTATAATAATATTTTTGTTTATCTTTCTACCTTTTCCATTTTTGAAAATATGAACATAAAGCACACTTGCCTATATGGATCAGTGTAGACACAATTCTTTTTGATTTCTCATCCTAATGCTTTTTAGAAAGTGAGGAGGAATAATGTTAGTCAATTTCACAGTTACCTTCCCAGGGCCTGGCATTGTGTTTGGCAGTGACTAGTACTTTAGAATGAGCAAATGTTTGAAAGGAGAAAGATGAGCAGGCTCAAAAATGGTGTGTATCCATTATTTCTAGAAACAGCAGGCATTTTTCTAAACTTTAAGCAAGTTATGGTATCCCTGACCCAATATATTTAGAAAAATGAATTATCGTTAGTTAATTTCTCATGATAGACTTTGAGCTTATTTTATTGCTGAGGTAAACAAAAGAACCATTCTCTTTGAAAGTTGGGAGGAACCTGGGGTCTTCTAGTCTACTCATGTCATTTTGCTGCAGAAGCTGGAGGCCAGCACTGTTATGTAACTTATCTGCAATCATGTAGCTAATAGCAACACAGAGAATGGGAACTCTTGTCCTCTTTCCCAGTCCAGTCACTAACCAACACTATAGACAAAGCTAGAAAGCTCTCACTTTTGCTCTAATTCTATCTTGTTTTTGTTCCCTGACCCATTTTCCCATGTAAGCCAGAATCACTTAAGTAACGTTTTAAAAAAATGGTCTTCAACTTATGGGCATCTAACTAAAGGCAGTTTAGCTGAAGTAGTTCTTGTCAGTAATCTTAACTCAAAATCGCATAACTGTCTTTTTTATTATTGCACACTTATTGTAGGCAGACCCACTTCAGAAAGACTTCTAACTTTACCCTTAGTTTTTACTTATTCCTCATTCTAACTCTATGAAGTTAGTTCTTTATTATCACCTGTTTTTTTTTTTTGGCTAAAAGAAAATGGGAGTGGCTGGGGGTGAAGGTAAGTGGCTTGTCCAAAGTCACTGTAAATGGGAGGACAAGGATATGGTTAGTAAAGCCACTTACTTCCAGAAGAGTTTGAGAAGATTCTTTTGTGTAACTAGTGTGGTTATCAAGCCACAGACCAGATGTTTTGCATCCTAGATTGATCTCAGCCAGCTCCTTCAACTCCGTTCCAGCCCAGCCCCACACAGGACGCTTGGGTGGCAGCTCATGCCTTATTATTGAGACCTATTTTGGAATAATATGTCACTTTTACAGTTTGAATATAATGAATGTAATAGAATATTATATTTTAAGGTAAATTCATGACTTCTTATTATTTTAAACAAAATTTGCTCACCTGGCTCAATATAAGGCAAATTTAAAACACTTTATAAACTGGTTATTGACTTCTTGGACCTCACAGAGCTCTTACAAAACACCATTTAAATAAACTAAGTGTAAATATACTAGAAACATATGAATTAAATTTCCCTTGAAATGCACTGGGTTTAAAAATTGGGAGGAATAGTGCTTGGCCAAGACATTTTATATTTTGCCAAACCTCAAATGTTTGAAAAAAATAGTTTTAAAACATTTTATTGAATCAAAATGCTACTGAGTATACACATTCCTTAAAAATCTGTATTTACTTATTGAATCACAAACCATATTACATTGGTACAAATTAAGTGATTATGGGGCAATGTGTCAAACTATTCAGAGTATTAATGTAAATTGTTTGATAATTTAGCAGCGGTCAAGGATTGGCAGAGCTATACAAAGTATCCTCTGCTCAAGCTAATAGCCATAGAATAGCACAGCCATAGAACTATTTTTTTCCGAGAAATAACATAATTATTTCAGAAAGGAAAAACTTGCCTAAAATTTAATGACTCTAATTATAAAAACAACTTGAATTGACTAAAGGGGAAAGGAAACAATTTTAAGAATGTAACCTGGTCACAGTAGAACATTGATCAGTGTGTGTGTGTGTGTGTGTGTGTGTGTACGTGTGTGTGTAATTTCCTCAAATTACAACCAAACACATTTTTATATAAATAATCAGCAGTTCTCTACTTCTGCCAGTGTATAAGTCTCAATTTTATATGGACCTTGGTGGGAAAAGATTTACAAAACTGGTTTCCATAACAGTGGGCAGGCGTTACCTACCCAACTCATTCCTCTGCTGGGTGAACCATTGGAGCTTCACCCCTTTGCCTCTTAATGGATTTATTGTCTTCTTGTGACCACTTTTAAAACAGAAATACCCTAGAGTGTTAGGCCGTTGCCATCTAGTTCCTTAGCAAGAACTGTTTGAAACCATTGGTGGTTGGCTTTGACAACTGGATTGAAACAAGGCTCTGTGGAAATAGGCTTTTGCCTCAGAGTCAGATGAGAAACGTCTAAGACCTTTAAAAACTCCCTGTGTGAACAGTCTGTAGTATGAAAAACTTACCTGGCTATTTCAGTCAGAAATCCATCAAAAAGTTCTGCACATGTGACTCTTGGCTTTTTATGGGACACTTTACTTGCCCATGACTATATCAGGGTACATGCTAACATGCTCTTTTCTAAACTCTGCTCTTAGCCAGAACTTGATTCTTCTTTCACTTCTCAGATGAAATTTGACCTCCCAAGGAAATAGTTGGACTTCTCCATCTGAAGTACTTCCTTAACAGTCTCAGTTATATTCTATTTTAGCCTATTTTTTTTTGTTTCCTTTATAGCATTTACTAGAATTTTGAATTATTATATTTACTGCTTAAGAATTTTAAATGTACTTCCTCCACCAGAGGAGTTCCGCGGTTGGGGTGTAATATCAGCCAAGTTCACAGTTGCCTCCCCAGTACCCAGCATTGTGCTTGGCGTTGAACAAATACTTTTGAATGAATGAGTAAATGTTTGATGGCAGAAAGGTGAACAGGCTCATATGAGGTGTATATTCATTGCATCTAGTAATAGCAGACACCTTGATAAAATTTAAGCAAATTATGATGTTCTACCATGCAGGAAATCAGCAAATTAACTCTAGAAGAACTGAGCCAATGGCTGCTGATACGATACAATATTCTATTTCTTACCCAGAGTATGAGCTTGAATAAATCTATCTCCTGGACAGAAGTCTGGGACATTTCCCAATAAATTTTTTATTGAAAGACTTACAGACTCAGGTAAGACTGACTGCCTGACCTAATCCTGGAGAGAATAAACAGATTGAGGTAGAAGCTCCTATACTAAAGATCTGACACCTCTAGAAAGGACTGAGTCTGCAGGTGGGGCAGTATAGGGGAAATGCTTCATCTAAAATTTTCTGCATATTGCTCTACTTTTGAAAGGACTAATGTACATCTCTTCTGACCTATAATCAGCTTATTTTTTCCAGGCAAAGACTTCATAGGAAATGATGACCAAAAATGAGTGAATCTTGATAGAACCTTCTTGCCATGAGAACAAGCTCTGATTGTTCTCCAGACATATAAGGTCTATTTGGACATTTAAGCAACTGAAAAATAAATCCCCAAGTTGTTTTATTCCTCTAATTGTGATAATCAAGCTCTGACTTCTATCTCCATCTTGTATATTTCACCCCAATTTTATATCAGTGTCTTATTTCCTCTCATCCTATCTCACAAATATTATTTTAGCCTCTACTATGTGCCCAGAAATTGAGACTACAGTAGTAAACATGACACGATCCCTTTGCTCATGGAATGTATGACTTTTCTGTGAATGTCCACAACCTACCAACATATTGATGGGGGCAGAATTAAAGTCAGCAGGCTGTTTTGTTATTTCACTGGCTTGGTTGAGCCATGCTTATTACATTGAGTGGGTTAGATGCAAAGAAGAGATCTGGGAGACTGCCGAATTCCTACATAGTGTTCTGTGTCATTTTTCTGTTGCCACAAAAGAAAAGAGTAGCCCTAGTGGGTGATGAATGAGAGTGTGGCAGGGACCATATCAGTGACTGTGTGAGGTGTGCGGAGGTGCCTCTAAGAACAAGCTGGACAGGACTCGGCTCTCTCCAGACTCGGCTGTTAGATTGCTGAGATTGTGTTGTTTTCTACTAGCATTTCCGCCTCTTATGTGTTTTATCCTCAGTTTTTTTCCAGTTTCTGATATTTGGACTTCATTTGTTATAATGAGTTAGAAATTCAACTTTTGATCATTTTCTATTCAAATATATTATAATTTCAGATTGGAGTGAAAGTGGCCCATCAATTCTCCATAGATCTTCAATACAGTAGCCTGGTAGAAGTTTTGAGATGCCTGAAATCACATAGGAAAGTGAAAGGAGAGGCCAAAAATGTAAAGAAGAGCTAAGAATTCTCAGTGGTTTCTCTTCATAGCAGGTGTTGTAACAAAACTAAAACCAATTAAGATGGAAAATGTTGGATTGGCCAATAGGAATGTTTTTTACATTAGAGGAATTTGCCAGATATTTGATACTTTTGGTTGGGATGCAATTTATAGCTCATATTAGATCAACATTAGCATTTAAGTTAGCAAATATCAAAATGACAGAGATGACATATATTACATACACTTATTTTGGTATAAGTGAAATGGAGGTGTTAAAAAAGAAAATATTTGCAAATCAATCCTCTCTATAGCCATGCAATCATTCTGTATCTTGCAAATGTAGGGTTTTTTGCCACTGTTTTTCTCATTGACGATGTGAACTTGCTGAAATTTAAGTTCATTGTATCAATAGAAGTCTTTACTTGCGTATTAGTCTTGTTACTGGTTTAAATTCTGCTTTTTCCCCTAGAATGGAAGAATTCCACCATTTCAAAAAATATAACATAAGAGACTAATGGAATGAGAATTTGCTATGGTGTACTAGACAGGTCCACATATATATATAAAGAGAAAGTTTTTATTCAAATTAATTTAAGTGTATTTTATCAATGCATAGTATTGAGTGGGGAAACCAATCTTTCTCTTCTGCTCAGATTTCCAAGTGAAAGGACTTTCTGGCTTAGCGCAATACTTGGCCTTTTCCCCCACTACTCATGTGTACATGTCTATAGACAAAGGACTGAATTATTTGCTAAATTTTGTAGAAGGAATTATGTACATTCAATTCATCTCCCTTTTCCTTCTCTATTTTGGTGCCAGCCTCAGAAGTCTCAAATTTTTGTGCCTCAGTCTAAAGCTTGGCAGGGGACGCTTTGAATGTTTTAGATCTATTCAAGTATGTTGAATTTAAGTCTGAAGTATTAGCGAGCCCTGTATGCCGGCGGATTTAAAGCGTAGTCTGTCCACAGCCTCGCTGTCATAAAGCTGATATTTTCATCTCAATGTCTTTGTCTCTTATACCTTCTATCACAATTAATTCCCAACTCAAGAGGGAAAAAAGAGAGGTTATTTATTCGATCTTAAAAACCCCAACACAAAGAAACAGATTTCAGGTTTAGTAGTATGCTAAATATTTCACATGTTCTCTTAATCCACATGTGAAAACAATAAAATGTATAAGTGTGTGTACATAGGTATCCACACACTTAGGAATCCACATAAAAGCTTTCTGTGAAATATTTTTTTTTGTTGTATTGAAGTAACTCTTAGCTGGATAATAAGGTATAAGTTTCTATTCTGATTGAAACTTGATTTCCATAGATTTTAGCTATATATAACTTAAAGTAACTTTATTTCTCTTCCTCATGAAATGTTTGAGATACTTTCATAGCAAAGACTGTGTATCTAAATTGTACTTAGGTTAAAAAGACAAAAATCTTAGATGAAAATATACTTAAGAAAAACTTGAAAGAGAAAATTGATTCTTCACTGTAATCTTCATCCTTTGCAAATTATTTTAACTAATTAAATTTATTTAAATTATTTGACTTAATCTAATATCTATTCTTAGTTTTCAAGAGACAACATTATATTAAAGCTGTTTATGTTAATTTGCAAATATTTCTCAAAGACAAATCTGGGTCTATATAAAGCAATTGTTTTAAAATTATTAAGTCTTAAAGACATGTATCCTTAATTCTCCATTCCAATTTCTTTCATTGAATTCAATTTGTTAATACTTAGAAGCTAAAGAGTTATGGAACTTATCAATTAATTGTCCAACAGAACACTTTTGTATTAAAATAATGACAAAAAAACACACATCAATAGGGTAAGTTGGAAACAAACATAAATATAAAAGTTTTTTTGTTTTTTGGGGGGGTGGGGGAAGAAAATTTGCCCTCAGCTAACATCCTTTGCCAATCTTCCTCTTTTTTTGCTTAAGGAAGGTTAGCCCTGAGCTAACATCTGTGCCAATCTTCCTCCACTTTGCATGTGGGATGCCTCCAAAGCATGGCTGATGTGTGGAGCAGGTCTGCACCTGGGATCCAAACCAGTGAACCCAGGCCATCAAAGTGGAGCAAACAAACTTATCACTAGGCCACGGGGCCAGCCCCCTATAAAAGCTTTTTTATAATAAATAAAATGGACATTTCAGACTTCAACTTATTTTATTTTTAGCAGCATTTGACTTACTGAATGTTCTCTCTCATTTTGGATTTCTTTCCACCTCCATTGGTGCAATGATATCAGTTTTCCTTCTACATCTGTGGTATCTCCTAGGTCATCTGCTTTGTAGCCTCATTCTCTGCTACCTGGTCATTAAATGTTGGAGTTACTTAAAAGCATAGTCCTTAGCCTCCTTTCTTCTCACTTTATCTTTCTTAGCCACATGCACGTATTTCTCATGAACTTCTCTAGCTGAGGAAGTTTGCTTTATATTTCCAGCCCTAATCTTTCCTCTCAGCATGGATGGACATAGTCACCCTTTACTTGGTATTATCACTCAGTTATTTACAGTCACCTCCCCCAACTCATCCTCTTTCAGTTTTCTTTCTCCAGTTTCACCTTTCAGAAAGCAAGGAGTCATCATTTACAACATCTTCTTTCTCATTCTCTGTATCCAGTCCTTTGACAAGTCTCATCAAATGTGTCTTCCACATCTCTTTTATTCAATAACTTTTCCTATATCACCATCCCAGTCCAAGTTACCATTATTTCAGACATTACCAATGATAATTTAATGTGGATATTATTACTAATTATTAATGTCTAACTATTTAAAATATTTACAAGGTAATTTCAGCAAAATAGGGGGCAGACTGACAATTTTGGTCATGTAGTATTATATCATTAACATGACTGTAATCAGGAAACTGGGCAGTCTAATTGATTCATTTCTCTAGAGTAAGGATTACTATTGATAGTAAGTAACATAAATTATTTATTCTTCTGGTGACGTCTTAGGCCAATATCCTGTAATAAGTTTACCTAGATGAAGACTGTTGATTATATTTGAAAGTGTAATAGATATTCCACTAAATACCTTAATTATATTTAATTGATTATTATTAGACTTTCTTCTCTGTGTGTGTGTGGCTTTCCTTGGAGGACTTGGTGACTTGCAAAGAATGTGTTCCCGGAGAGATCACGGAAGGACATGTTGAGTAGTGAGAAAGAGCTTTGCATTTGAATTAGAGAGATCAGAATTTAAATCCTAACTTTCATCACTTATTTTACATAGCTTTTTAAATTGCTTTCCACCTCAGTTTCCTTATCTATAAAAGAGTAATAATAATACCTTCTCTTGGGTTATGAGAATATCAACTAAGATATAATTCATGAAACACATTATGAGGCCTAGAGTGTCGCCTCATACATTCTTGAACAACACTAAAACTATATGTTATTGGGAATATTATTTCAATTTTTAACTTTCTTTAAGGTGTACTGTACAGAAAGATTAAGACCTAAATTTAATTTGAAATAATCTGAATTTCATTAACAAAAGAATTTAGCATAGATTTTGCTTCATTAATATGTGCTTATTAAAACTTATTGAATATGTTCCTTTTATTTTAAACTTCTTTAAATTGTTTTCAGATGTCTTTTTATTAAGGTAACATTATATAAATTTCAGGTCTACATCATCATATTTTGACTGCTGTATAGATTATATCATGTTCACCACTAAAAGTCTAGTTGCCACCTGTCACCATACAAATATCCCCCTTTACCCCTCTCAAGGGAAAATATCCAAAATATATAAAGAACTCATACAACTTAACAACAAAAAATAACCCAATTAAAAAATGTGAAGATGATTTAAATAGACATTTTAATAAAGAAGATACACAGGTGGCCAACGGGCACATGAAAAGATGTTCAACATGATTAATTATTAGGGAAAAGCAAATCAAAATCGCAATGAGATATCACCTCATGCCTGTCAGAATGACATTTATTAAAAAGACAAGAAAAAGCAAGCATTGGAGAGGATGTGGAAAAACAGGAACCCTCATACACTGCTGGTGGGAGTGTAAACTGGTACAGACACTGTGGAAAACAGTATGGAGATTACTCAAAAAAAAATTAAGAATAGAACTACCATATGATCCAGCTATTCCACTTAGGAGTATTTATCCAAACAACAGGAAAAAACTAATTTGAAAAGATATATGCACTCCTATGCTCACTGTAGCATTAGTCACAATAGCCAAGACTTGGAAACAACCTGAGGGCCCATTTGACAAGTGAATGAATAAAGAAGATGTGGTATATATACACAATGGAATACTACTCAGCCACAAGAAAAGATGAAATCTTGCCATTTGTGACAACATGGATGGACTTTGAGAGTCTTATGCTAAGCAAAAGAAGTCACTGTTTGTAGATGATATGATTTTATATGTAGAAGAATCTAAAGAATCCACCAAAAAACTGTTATAAATAATAAAGAAGTACAGAAAAGTTGCAGGGTAGAAAATCAACATACAAACATCAATTTCATTTCTATACACTAACAACGAACTAGCAGAAAGAGAAATCGAGAATACAGTCTCATTTACAATCACAACAAAAATAATGAAATACCTAGGAATAAATTGAACCAAAGAGGTGAAAGACCTGTGCGCTGAAAACTGTAGGACTTTGTGGAAAGAAATCGAAGAAGACTCAAAGAAATGGAGAGATATTCCGTGCTCATCAATTGGAAAAATTTAAATTCTTTCTGGGAGCTATTTAGTGCATAAATTGTAAACTAAATGAGTTAGATAAAATCTTCCTATTTTTTGAAGATTCTTAATCCATCATAACTGTGTTATAAGTTACCTTAGAAAGTGCATCTCAAGTAACCTATGCTTATCTTTATAAACCAATAGGAAAAGACCAATTCTGTAATTGTTTACCAAATTTTATATCACCTGAATTTTGAATCTTGTAATTTAAACCTGAAAGGACCAATTAAATATAATTTGCCTGTTCAGATGGAAAAATCATGCAATTGTTCTGCTCATTTTCTCTAAGTAGACAGTTTCATGCCCAATTTTCTCCATTCAATATATTTTACACAAAGCATATGGAATAGCTTTTTTACATCTTCCATCAGGCATGTGGAGGTTGGTGAGAAAATAGATCATAAGAAAACATTAAAAAAATACATGAAATACATTCAAGATGTGTAAGGGAAACCACATGCAGATTTTTCATGGCCTGATATATTTAGCAGCGAGAAAAGCATTGGATTCAAAGCCTTGATCTCACTTTTGCTCAAATTACTAAATATGAGTAAATAGTAAAGCAATATTTATTTTTTGTTTTCCATAATTTAATGATGCAAGAAAAGAGTCATTCAATTAACATTTGAGTCATGTTAGTAACTGTATTTTAAAGTCTGAAAGTATTTAGATTGAACAGAAAAGGCTAATCCAGTTCCTCTGGAGCAAGAGCTGTGTAACAATCACATGTCATAATAGATTAGAAGTGGAAGACCTCATGGGCATTGACATCCACACAAATAATAAAACTGGAAGAAGCAGAGGAAATTCAGGGGAAATTTTTTAGAGTTTTTTTCACTTTCCTTTAACATGTTATCTGAATCTGCTAAATAATATTTAATCATAGACTTTCATAAAAACAAGATATTGAACTCTTTACGGCTTCCTAAATTCAAAAAGCCATGCGAATAGCTTTATACACATTTCCTCATTTAACTCTCATAGCATCAGTACATGGTGATTATGTATAGTAAATAAAATTTGTTTTTTCCACTTGAGGAAACTGAGGCTTAAAGATACTAAGAAATATGCCTAAGATCACACCTCTATTAATTGGTAGAGTTGGAGTTTAATTTCAGTCTTTGGATTTGAAAGCTTAGTTTTTAAATCACTAAAGTATACTTCACTTTACATAAAAGTCTATTGATAATCCAAGAGCAAGTATTGCTATATCTTGTTACTTTTACATACAGTGACATATCTGTAATTATACATATATTGGAATGTATACATATATATGCACACACACACATATACACATATATATACACACATATATATAAAATATACATATACATATATTCTTTCATTTTAGTTTTAAAACAATCTGTAAATATCTAATCTCATATGAGTTTTATAAATAATCCAATTTAGGCTTAGAGATGTTAGATTTGTTTCAGATCAAACAGACTAAGTGGCAGAGTTGAAATTTAAGGTTAAGCCCTCTGACTACTCATGTCCTGGAAGGGGCTGTTATTCTAATTATACGAGTGTTATTATTCTAGTTGTATGAGTTGTTTACTTTATACGGATTCATATACATGCTTTGGTATATTTCTCCCTTTTGAGAATGCTAGGCATTTATAAGATTACTAGGTGAGACTTTTCCCCCAGGATTTCAATAGATACTTATTTACTTCCTGCTATTTGCCAGACGTATATTACTATGAATATAGAAAATAAAAAAAAAAAATTGAACCTAGCTTTTGAGGACCTTAAACCTTGATGAAAAAGGTAAGGACAAATAAACAACCAATTATAATACAGTGGGATAAGTACTTTCCTTAGTAGCATAAACAACTGTTACTGGAGTGGTGGCTTGTATTGAAACAGTCTGGAAGAAGAGATTATTCTGAAGCCCTGGTAAAGCTAATTAGTAACATTGCCCAATAAATAGTGTCTTCCTATCCCTTGACATAGCCAGCCCTGGTGGTCTAGTGGTTAAGATTAGGTGATCTCACTGCTGTGGGCCCAGGGTTGTTTCCTGGTCAGGGAACCATACCACCCACCTATTGATTATCATACTGTAGCAGCAAGCCTGGGCAGCTCTGATTCAAGGAAATCTTGCACTTGGCTCTGTCGGTCTATCACATGGCTGCTGCTTTCAAGAAGCTCAAAATGAAGTTAAAAAAATGTGCAGCCAGCCCTGTGATGTAGTGATGAAGTTTGCCCACTCTGCTTTGGCGGCCCAGGGTTCGCAGGTTCGGGTCCCAGGTGTGGACCAACCACTGCTCATCGAGCCATGCTGTGGCAGCATCCCACATAAAGTATAGGAAGACTGGCACAGATGTCAGCTCAGTGACAATCTTCCTCAAGCAAAAAAAGTAAGATTGGCAAAAGACTTTAGCTCAGGGCCAATCTTCCTGAAAAAAAAAAAAAAAGAGAGAGAGAGACCTCATTCCAAAAGAATGTTAGCTCTATAGGGGCAGGACTGTTGTGTTCATGAGGCTTAAAGATATTAAGATATAATGATATCTTCATACCAAGCTATTTGTAAAGCTTGGTTTCTAGTAAGCACTGAAATAATTATTCAATAAATGACTGAGTGATTGAATGAGTATGAAGGAAAAAGTTGACTTTGACATCAGGTATACCTGGGCTCAAACCATCATATCCTCCAACTACTAACTTTTTGACCTTGGGGCTTTGGGTAATAAATTCATCTAACTTATATAGTGGTTCTGAGGATTCAAAATAATGTATGTGAATTATAGGTTTCTTTCTGGTTATTCATAAAATGTAGCCAATCTTAAAACTGATGAATACATATTAAAGTTATTCAGCAATATCGTGAGAAAATTGTAAATCCCAATGAGTTGTAGAGAAGATAAAATGCTGAGTCAGAGATGTGTAGAGAACTGAACTTGAGCTTCATAGGGGGAACTTCATTATGTTTCTGGCTCCTGAATATCTTACCTCTCCTTTCTGTACATTATTTGAGTTTCCTATAAAGCTTAGATAGTAGGATGTACCTTCTGGGGATTATAGGCCTAGAGATTGACTAACCCAGTACCTGGAAAGTAGCAGGAATTCCATAAATGGTATCTATCTAGTGATGATTCTGGATTAAAACAGTTAAGGGAAGTTTTACACAGCAGAAAAGGGCAACAAAAACAGAAAAACAGGAAAGTTTTCAAACAGAGAATGGGGGCACACAATAAATTTAGCATATTTGAATGGAAAAGTTAAAATATTTATATTGCTTCAAAATTTGTGTATATAAAAAACAGCAACAACATAATAAAATAAACAGAATTTTTAAGTTCTTACTTAAAAATAAGAACTAGTATATGTTAATTACTCTATGATTAACACTTTTGGTGGGTAATTTGTTTAATCACTTTAGAAGTTACTGACGTTAGCATTCCTATTATTATATATCTTTTGTGGGTTAGGAAAGTGAAATTTTAGGGGTAAAATAATTTGGCCAAGGTCACATATCTATTGAATGAATTTCCACAAATATTTGTCTACCAATCTGCTATTTCTCCAAGTGTGGGTCATGGATACACTTGCATTAGTACCTGTGGTATTTTTTAAATGCATATTTCTGGGCTTCACCCAGGAAACACTGAATTAAAGTAGGTTGGGATGGGCCAGGAATCCACATTTTTAATAAAGAATCCAGGAGAATCTTATATATATTTGAATTTTAAAACCATGTCACTATCTACATAATAAGAATTCAGATGCTAGCTCTGTTTTTTAAGATGAAGTTATACAAGTTAACTAGGTAACCTTCATTTTCCTCATGTACAAGTCGGGAAAATAATGGTATCTGCTTCATACAATTATTTTGAGGATTAAATAAATAAGCATAGCTTCGACAAGGGAGCCAAGAACATACAATGGAGAAAGGAAAATCTCTTCAATAAATGATGTTGGGAAAACCGTACAGTCACATGCAAAAGAATGAAAGTAGACCATTATCTTACACCATACACAAAAATTAACTCAAAATGGATCAAAGACTTGAATGTAGGACCTGAAACGATAAAACGATAAAACTCCTAAGCATAAGCAGTACCTCTGTCTTAGTAGCATCTTTTTGAACACCACGTCTTACCAGGCAAGAGAAACAAAATAAAAAAATAAACAAATGGGACTACGTCAGACTAAAAACCTTCTGCACAGTAAAGGAAACCATCAACAATAACAAAAGACTAACAATTAGGAGGAGATATTTGCAAATCAAATATCTTCTTAGGGGTTAATATCCAAAATCTGTTAAGAACTCAACAACAAGGAAACAACCCAATTAAAAAATGGACAAAGGATCTGAGCAGATATTCTTCCAAAGAAGAGAACAGATGGCCAATAAGCATATGAAAAGATGTTCAACATGATACATTATTAGGGAAAAGCAAATCAAAACTACAATGAGATATCAACTCATGCCTGTCAGAATGGCTATTATTAAAAAAAAAACAACAAGAAACAACAAGTATTGGAGAGGATGTGGAGAGAAGATAATCCTCATACACTGCTGGTGGGAATGTAAACTGGTGCAGTCACTATGGAGATGCCTCAAGAAAATTAAGAATAGAACTACCGTATGATCCAGCTATTCCACTTATGGGTGTTTATGCAAAGAACATGAAAACACAAATCTGAAAAGATATTTGCACACCTATGTTAATGTCAGCATTATACACAGTATCCAAGACATGGAAACAACCTAAGTGCCCATCAGTGAATGAATGGATACAGAAGATGTGGTATATATATACAATAGACTACTACTTGCCATAAAAAATGATGAAATCTTGCCATTTGCGACAACATGGATGGACCTTGAGAGTATTATGCTAAGCAAAATAAGTTAGACGAAGAAAGTCAAATATCATGATTTCACTCATAAGGGAAAGATAAAAACAAGAACAATAGCCAACACATAGATACAGAGATTACATTAGTGGTTACCAGAGGGAAGGGAGGAGGGGGCCAGCAAAAGTGGTGATAGGGCACATGCGAACGGTGATGGATGATAATTAGTCTTTGGGTGGTGAACGTGATGTAGGCTACACAGAAATAGAAATGCAATGATGTACACCTGCAATTTATATAATTTTATAAACCAATGTTACCTCAATAAAAAAATAAAATGCTCAAAAAAATTTAAATTCAAAAAAAGAAAGAATGAGGCAAATGGTAGGAAGAGAAAATCATTACAGGAGACAGAAACCCAGCTCGTACTGGCCTCAGCAAATTAGGGAATTGACTGGGTTGTATCTCTGATTGAATTCAGGCAGGTTTGTGCAGTGGCTAAAGTTGCAGGCTGTGTCACCACATCACCCATGTTCAGATCTGTGCTCAAATTCTTACCCACTGTAGGACTTTGGGCATATTGCTTAACTTCTCTGGGCCTTATTTATGTTATCTGGGTAGGGGTGTGATGATAATAATACTACTTACTTCACAGATTCTTTGTGGGGATTCACTAAATCGGTGCACATGGGGTGGGTTGAAAAAAAAAAATAAGCATGTATAAAGCCCTCAGAACAGAATCTGGAAAATTGTTAGTATTCAACAAAGTTAGCTACCGTTATTATTTAGTCATTTCCTTCAAGATTACCTTGAGCTAAAATGGGCCTCAGAGACCAGTTTATTCATTTTAATCATTACTTTCTTCACATTCATTTTTCTCAGACTGAAAAGTCCCAATCTTCTGGTTTTTCATGGAGGCATTTCATCATCTCGGCCACTTAAATTACATCTTCCTGAGTTTTCTCCATCTACATTATGTCTTTCATTTCACTAGCAATCACACTACAGAATATTGCAGATGGGGCCTCGCAATAATTTCACAGTAGGATAAGCTTATGTTTTGTGTTAGTTTCCTAACTTTCCTAATGCTGCCCAGCCTGTTTAGTGTTTTTGTGTACATTAACTGGGGAAAAAAGCCAAATCATTCAGTTTCCTTTTCCTGGATTGAAACTAAGAACTCAGAGCCCATCATCCTAAAAGATAGAGCTTTAATTTTTTTTTCTAAATGCATTATCTTAATTAAAATAATACCTTTACATCCTCATAATGCTTTATGGTTCAGAAAATCCATTTGATCAGAAGCTATAAAGGTACCATCTCATTATATATTTTTACTGTTCTATAGCATTTCTTAAACACACTTACATGCCCACACAGACATAAAGCCAAACCAAATGTTCTTCCCCCCTCATTCCAAACCTTGCTGTACAACCAATATGAGGTAGGATTTAGGAATGATTCCTGAAGGATGTATATCTTGTTTGTAATAAAATAGAATTTTGGAATTATTTCTGAAAGATTAAGAATAGAGGAAGTGTATGTATCATCAATTACTAGTTGTGATTAAACCAAAGTCTCCTGATTTTCAAATCAATTTTTTAAGCGTGCTCAAGTGAGTCTTGGTGGAGCCACAGAGATTCCCCTGGGCAGCTCAACTCTTGGGAGTTGGCAGACCAGTGGACCCTGAAGAACCAAGCCATTTAACGCTTTCACCAGAATAGCCCAATTTCAGGTGTTATTATCCAGCTAAATTTTTACCTGAAGAAAAGATTCCATGATTGAAACAGTATTGAAAACTACTGTACTAAGAAAAATTAAATAATTAATTTTTTTAAATCCCATCATCAGAAATCAGATCAACAAAAAGTTTAATAAATCTAGTTAACAGACAACTCCAAAATCTGAGGGGCTTAAAACCATGCTATATATTGAGCAGAGGACTGTGCTCCATTTTGTCCACATTTAGAGATCATCTACAGCATCTCTCTTTACCCTGACAGAGAAAAAGAGAGATGGCAAATCATTGACTGCCCCTTAAAGTCTTCTTTCTAGGGGTGACACTGCTGGGGCCATCCGCTGACATTTCATCATTCAAGCAGACCATACAGTCACGTCTTACGTCAAGAGGTGAGGAAGTTTACTCCTACTCTGTGCCATGGTGGAGGAAAATTGAAAATATCAGAAAACAGAAGTAATGACCACTGCAAGATTCAACTTTACATAAGAGGGTATGTTAAATAAACACCTGCACAATTCCTGACGTTATGGATCTTAGAGGAGTAAGTAGATTCTGTTGGCACAGGATTGATAGATAAATCATGTGCAATTTCATCATAATATGGACATACTGGAGCAGAACCTACCAGATTCTAAAAAGTAGAACATTATGGAAAATAAGACCTTAAAGGTCATTGATCTTGTGTGCCATTGAAAAATCCTTCAACCTCTCTCCCAATCTCCTTGTTATAGACTATAATCAAAGTTAATATGACAAATATGACTGGTTATAACAATTATTTTAATTTTCAGAAAGAAAATTTTTTTCTAAAGATTTTATTTATTTTTATTTTAATATAAATATTTATTTATATTTATTTAATTTTATTACTTTATAAACATATATTATATAAATATTAAATATTTATTTATTTTATTTCCTTCTTCTCCTGAAAGCCCCCCAGTACATAGTTGTATATTTTAGTTGTGGGTCCTTTTAGTTGTGGCACATGACATGCCACCTCAGCATGGCTTGATGATTGGTGCTAGGTCCCTGCCCAGGATCTGAACAGGCAAAACCGTAGGTCCTCGAAGCAGAGTGCATGAACTTAACCGGTCAGCCACAGGGCCAGCCCCAATACCACTTTTTTAAAGTGCTCAAATTTTTTACAAAATATCAATAAAAGACAAGTTTCGTTTTCTTAAAAAAAAAAACAAGTGCTTAATTAGCTTTAAAAAAAAAAGCCACATTCTTGGATTAACAGTTTGCGTCTTAAGCAAGAAAATAACTGGCACTTAGTTTTTTGCGTATACTTTCTGCAAGCCTGTGATTAATGTCTCATTAAGATTTGCATTGATCAATTCCACAGATCTGACAAATGAACACAGTTTGTTATCTAATCCAAGAAGAGTTGTAAGAGTCATTCATTCATCAAAATTTTTTCCAACATTCCTTTAATTAATTCCTTGCATTCCTCTTGAGGCAGCAAAAGGTGATGGGATTGAGTGTGACATGTATATTCTTACAAACAAATATCTCAGATGAACTTATTACGAAGTTTTAAGAAAGGGAACGCTGGTCTCTTCAGACAGAGGAGGAAGGGTGCTCCTGCTGGTGAGCAAGGTTCAGCAGAATTTGAAGATGCAATTTTTTTCAGATTCATCTGTCTACTCAGTTTTCTCATGCCAGTCTGAGGCTTCCACTCCGTTCAGGCAATGCCCAAATACTAACATAAAAAACATGGTAATGTTGTGCTCTTGAGTTCTGCTTTAATCCTATGATCAGCCTAATTAGATTTTGGGTAAGACTTTTAGCCACCCCTACCTTATAGCTACAAAAAAATAAGACTTGTGTAAGGCCACAATGGGAACTCTCTCATTCTCTGATTTCTTAAGATAAAAGTTTAAAATTCTGAGCCTTTGTCTTTTAAAATCTCTTTACAATTTTCAGAAGCAGTCAGCAAATACTTGACATCTTAAAGCTTTTCCCTAAATTGGCATTTCATCTTAAATGACTAAAAGTGATAATATGTGACAATATGAACAATCCTGATGCATCTGCTTGCCAAAGATTACTAGCATCACATTTTCCTTTAGCAAAAAAAGCTGCTATGTACTCGAGCTCCAAAGGGAGAGCAATCCACTCCCAGAACCCCACAGTGAGAGTCTGTTTTGTGGAACCACTCTTGATACTAAGACTGTATTAGTGGGGTTTAATCAGCAAAACACTCCATCCTAGGTAGTTCAACAGACTGAATTAATTCCAAAGAGATGGAAGAGCTGGAAAGGCAAACATGGGATGGCGAGTCAACCAAAAATTACTAACAGCAGGAGATTATGATCACTTTTAGATTTTGGGAAACCAAAGAGGGAGCCGGTGTGACCAGAGTCAGGTCCAACCAGTGGAAATTGGAACCGTGGTGGAGGCTAACTGACAAGATCTGGAAAAATTGAGTAGAAACAGAAAGTGCTGTTTATTTCCCTTTATCAAATCCTCCAAACTCATTATTGTGTTTTTGTTGGCTAAACCCAACTAGAATCCTCTTGGTAAATGATCCTTGGAAAGACAATTTGAAAGATCCAGTGCCCATCAATGCAAATTAGGTTGGGAAAAGTCCAGGGAATGGATTGAGAGCAAATAGGGAAGCGATAGGCACACTCATTGTCACAAGCACTCTTCAAAGATTGAAGGGTAGTAAGGTATTTGAGTTCTTAAGAGATTATCACAACATTTTTAAATTTAATTTTATATGTGTGTGTGTGTCTGTCAGGAAGATTGGCCCTGAGCTAACATCTGTTGCCAATCTTCCTCAATTTTGCTTGTGGGATGCTGCCACAGCGTGACTTGATGAGTATTGTATCCCCAAGCCTAGGATCAGAACCCATGAACATGGGGCTGTGACAGCGGAGCCCGAGAACCCAACCACTATGCCACTGGGCCAGCCCCAAATTTGATTTTTTAATCATTTTGTTCCTGGAAGAAAGATTGCCTGAAAACTTTCCTTGGTAATCAGTTGCAGGGTCTAATCGCAGCTCCTTGAGTCATGAAGTTCTTACTTCCATCATTTAAAACCAATATCTATTGTTCTTGTCAGTTAAAGAAAGTGGTTATGAAACACAGCCATTTTGTTTTTATCCTTGACTTCTTAGTGTTAGTATAATACTACTTTGCGTTCTTATCTAATGTATGTGTCACATCTTAAAATCATCAATAAATATTCTGGAGGCTCCTATATCCTCTCTAGTGCTTTCCCTCTACCATCTTTGATTTCCTATATTGATTCTAAATGACAGTATCTTCCTTCATAAAATAGACATCACGTGCATAATATTGTTCAAATGGTATTTTCAATCGGTCTGACAAATTTGAAACATAATGTAGCAGGTTTACTAAAGCTGAATGTAAGCGTACCATATGACCAACAATTATACTCCTCGACAATGTTCATAAAAAGACATGTAAAAGAAAGTTCATAGAAGTGTTGTTTGTTATAGCTCAAAACTGGAAACTATCTAAATGCACGTTAGTGATAAAACAGATAAACAAAATGATTTATCAAAGTTATTGATTATTATACAACAATTTGAATGAATTATCTAAATCTATACAAGTCATTTTGGGTGAAGCTAATCGAAGGAAACTAAATACAAGAGAGCACATGATAACAACGCCATTAATATAAAATGCAAGGGAAAAATATTTAGTCTATGCAAATAGAAATCAGCATAGATTTCCCTTGTTG
Organism: Equus quagga; assembly: GCF_021613505.1. Lineage (NCBI taxonomy): Eukaryota > Metazoa > Chordata > Mammalia > Perissodactyla > Equidae > Equus > Equus quagga. Next base: position 35,597,009 of record NC_060285.1, read on the forward strand.
GTATGGGGGTACTGATTAGAAGGAAACACAAAAGGGGCTTCTGTACTGCTGACAACGGAGTGTGTGTGTGAAAATTTTGCCAAACTACTTGTTATTATGGGCTGAATTGTGTCCCTTCAAAATTTATATCTTGAAGCCATAACCCCTAGTACCTCAGAATGTGAATGTATTTAGAGACAAAGCCTTTAAAGCAATAATTAAGTTAAAATGAAGGGCCCTTGGGATGGGCCCTAATTCAATGATTGGTGTCCTTATAAAAGGAGGAGATTAGGTCACATGGACACCAGGGTGAATGTGCACAGAGGAAAGGCCATGTGAGGATCCAGTGAGAAGGCACCATATGCAAGCCCAGGAGAAAGGTCTTGGTAGAAACCAAACCTGTCAAAACCTTGATCTTGGACTTCAGCCTCCAGAACTGTGAGAGAATAAACTTCCATTGTTTAAGCCTCCCAGTCTATGGAATTTTGTTATGACAGACCTAGCAAACTAAGACACGTATTATTCTTTACATATATTATACTACACTATTTTTTAAAAACTTGCTGTATTTACCACTTACTATGTAATATTCAGCAAAGTCTAGGGCAATACTCTCTAACTACATTAATATATCTATAGCAAAACATATGAATATTCACACTAAGTAGGATAAATAAAGATTATAAATAGCCTCACTTCCATTAGTATCAGACTTAGCTGCTAAATGAGATTTGGCATCAAACTAACAAAAAGAAAGTTAAAGAAAGTCCTTTTGTTTTTAGAGATTTGTGGATTTGGAAATGTGGATAAATAATTGTGGACCAGGTCTAAAATAATTTTAAAATAAATGTACAATAATGTTTATTTCCAACTGCTGTTCTCCACTGTAGAAATGTCAGTTGGGTTCTCAAATAACCTCGGAATATTCACATTATCGTTTGAAACACCAGGACACTTAAAATGTTTTAGGCACCCTTAATTGGAGCATAGTAAATATAAATACAGGGTCTTTGTGAGAAGACTTAGGATCTACTGTGAGCCGTGTAGTATAATACAGCCAATATACTAAAAAGGCCAATAAAGTGAAGCCAAGAGAATAAAATAACTTATGAAATACCATGAAATATGCCCCTGGAAATTATACTCCTCTGAGCCCAACTTCAATTCCTAGTAAAACCATGGCATTAACATAGAATAGTATTGGGACTATTAAATAGGTTTAAAAACATCAGGAATAAAACTTGATAGTCTTTTACTAGAATTATAAAATAGAGCTGATAAAAAATAACACTTTTATCCTTATTCAGAAAGTCACTTGATCATGTCTCAGGGAAAATGCCCGATCTCATTTCAGGCCAAGGGGGTCATGCGCCATCCTAAGCACCGTTAATTAATAGACTCTCTGCTGATTTTATTTTTATCTTCCATGGTCAAATCCACGGGATGCTAAAATTTTTTAGTTTTATTTGCTGGATTCTTTGATTCCCATATGAACGAAAAAGCTCCACAAATCAAATCGCTATTTAAATAAATTACCAAATGTCAGCATGAGTCATTCACAGACTGTGTAGTTTGCTTTCCTTCTGGGAGGTCAGAAGGTGTTGAAAATATCTGTGAAGACTACTCTAAAATAGAATTTGTGTGTAATATGGAAGGAGAATGGTAGAAATCAAGGGTAAAGAAAAGTTCAAGAGTCAAGCGACCTTTTGGGGAAGAGAGATGGTATTGTGGGGGTTTATCTGATATCTTTCTGGCCTTCAATGCATGCATGAGACACACGAAATCACCATTTTCTTAACAGGGATTTTTTTTAATGGCAAAACCAGAAGTATGTATGTGGCAATTAATTTGTGACTTTTAATTTCAAAAGCTGAGCTCCAACTTTAATATAAAAAATGTTGGAAGAATATATGATTAGGCAGAATCAGACTGTGTACTCTTCCCATATCTTTCATTTGGAACAGTGAAACCCTGGCAGGAGTTTCCCTCGACACCACGTTGGATTTTATTTGACTGAGAGAGTTGTGAAGGCAAAGAGTATCCTCCTTCTCGCATTGGACTGAGGGAGTTGACCAGTTTCTCAGCGCATATGTACAGCTGATCGAGTCACGATTATCCTTACTACGTACTGTTCAGCATTGTGCTGAATATTTACAAACAGCATCTTTAATTCATAAAGCAACAAATGTTCGGAAATATTAAGCACGTTTCCCTAGTATGCAACTAACAAATCTGGAATTTGAACCTGGCTATTGTGTCTTTAAAACTCACGGCGAGGAAATATATAAGAGAAGGCGGATATCTAACAATGAACGGCAGTTTATGGAAGTTTGGAAAAGACTACTTTACTGTCAACACTAACAAAGTGGGCAAGAGAGAAAATTCAAGTCGAGGAAACTAAATGTCAGGCAAGTTTACTCACTAAGAGAAATGTTAGATCTGTAAGAGTGAATTGACCTTGAAAAACAGAGATAATTGAGATCTTCTTGAAGGTGAGGATCATGATTTGCTCTACTTTTTCTGATACTCTTTGGATATTCCACATGCTTGTGGAAGGAATGACCAGGCTATGAGTATTTGGTTGGAATATTAGGCATATATACAAAAAGCTGTGTTTGAAGAAGCTGGATATTGGAAAAATAATTTTAATGTTTCCCTTCCTTGGGATAAAATATTACTCTTACCATCGTTTGAAATCAGGACATGCCCTTTAGAGGTTTGGTCCTCTGAGAGACCTCACAACCCCCAGCCCTGAGGCTCGCTTGCTTCTGGGTATGCTTCTCATAGCATCAATCTTAGCCTCTCTCTAGGTGCCCTTTTTGTCTTTGTTATACTTTTTCTAACTCCTTGTCTTTATCGCCAGTATCTAGCAGGATGCCTGCCATATAGTAAACACTAAAAATGTCCAGAACACATCCTCTACTTCCTTAATCACTCTTTTCCATATTTTTGGATTATAGTATGGGAGGAAGGCTTACTGAGCATAAATCTCTACAGTACCCCTGATTCGAAATGCCAACGTAACTAGAAGAGGAAATTACTAATTTGCTGAGGCTGTAACTTAAAAGGCTCTGACAGAATGAGGTACAGAGGAGGACGGGAAATTCTGATATTGCTGCCAAGAGAGGGAACCCATGTAGAGCCACAGAGAGGGTGGTGTTGGGAATTATAAAATCACAGCACATTACTTACTTTAACAAATGAAGCAATCAGAGTTTAGAAAGCTGAAATGGCTAGCTCGAGGTTATTAAGTTAATTAAAGGAAAATCCCTCTCAAGCACATATGGAACATTCTCCAAGATAGATCCTATGGTAGACCACAAGTCTTAATAAATTTAAGAAAATTGAAATCATATTAAGCATCTTTCTGACCACATCGTTTTACATTCTTGCAAATCTCTTGACTGTTCAGTTTAATAGAAAATGAATGGACTCTCATATCTGCTTCCTCAATCTCTTGCAATATCACACATCATATAGTCTCCAGAAAACTCCACTATACATTTATAAAAAATGAAAGATAAAAGAGCAAATGATATCTTAGTATTTTCATGAAATTAGTTTTGACTTTATAAGCCACCTGAAAGTTTTTAGAGCTCCCTAAGGAACTCAGACCTCACTTTGAGAACTACTTCTGTTGCAGATATTTTTAATAATTTTCTGGCACTTTGCATTGCTTGTGAAGATGCAATGTGGCCAAAATATTTTTTTCTTCCTATAGCGGAGTTCTTTTACGTAGCTAAATACCTATAAGAGTCTTTCTTTGTGCTATGTTTTTGTAACTTCACCAATATACGCTTTGCTATTTTTTTGATCTTTATCAGTTTATCATGGATAAATTCTGCCCTTTTATTTTTCTCCTCTTTGGTGAGGAATATTTGCCCTGAGCTAACATCTGTTGCCAATCGTCCTCTTTTTTTTGTATGTGGGATGCCACCACAGCGTGGCTTGATGAGCGGTGTGTAGGTCTGTGCCCCAGAACTGAACCTGTGAACCCCAGGCTGCCAAAACAGAGCATGTGAACTTAACCACTATGCCCAGGGTCAGCCTTTTGACCTTTTTGACAGTAATTTAAGGTCCTCTTTCATTCAAGACAATTGTTCCTTTATTTTTAAATATTATTCCTGTTTCATTTGTACATTTTTTCAGGTACATGATTATGTTTATGTCAGATGTTCTCTGTGTTTCATAGCTACTCTTATTTAATCAATTTTTTTCTGTTGATATTTTAAATTTTGTATTGTGATATTTCTCCCCTCCAGTCTGTCATCCATAATTGACTTTGTATGCAATTGATTTCTCTTTGCTTCTAATGTGTATGTCATTTTGGTAATGATAAGGTTGTAATCTACAGTTTGATGAGCACAGCTCTCTGTTCTCACTTTTGATGGCATTTCGTTATCTTATTAACGCTCCTCTGCACAATATTTTATGGAATCAAAGGGTATCTTCTTTTCAATAATTTTCAGACCATAGGGTATTTTTTCTAAAATGTGTTCTTTTCCTAGAACAACTTTCTTGTATTTTTTTCCAGTGTCTGTCATTTATGATCTACCTTCTTTTTCTGTTAGTATATAGAAATAGATACCATGTTGTATTCTTATGCTTGTTACTCATACAAATGGAAGGGATTTTTTTAACCACTTTATTGAGTATGGTTAACATTTAAAAAGCTGTATATATTTAATGTATACAACTCAATGAATTTGGGGATAAATGTATGCCCATGAAACCATAACCACCATCAAGGCCATAAACATATCCATCACCTGCCAAAAATTTCTCTTACTCCCTTTATTATTATCACTATTGTTTGTGTGTGGTAAGAATACTTAAGATCCAGCCTCAGAAAATTTTAAGTGTAAAATACAGTATTGTTAGCTATAGGCACAATACTGTATAGTAGATCTCCAGAGCTTATTTTGCATACCTGAAACTTTGTACCCTTGACCATGACTTCCCCATTTCCCCCTCTCCCAAGACCCTAATAGCCATCATCCTAATCTCTGCTTCTACGAATCTATTTTAGGTTCTACCTATAAACGATATTATAGAGTATTTATCTCTCTATGTCTGATTATTTCACATAGCATAATGTCATCCAAGTTCCATCCATATTGTTGCAAGTGGCAGGATTCCCTTTTTTTCAAAGTTGGATAATATTCCATGTTATTATTATTATATTCTATTGTATTATGTACCTCAACATGGTAAAGACTATATATGATAAACCAGCAGCTAACATCATACTCAACAGTGAAAACCTGAAAGCTTTTCCTCTAAGATCAGGAACAATACAAGGATATCCAGTCAGGCCGCTCGTATTCAATGGGTTAATGTTTATGTTTTTCTGATCAACTGACTTGGATCAGCAGCTGGGAAGCTGATTGCATGTTTCCTTCTGTTCTGTACCTTTTACCTTCAGCCTGCTTCCCATGAATAATAGAGAGAAGAGGAGGAAAAAAAGATAGTGCTTCTGTCGAAGTCCCAATTCTCACCTATGCAGTGATTTTAGCTATTTGTCCCATAACTACTTTCCTATGTCCCTACTTGTTAGCTCCAAATAAAAAATAGCTTCTTCAGAACTTTCAGAACTCAATTACTTTTATGAAAATTTCTAGCCTGCTAGAGATCAAAGTGAACTATATTGTTTTTTATATTAATTGAGTACACTGTCTTCATGGTTTTGTTTTTGCAAAAATTGTTTCACAATGCTGTGTATGTCTCGAGGGCAATAATTATGGCTATAGACACTTGAAGTCTACAAATACTGCAATTATTAAAGCATAGTGTCATCCTCTACTATAACGTGTCTCCTAAGTTCATTGTCATTGAGAAAATTAGCTGTCTACGCCAGGGGTTAGAAAACTACAGCTCCTTGGCCAAATCCTGACCACTGCCTGTTTTTATAAATAAAGTTTTATTGCTACACAGAAACACACTTTTATTTACATATTGTCAATGGTTGCTTTTCTCTAGCATCTTTCCTCATACCCACATACAGCGACAGACTGTATGGCCAGCAGAGCCTGTAGTATTCACTATTTGGTCCTTTACCAAAAAAATTTGCAGACATCTAATCTACAAGAAGAAGGTAAAATGCAACATTTGATAGAAACTGCACAAAGACACTCCTTTCTTGCTCTATTGGTCTCTAAAAGTTTGTGTATCTAAGAAAAAGAAGAGCTCTAGATTTGCAGGAAAACTTTCCTCTTATTTTAATAGATGATAATAGGCAAAGATTCTAAGCATCCTAGATGGAGACACGTTTATATTGGCATTGTATTTGAAAGAGTTTTTGTGCAAAAATAGAGTACAAATAAGTAAAATGTGTAAATATATCTGAGGTTGAAATGAATTGGTGAACTCTGAAACATCAATCGCAAAATAATCCTCTGTATATAAAATAGAAATAGCTAAATAAAAGTCACAGCACTTTACAAATACAATGATGTATCTGAGACTTTCTTTAAGTTGCCAGTGTCTTTTTAACAATCAAAAGTAAGTCCTGTTTCAGATGGAATACATTATTTTCCAAAAATAAATGATAGAACTATTTACAACAAAAAAGGAGTTCAATAGAAATGACAAAATAAGCTTGCCGTTGAAGGAAGCAGAACATTTATTTCTTCTCTCTTCGGACTAGGTTTGTATTTTATGTTTCTTCATGTAAAAACAGAAATAAAATAAAATTCACATAGACTTCATTACTAGACAGCCATGTACCATATGCATAGTTTACAAGAACAAAACAAAAAAATATTTTTAAAAATCCCAATATGTGGGTTTCAGTTAAGCTTCTAAGGTTGAAAAAGAAGGCAACTGCATGTTCATTGGAGAGCTTTTAAATGGCTGAGATCAAAACTCTGAAAAGCTTAGATTGCAATGTATATTGAGCTTATTCAGCATAATAGACAATGCTATTATCACAAGTTGCAATTATAGAAAAATATTGAAATTGAATGTATGAAAATAATAACCATTTACCTTTGTGTTAGTCAGGGTATATCATTTTGTTGTAAGTTACAGAAATACAGCTCAAACTGTCTTAAGCAAAAAAAAAAAAAGGAATTCACTGACATATAAATAAAATAATCTGGGATACCACCTGAAGTAATATTAGGTACTAGACTTCATATGATGCCATCAGAATTTAGACTTTGTCCAAACTTGTTTCTTCTTTTCTCTGTGTTACCCATTGTGGGCCCTGGCCACTGTAGGCTTATAGCTTTCCAGCTCCACAGTATAAGAAAGAGAACTTTTCTTTCCCAGGAATTCCAGAAAAGGTCCCTTGATTACTAAAATTCTATCAAGTTCTTGAAGCTTAAACAATTAAAATACTCAGTGCTGGCTAAAGTCTGATAAATTACATTGTTTATGGGAATGCAAATTGGTAAAACCACTGTAGAGAGAAATTTACCAATATCTGAGAGACAGTATATTATAAACCTTTTGAAGTCACAGAATATCTCTAAGCTTAGACATTGGCCAAAATATCCAATTCCTGGAATATAATCTAAGAAATAATCATCATAAAAATATTTTATTCATAAAAAAGTTAATCGAAACCTTACTTATCATTAGATGAAAGGGCTTTAAGGGTGTTATTACTATTTTCCAGAGTCATACATATAAAAGATTATAACCGTCTAAAAACATCCAAAATATTTAACTTCATAAAGGAAAATGATCTAAAATAAAATGTTAATATCCTTAAAAAAACCCTTTATAATTTCAGTAAATGGAAACCACCTAAATATTCAATAGTAGGAACACTTTAAATTGTGGAACATGCTTCCAAAAAGTATTATCAGAATTAAATATTTTTCCTAATTTTTATTTTGTCATTTATCTATCTATACATATCTAGATATTTTGTTGCCTTTTAATTCAATTCTGTCGTAGTCTTATTTCTTTCACTATCTCTCTTCTCCCTTGTGAATTTCTTCTCTCTTCCTATTCTTTCTGTATGCTTTTATACTATTGAGTTCATCAAACGGTTTCATAGAAATTCTTTGTATTTAGCAGTGGATTATATTCAGAGAATTCTTCCCTTTTAGTATACTGAGTGGTTTTTTTCTGGCATCTTTCCTCATACTCACATCACTTTTCACTCACAGGTCCTATGTTATTTTCTCCTTATTCATCATCAGTCAAAAAACCAGTGGTTTGCCTTATCATCATCAGTCAAGACTCGGGTGTTTGCCAACAGAAAGAATGAAGACCTTTTTCTTGATCTCCATGTCTCTTCATTTGTGTGGTGGTCTTTTTTCAGATCTACAGCTGGAATGCAAATTGATGTCCTCAACCCCAGGACAATTCTTCATCTTTAAGAGAATTTCACCAGCTTTGCCTCTACTCAGGTGGCATTTTACTCCTGTCTTATTATTTTCTCCTCTTACAGACAGGTATAGTGTAAGATAAACTACTATTCCTAGTACACTGTGCCAGCAAAGCCATCATGTGGCAGCGCTTATCTAAAGTCATGCTCCCTTGGTGCCTATATGTCTTAAAATATCCTGAACTACCCAATGGTCCATCTTACCACTTAACAACTGCCAATTCAAACCAAGTTTTCTAAATTTTATTTAATTTGAAGTTTTTGCCTCTTTGCAGCAATCATTGCAATGAGAGCTGAAAATAACAGAGTAAAGAGTACACCATCCTCACCAAACAGTTCTTGAAGGGTAGAAAGAAATACTTTGTGTCCTTAAATCAGAAATTTTTTCCCAACCTTGTGCATTATCTCCAGGCACCCTCTGTGCATTAATCTCCTTTTGCTATAAAGCAATCAACATCAATATCTCAGTGGTTTAAAGTAACACTTTTTTGCTTGCTCCTTGGTCTGTTTCTCAGCTGGGAGGTTCTGATTCTGTCTGTTCCATGTGTCTGCCACCTCTCTTGTACCTGGGAAAGGTCCTCCTCATGGGGACTGGTAGGAGTGCAAGAGGAGCAAGTGGAAATAGTATACATCTTAAGATCTTGGCTCAAAAGGGGTATACTCTCATATCTGTCCACATTCCATTGGCCCAAGCAAGTTACAAAGTCAAGTTCAAAATAAATGGGGCAGGAAAATATACTTTGCCCATTCTAGTCAGAACTACCTACTGTAAAATCAAATAGGAAAGTGCATCAATTAATTCCATTATAGAAAGGGAGTGAGGAATTTGGCATAAATTGGCAACATCTACCACACTGTGCTTCATGAAGCAAACCCAAGGTTCACTTTGTGTTGAAACATAAGCAGATTTTATGGTTGATAAATTAACTCTACTTTATAATTTATGTCTATTCTTTCCAGATTCTCTCATTAAGTTATCTGTCAATCTGGGCTTTTTGCACTACACATTTTGATCCTTTTCTGTGTGTCCAATGGTATGTTAGTGAGAAATTAAATGAGATCATGTGGAGCTCGTTACACGGGCATGATGTAGAACTGATGGCCTGCATTCTATTTTGTTGTTTTTTAAAACTGGAGTTTAACTAGCCCTCTGTTTAAGAAGGATATAAAAACAATTTCAAGTTGTTATGTGGAAATCTGTAGCTTTTCATCTTGTTGATAGTACAAAGCAATTTTGTAAATTGGGATAGGCCTGGACCCTCTCTCAGCTTCAATAATATTATCTATAAAGAAAAAGATTGGAGGTATTGAAGTGAAACCTTGTGTATTGGCATATTCCCCAGTATTGTAGTATACAAAAACTTCTATATTTCCAATCACTTATTTTAATCATGTGCTATCAAACAAATGAACAAACAAAATAACTTTCTTCTCTTTGAACTATATCTTGAAAAAAATTTCATAATCTATCACTTGATTTAGTCATTAAAATGCAACTCAGTACATTTTAAAATTCTAATCTCATTGCTGATTTATGTTCTCTCACTGAGAAGGGCTGGATGAAATGTTCAGGGGATGGAAAATATTCTATGTCTTGATAAAGCTGTAGGTTACGTAGGAAGATGAATTTGAACATTTCACTATATGTAATTTTACCTTAAAAATAACTACAGACAATTTTTGATTAAGTAGTAAGTTTGCTTTTCACAATGGTATGGATTAGCAATTCTCAAACTACTTTTTGAGTATTATATAGGTATGAGAAAATAAGTCAATGCACTAAAGGAAGAGGACCCAGGGAGAACATTGCTGACCAATACTCCTCAGCTTTGTCCACTGCAAGAGTGTAAAAGCAATGAGATACCAGTAACAACTAGCACATTCAGAGCCCAAATCTTGGTTTCTAAAAGCCGTTCTCCCACTGAAGTGAAACAGGGGCCCTGGAAAAAAGACTGAACCTAAATATAGGAAAAGTGACCTTTCCTGGAATGTCTCGTTATGGCATTAATGAAAAAAAATATTCAAAGACTGATGGCAACACATAAAAAGCATATAAATGCCAGGTTGAAGGTGCTCAAATTGGCCAATCCAGGATATTTTGAATGTAAAAATAAATAAGAAGAAGAAATTAAAACCCATTGACTAAAATAAGAATTCATGAAGCCATGCAGATAGGAAGGAAGGAAGGAAGGTTACTTCTTGCAGTAGAATGTCAACCAATAAATATAGAAGAAATGATGGAATTAGAAAATCATCAATGAATGGTAAAATGATTGAGAGCATAAGCATCATAAGAGGCATTATGTTTACATAGTTTCAAAGTATCTACACACAAATTACTTAATAATTATTAAGGGAAATATAGTGACTTCACAATAGATAAACCTTGCAGATAACATTTAATCACATGATCAAATATCATTAATTCTGTGATACACTGAGATCATGTGCCTCTTACATGATGCCTTAAGCAGGACATGATATTCCTCCTGTGATATTCCTGCCAAAATGTGACAGCTGAAATTAATCATGAATGAACATCAGACAAATCCATATGGAGAGGTATCCCACCAGATAGTTGACCTATATTTAGTATATATGTAAAAAAGAAAGATATATATATTAAGGAAAGAAGAGAAATTTTATTGACAGAATTGATAAAATTTTTAATATGGACTGTGGATTAGATAATAATGTACGAATGTTTAATATCCTGATTTTGGTAATTACACAATTGTTAAGGGACTATTTTTGTTCTTAAAACATACAAACTGAAGGATTTAGTTATAAAAGAGCATGTTTTCAATTTATACACACACAAATACATACAATTTATTCGCTTCTCCAGCTTAGGCAAGACTCATGGCTTAAGGAATTTGAAGTAAGAGCAGGAACGTGATCTCTACTTTCATTCCTCCTTTTCTCTGTAACTGGCAAGGAAAGGTCAGGAAGAGGGAGGAGATTGTATTTGGTTAATGGTTGAGTGTGACAGGACTCATTGTACAGCCTCTTAAATCCCAAAGAATATTTATGTCTCCAGTTGTTTGTTGTTCCATTAAAATGCCTCTGTTTTCAGCTGGGGTCCTACTCATCTATTAAGAAGGAGAAAAGAAATATCCGATTTATCATTCTGTGAAATTAGCTTACATCTGTAACATCCAAAGTGCGTGAAATTATATCCTTACATAGACTGGGTAAAATACAGAATCTTTACAAGCTCAAACTCACTATATACACAGACCCTAACCCGAACATCATTCCAGACTCCTATATGTGGATGATAAAATTGTTATCCTTGGAACTAGAATTTTTTCATGACATCTAAGTTATATAAATATAAAAGCAGTAAATCATATCAAAATTATTTAAACTCTTTCTATATTTATATCTAGACTTTATTCAGAAGGGTATAAAGCCAAGTTTGTGCTGCTCCATAGACCAGTTAAATTTCCCAGATACTCTCATGGTCCTTGGAGAGCCACTAGCAAAAAGTACTGCCAAGTAGGAAGAAAACTAAAGAAGTCACTGAAGTGTGGTGTCAGAGAACTCTAGATAAACAAAGAAAACAAAGATTTATAGGGTAACTGTGGAAAGAGAATATGCGGGTGTGAAAAATAAAATTGGCTCCTGAGGTTTCACTACAAATATAATGCCATCAATTTTTCTGGAGAGGAGGCAGAAAATTGCCTGATGACATTAAAATGAGTACAGATTGAAAGCAGCAAACATGTAGGAGACTAAATGACCCACACATAAAACTTCACCTCATTCATAATGTTTACATCTATATAGCTGTGGACCAGCAACCCACTTGCTAACTGCATTTTCCTTTTGTAACCAGATGATGTGGATCATATAGACATCAAATTCCACCCAGCATTAGGATATGTGACTTTACAATCAAATGCTTAATATCGAGGCTCACAAAAGGTTATGTTTATCTTATGTACAAAGAATATAAAATAATGTTTCTCTGGAACAGTCTTGCAATCATCCAGTACATAATTTACAATGGCTGCTGGGATAGAAAATGTGTTAATGTAAACAAACAGCCATTAAGTCAAGCAAAGTATTCCACTTTGGACTCTACCATTCATAATTCCAAGACCACAGATAAATGACGTTTTGTATCATAGTATACTTGTGCGTAAAATAAGACAATTTCTAGGGTTATTCCTGTAATTTTAACAACTGTAAAATTCTTATTCTAAATACTTCAAGAAAAATATCTTTTAGAGCCCTTACTCCAGAGAGAAAAACAGTTTTAAACTCTATATATCCTTGTAGACAACATCTTTTTTGCCTTAGCCTATTGAAACAAAGAAACTGATTTGGTCAAAACTAAGAGTCATATGAAAAGTCTTCAAATAAGACAGGCACCTTGAAAGATGATGCTTGCCATTGCCATTGTCACCCCCCCCCCCCAGAGGCGGACACCACATGATCCAAGTTACCATTACCAATGTTGTGGCAAATTGATACATCAATTTCCTGCTATAATGTCATGACTTCCCCTCTCTTCCATCACATTCCTACTCAAATGAATATCAGAAAAAGTCCAAATTGAGAGAAATTCTACAAAATAATGGCCCTCTACTCTTCCCAAAAACCGAGTTCGAGAAAGACGATTACAGCCTGTGGAACTCTTTCACAGCGATGGAGATTGAGGAGACAGGAAACCTAAACGCAATGTGCATCCTTGGATTAGATCCTGGACTGGAAAGTATAACAGCTACAAAAACTGGTATTGAGACCACGGGTGAAATCTGAATCTGGACTCTGGATTAAATAGCAGAAGTACATTACTGTCAATTTTCACTTTGATAGTTGTGCAATGGTTATCAAGAGAATGTCCTTGTTCTTAAGAAATAAACACTAAAATATTTAGGGTTAAAGAGGGCATGTTATCTCCAACTTACTCTATTCTGAAAAAAAGTGCTCAAACACGTGGAGAAAAAAGATAATGAAAAAGCAGTGAGGGCAAAACATAAACCATTGGTGAATCTGAGTAAAGGGTAAACAGGACAGTCTTGTACTATTCTTGCTACTTTTTCTAGATTTAAAAGTATGTCAAGATAAAAAAAATTACAAAAAATATCAAGAATGGGGAAGCAGAGGGATGATATTGTTGATGACAGTGGAAAATACTGAAACCCTCCCCTAGTCTTTGCAATTGTCTCAGGTTCTCAATCTAAGAGCCAATTACTTAAAAGGGTGGTTGGGTTCTCTTGAGGAAGGACCCTGCAACACCCACCAAGTCTATACAGTACTGTTTATTTTAACATTTCCCCAAAGGGACCTATGGCAATTTACCAGAGTAAATGTCTCCATGGAAAGGAGGATGATCAGATCTTTCAATGGCTTATAGGGACTAAGCTGGCATCAACATATGTGTATATATGTTTTACTAATCTCTTGTCTTCAACTTTAGTAAGGAGCGCAAAGGCCTTCTCAGTCGGTAGCCACCTGGTTGTTCAACCAAAGAAAACAGGCAGTGGTGTACTGATAACCCAGCTCTCTCAGGGGAAAAAATGTCCTGATTTATAGTGTTTGCTGATTTCTTTGGTGGAAATGCTCCTACTGTGACCAATTTCAAGCTACCAACAGTTTAACAACTGGCTAGAAAATTCTTTTTTTAAAACAATTAGTATTATTGTTATTGAGGTATAATCGACATATAGCATTTTATTAGTTTCAGGTGTACAAGATAATGATTCAACATTTGTATATATTGCAAAATGATCACTCTAGTTAACATCCATCCCCATACAGAGTTACAATTTTTTTTTCTTGTGATGAGGACTTTTAAGATCTTTCTTAGCAACTTTTAAATATTCAATATGGTATTGTTAACTTTAGTCACCGTGAGATACATTACATGCCCAAGACTTAGTTAATTTATAATGAGAAGTTTGTACCTTTTGACCACCTTCAGTCATTTTGCCCAACCTCCAGCCCCCACCTCTGTCAACCACCCATCTATTCTCTATAAGCTTGTTTTTTCTTTTTAGATTCCACATTTAAGTAAGATCATGCAGTATTTGTCTTGCTCTGACATTTCACTTATCACAATGGCCTCAGAGTCCATCCATGTTGAAAATGGCAAGATTTTCTTTTGTTTGGCTGAATAGTATAACAATGTGTATATGTATGTGTGTTTGTGTGTGTATATATGCCACATATTCTTTATTCATACGTTCATCGATGGACACTTAGGTTGTTTCCATATCTTGGCATTGTAAATAATGCTGCAGTGATTGTGGGGTAGATATAACTTTTTGAGTTAGTGTTTTCATTTTCTTTGGATAAATACCCAGAAGTAGAATTGCTGGATTATATGATAGTTCTGTTTTTAATTTTTTGAGGAACTTTCATACTGTATTCCATAGTGGATGCACCAATTTACATTCCCACCAACAGTGCACATGGCATTTTTTTCTCCACATCCTCACCAATATTTATTTATTGTCTTTTTGATAGTATCCATTCTAACAGGTGTCAGGTGATATCTCATTATGGCTCCAATTTGCATTTCCTTACTAATTAGTGATGTTGAGCATCTTTTTATTTTTTAATTTATTTTTCTAATTGCAATAGCATTGGATTATAAAATTATATAGCTTTCAGATGTACATCGTAATATATTTCAAATTCTGTGTAGATTATATCATGTTCACCACCCAAAAGCCAATTATAGTCCATCCCCTCACATGTGAGCCTAATCACCCCTTTTCCCCTCACCCCTTCCCCTATGGTAACCACCAATCCAATGTCCATTGCTATATATTTGTTTGTCGTTGTTTTTGTGTTCTACTTGTGAGTGAGATCATATGATATTTGACTTTCTCCCTCTGACTTGTTTCACTCAGCATAATACCCTCAAGGACCATCCATGTTGTCACAAATGGCCGGATTTCATCATTTCTTATGGCTAAGTAGTATTCCATTGTGTATAAATACCACATCTTCTTTATCCATTCTCCCTTGATGGGCATCTAGGTTGCTTCCAAGTTTTGGCTATTGTGTATAATGCTGCAATGAACATAGGGGTGCATGTATCTTTATGCCTTTGCGTTTTCAAGTTCTTTGGATAAATACCCAGCAGTAGGATAGCTGGATCACATGGTAGATCTATCCTTAATTTTCTGAGGATACTCCATACTGCTTTCCATAGTGGCTGCACAAGTTTGCACTCCCACCAGCAGTGTACAAGTGTTGCCTTCTCTCCACATCCTCTCCAACACTTGTTGTTTCCTGTCTTGTTAATTATAGCCATTCTGACTGGAGTGAGGTTATACCTCATTGTAGTTTTGATTTTCATTTCCCTGATATCTAATGATGTTGAGCATCTTTTCATGTGCCTGTTGGACATCCGTATATCTTCTTTGGAGAAATCTCTGTTCAGATCTTTTGCCAATGTTTTAATTGGGTTCTTGGTGTTTTTGTTGTTGAGCTGTATGAGTTCTTTGTATATTTTGGATATTAACCAATTGTGTGATATATGGTTTGCAAATATCTTCTGCCAACTGTTAGGTTGTCTTTTCGTTTTGTTGATGGTTTCCTTTGCTGTGCAGAAGGTTTTCAGTTTGGTGTAGTCACATTTGTTCATTTTTTTCTTCTGTTTCCCTTGCCCGGTCAGACATGGGACTTGAAAATATGCTTCTAAGACCAATGTCAAAGAGCGTACTGCCTATGTTTTCTTCTAGAAGTTTCATGGTTTCAGGTCTTACATCCAAGTCTTTAATCCATTTTGAGTTGATTTTTGGGCATGGTGTAAGGGAATTGTCTGTTTTCATTCTTTTGCATGTGGCTGTCCAGTTTTCCCAACACCATTTATTGAAGAAACTCACCTTTCGCCATTGTATGCTCTTGGCTCCTTTGTCAAATATTAGCTGTGCATAAATGTGTGGGTTTATTTCTGGGCTCTCAATTCTGTTCCATTGATCTGTGTGTCTGTTTTTGTGCCAGTACCATGCAGTTTGGGTTACTATGGCTTTGTAGTATTTTTTGAAATCCGGGGCTGTGGTACCTCCAGCTATGTTCTTTTTTCTCAGAAGCCCTTTGGCTATTCGGAGTCTTTTGTTGTTCTATATAAATTTCAGGATTCTTTGTTCTATTTCTCTCAAAAATGTTGTTGGAACTTTGATAAGGATTGAGTTGAATCTACAGGTGCTTTAGGTAGAATGGACATTTTAACGATGTTAATTCTTCCAATCCAAGAGCACGGAATATCTTTCCATTTCTTTGTGTCTTCTTTGATTTCTTTCAACAATGTTTTATAGATTTCGGTGTACAGATTTTCACCTCTTTGGTTAAGTTTATTCCTAGGTATTTTATTCTTTTTGTTGCAATTGTAAATGGGATTGTATTCCTAATTTCTCTTTCTGCTACTTTGTTGTTAGTGTATAGAAACGCAACTGATTTTTGTATATTGATTTTGTATCCCATGACTTGACTGTATTCCTTTATTGTCTCTAAGAGTTTTTTAGTGGATTCTTTAGGGTTTTCTAGATATAAAATCATGTCATCTGCAAAGAGTGACAATTTCATTTCTTCTTTTCCAATGTGGATCAGTTTTATTTCTTTTTCTTGACTGATTGCTCTGGCTAGGACTTCCAACACTATGTTAAATAAGACTGGTGTCAGTGGGTATCCTTATCTGGTTCCTGTTCTTAGAGGGATAGCTTTCAGTTTTTATCCAATGAGAATGATATTTGCTGTTGTATTATCATATATGGCCTTTATTATGTGGAAAGTATTTTCCTTCTATACCCATTTTATTATTTAGAGTTTCTATCATAAACAGATGCTGTATCTGGTCAAATGCTTTCTTTGTATGTATTGAGATGATCATGTGATTTTTATTCTTCATTTTGTTAATGTGGTCTAACACATTGATAGATTTGTGGATATTGAACCATCCCTGCATCCTTGGAATGAATCCCACTTGATCATGATGTATGATCTTTTTAATGTATTGTTGTATTTGATTTGCTAGCATTTTGTTGAGGATCTTTTCATCAATGTTCATCAGTGATATTGGCCTGTAATTTTCTTTATTTGTGTTGTCCTTGTCTGATTTTGGTATCAAGATAAGGTTGGCTTCATAGAATGAGTTAGGAAGCCTCCCCTCCTCTTCAATTTTTTGGAAGAGTTTGAGAAGGATAGGTATTAAGTCTTCTTTCAGGGAAGCCACCTGGTCCTGGAGTTTTTTTTTTTTTAAGATTGGCACCTGGGCTAACAGCTGTTGCCAATCTTCCTTTTTTTTTTTTCAGGATTGGCACCTGGGCTAACAACTGTTGCCAATCATTTTTCTTTCTGCTTGATTTCCCAAAACCGCCCACCCCAGTACATAGTTGTAAATCTTAGTTGCAGGTCCTTCTAGTTGTGGGATGTGGGACGCCGCCTCAACGTGGCCTGACAAGCGGTGCCATGTCTGCGCCCAGGATCCGAACTCTGGGCTGCCGCAGTGGAGCACGTGAACTTAACCACTCGGCCACAGAGCCGGCCCCTGGTCCTGGACTTTTATTTTTTGGGCGGTTTTTGATTGCTGTTTTGATCTCCTTACTGGTGATTGGTCTATTCAAATTCTCTACTTCTTCTTGGTCCAGTTTTGGAAGGTTGTATGTTTCTAAGAATTTATCCATTTCTTCTAGATTATCCAATTTGTTGGCATATAGCTTTTCATAATATTCTCTTATTATCTTTTGTATTTCTGAGGTGTCCATTGTAATCTCTCCTCTTTCATTTATGATTTTATTTATTTGAGCCTTCTCTCTTTTTTTTCTTGGCGAGTCTAGCTAAGGGTTTGTCAATTTTGCTTATCTTTTCAAAGAACCAGCTCATGGTTTCATTAATTTTTTCTATGTTTGTTTTTACTCTCTATTTCGTTTATTTCTGCTCTGATATTTATTATTTCCTTCCTTCTGCTGATTTTGGGCTTTCTTTGTTGTTCTTTTTCCAGTACCTTTAGATGAGCTTTTAGATTGTCATTTTGGAATTTTTATTCTTTGTTGAGGTAGGCTTGAATTTCTATAAACTTCCTCTTAGAACCACTTTTGCTGCATCCCACAGATTTTGGCATGTTGTGTTTTCATTTTCATTTGTCTCCAGGAATTTTTTGATTTCTCCTTTGATTTCTTGACCCAATCATTTTTCAGTAGCATTTTGTTTAATCTCCACATTTTTGTGGCTTTTCTGGTTTTCTTCCTGTAGTTGATTTCTAGTTTCATGCCTTTGTGGTCAGAAAAGATGCCTGGTATTATTTCGATCTTCTTAAATTTATTGAGACTTGTTTTGTGACTTAATATGTGATCAGTCTTGGAGAATGTTCCATGAGCATTTGAAAAGAATGTGTAGTCTGTGGTTTTTGGGTTGAATGTTCTGCATATATCTACTAAGTCCGTCTGGTCTAATGTGTCATTTAAGGCCAGTGTTTGCTTATTGATCTTCTGTTTGGATGATCTATCCATTGGTGTAAGTGGAGTGTGAAAGTCCCCTACTATTATTGTGTTACTGTCTATTTCTACTTTTATGTCTGTTAATAATTGCTTTATATATTTAGGTGCTCCTATGTTGGGTGCATAGATATCCACAAGTGTTATATTTTCTTTTGGATTGTTCCCTTTATCATTATGTAGTCCCTTTCTTTGTCTCTTATTACAGTTTATGTTTTAAAGTCTATTTTGTCTGATATAAGTGTTGCTACCCGTGCTTTCTTTTCTTTGCCATTTTCATGGAATATCTTTTTCCATTCTTTCACTTTCAGTTTGTGAGTGTCTTTAGGTCTGAAGTGTGTCTCTTGTAGGCAGCATATATTTGGGTCTTCTTTTTTTACCCAATTGGCCACTCTATGGCATTTGATTAGAGCATTTAGTCCATTGATGTTTAAAGTAGCTATTGGTAAATATGTATTTATTGCCATTTTGTTACTTTTTTCCTGGGCATTTTAGTAGTTCTTCTCTATTCCTTTCTTTTTCTCTTGCTACCTCCCCTTGTGGCTTGATGGCTATCTTTAGTAATATGGTTGATTTCTTTTGTCTTACCTTTTTGCTTACTTATTATAGGCTTCTAACTTGTGATTACCATGAGGATCCTATTTAATATTCTATGTATATAACAGTCTATATTGAGTTTATAGACTCTTTACTTTGACCTCTTTCTAAAAGCTCTACTTTTTCACTCCCTTCCTCCCACAGTTCATGTTTTTGAAATTGTATATAGTCTCTTGTTTGTTTAGTGTGTGTCTATCCATTACTCTCTTATCATTGAAATAGGGGATTTTAGTACCTTTGTCTTTTAACCTTCATATTATCTTCACAGGTAATTGATTTGCTACCTTTAATGTATGTTTACCTTTATAAGTGATTTTATTGCCTTTTTTTGATAATTTTATTTTTATCTCTATTTGTAGTCATCACTTTCCCACTTAAATAATCCCTTCAGCATTTCTTGTAGAACTGGTTTCTTGGTGATAAACTCCTTTAATCTTTGCTTGTCTGGGAAGCTCTTTATCTCTCCTTCCATTCAGAATGACAACCGTGATGGATTGAGTATTCTTGGCTGTAGGTTTTTTCCTTTTAGCACTTTAAATATGTCATGCCTTTCTCTTCTCACCTGTAGGGTCTTGGCTGAGAAGTCCACTGATAGCCTTATGGGCTTTCCTTTATATGTTACTTGTTGCCTTTCTCTTGCTGCTTTTAGGATTCTCTCTTTATCTTTTATTTTGGACATTTTAATTATAATATGGCTTGGTGTGGGCCTCTTTAGACATATCTTGCTTGGAGCTCTCTGTGCTTCCTGTACTTTGATGTCTGTTTCCTTCCTTAGGTTAGGAAAATTTTCACCTATTATTTCTTCAAATAATTTTTTTGCCCCTTTGTCTTCCTTTTCTCCTTCTGGTATACGTATAATCCAAATGTTAGCACACTTGATATTGTCCCAGAGTTCCCTTAGACTGTTCTCATTCTGTCTAATTCTTTTTTCTTTTTTCTGTTCTGCTTGGGTGATTTCCTCTAGTCTTTTGTCTAGCTCACTGATCCATTCTTCTGCTTCCTCTATTCTTCTGTTGAGTCCCTCTAGGGAATTTTTCATTTCCAGTATTGTATTCTTCATTTCTGATTGGTTCTTTTTTTATATCTTCTAGTTCTTTGCTGATGAGTTCACTGTGTTCATCCAGTCTTCTCCCAATATCATTGAACATCTTTATGATATGTTATTTGAACTCTTTGTCGAGTAGGTCACTTGTTTCTGTTTCATTTAGTCCTTTTTCTGGTGTTTTGTCCTGTTCCCTTGCTTGGAAAGTATTCCTTTGTTTCTGCATTATGCCTCTTTCTCTATGCTTATTTCTATGTATTAGGTGAGTTGGCTACATCTCCTGATCTTGGAGAGGTGGTCTTATGTATGAGATGCCTTATGAGGCCCAGCAGTGTACCTCCCTCTCATCACTACTCCAGAAGATCCAGGAGTGACCCCTTTGTGTGCTACTTGTGTCTTTCTGCTGTGGCAGGGTTGCTCCCACTGCAGGTACCAAGGGAGTCTAATCTTTCCTTCCCTGGCCAGGTATTTGTAAATCTGGTTTGGGGAGCCTCAGCACCATTGGCTACAAAGTCTATCAGCACACTCCTATTGCAGTTTTCCTCTTAATTGGGCTGGTACCCAGTGTAGCTGGTTGCTAGGCTCAGGGGCTTACAGCTGTGATAGGCCTCAAGCCTACAAGGCTGTTGTCAGTTCTCTTAGGAGTGCAGCTGAGTGGGGCTGGCCCTAGGTAGGAGAGCACTCCATTGTTTCAGGCTTTGAAAGGTGGGGCTGATCCTTTTTATGGCTATTTGTGAAGCACAGGTCTTCAGCCCTGATAAGCCTCACCCCTCACAGGACCACACACACCATTAACACATTCCTGGTCCATGCACACTTCTTAACTTCCTGGAGTGCACCCCAATGCTGCACTGCAGTGGCCCTCACCTCTCCACCAATGCCCCCCACAGTTCACCTGGCCCTCACACAGGCCCTGTCCCACAGAGGCAGACACACTCGCCTGCCTGTAGAGGATCAAGGCACCCAGTCAATGCAGGCCAAAATGTAGCCTGAGGGTTGGCTGTTAGGTGGGGACCGTCCCTAGGTGGGGCTGCCTGCCCTGGCTGAACTGTATTAAATCTGTGCTCTAGTCGGTGTGGCAGACCCCTGGGCTAACAGGCCAAGGGGAGAACCTCAGTGTGCCCACCAGGGTCTGTGTCAGCTCACTTGGACCAAGTCAGAACAATGGCCCCCACCAATGTCTCAGTCTCCGGAGAGGTCCCTCCTCTCACCAAGATGCCCCCACAGCCCACCAGATGAGTCTCATTTCACCAAAAGACTGTCAGCCTTCTGTCTGGTGATCTTAGGTTGCTGCAATGACTGAGTTTATGTGTGAGCCCTTTAAGACTCAAGTCTTTTTGGCTTTCAGCCCATAGCTTTTCTGGGGGTATTGTCACTGCAGTTAATAGCCAGCAAAGCCAGAAAGTAAGACCCTACCCTCAGGGTTGGGCTGAGTCTGAAGTATGTTTATAGCAGTATCAGCCCTGGCTGCAGACCTCACACCTCCAGGTAGGGCTGCATACCTTAGGGTGTCTCTTGCCTGGCCAGCTGAGAAGCTCTGCTGCTCCCAAAGGTGGATTTTTCCTCTCCAGCAGGAATTTCTGCCTCTTCCACCTTAGCCAGGAATGTCCCTTTTTGTGAGGGTTCTTTTTATCCAGTTTTCAGTTTTTTATCCAGGGTAATTTTTCCTAAAATTGTTGTAACCTGGTTGTGTTTGAGGGAGGAGACGAGTTCAGAGTCTGCTTAGGCCGCCGTCTTGACGTGATCTATGATGTTGGGCATCTTTTCATGTACCCATTGGTCATTAGTATTTGTTCTTTGAAAAAATGCTTGTTGAGATCTACTGCCCATTTATTAATCAGACTTGTTTTTGGCTATTGAGTTGTATGAGTTCTTTATATATTTAAGTATTAACCTCTTATCAGATATATAATCTACAAATATTTTTCTCCCATCTGGTAGATTGCATTTTCACTTTGTTCCTGACTTCCTTTGCTGTGCAGAAACTTTTTAGTTTGATGTAGTCCCATTTGTTCATTTTTTATTTTGTTACCTTTGCTTTTGGAGTCATATCCAAAAAATCATTGTCAGGATTGATGTCAAGGAGTTACTGTCTATGTTTTCTTTTAGGACTTTTATAGTTTCAGGTCTTACATTTGAGTCTTTAATCCATTTTAAGTTAACTTTTGTGTATGGTCTAAGAGAGTAGTCCAGTTTCATTCTTTTGCATGTGGCTGTCCAGTTTTCCCAACACCATTTATTGAAGAGACTGTCTTTTCCCCATTGTATATTCTTACCATAAATTAATTGACCAGATATGTGTGTGGGTTTATTTCTTGGCTCACTATTCTGTTCCATTAATCTATGCATCTGTTTTTATGCTAATTCTGTACTGTTGAATACTATAACTTTGTAACATAGTTTGAAATCAGGAAGCATGATACCTCCAACTCTTTTCTTCTTTCTCAAGATTGCTTTGGCCATTTGGGGTCTTTTGTTGTTCCGTACAAGTATTAGAATTGTTTGTTTTATTTCTGGGAAAAATGGGCCATTGGAATTTTGATAGGAATTGCGTTGAATCTATAGATTGCTTTGGGTGGTATAAACACTTAAACGGTTAATTTTTCCAATCCATGAACATGAAATAACATCCCATTTATTTTTGTCTTATTCAATTTCTTTCATCAATGTCTTCTAGTTTTCACTGCACAGATCTTTCACCTCCTTAAATTTATTTCTAAGTATTTTATTATTTTTGATGCAATTGTAGATAAGATTGTTTTAATTTCTCTTTCTGATAGTTATTAGTATATTTTTGTATATTGATTTTGTATCTTGTAACTTTACTAAATTTGTTGATTAGTTTCGATAGGTTTTTGGTGAAGTCTTTAGGATTTTCTATATAAGATCATTTTATCTGCAAACGGTGACAGTTTTACTTCTTCATTTTCAACTTGGATGGCTTTTATTTCTTTTTCTTGCCTAATTGCTCTGGGTAGGACTTCCAGTAACGTGTTGAATAAAAATGGTAAGAGTGGGTGTCTTTATCTTGTTCCCTGATCTTAGAGGGAAATATTTTAACTTTTCTCCATTGAGTATGATGTTAGCTATGGGCTTGTCATATATGGCCTTTATTATGTTGAGGCATGTTTACTCTATACCCACTTTGTTGAGAGTTTTTATCATAAATGAATGTTGGATTTTGTCAAATACTCTCTCTGCTTCTATTGGGATAATCATACGGTTTTCATCCTCCATTTTGTTAATGTGTTGCATCATACTTATTGTTTGCAGATGTTGAACCATTCTTGCATCCCTGTAACAATCCCACTTGATCATTGTTTATGATCTTTTTGATGTATTATTGAATTCAGTTACCTAATATTTTGTTTAGGATTTTTGCACTATGTTTCTTGAGAATGTTGACCTGTAATTTTCTTTTCTTGTGGTATCCTTGTCTGGTTTTGGTTATCAGGGCAATGTTGGCCTTGTAAAATGAGTTTGGAAGTGCTACATTCTATTCTAATTTTTGAATGAGTTTCATAAGGATTGATATTAATTCTTTGAGTGTTTGGTAGCATTCACAAGTGAAGCCTTTTGGTCCTGGACTTTTTTTTGTTGGGAGGTTTTTGATTACTGATTTAATCTCCTCATTAGTAATTGGTCTATTCAGATTTTCTATTTCTTCATGATTAAGTTTTGGTAGGTTGTATTTTCTTTAGGAATATATCCATTTCTTCTAGGTTGTCCAATGTGTTGGTGTGCAGTTGTTTATACTAGTATCTGATGATTCTTTGTATATCTGTGGTATTAGTTGTAATGTCTCCTCTTTCATTTCTGATTTTATTTTAGACCTCTCTTCTTAGTGAGTCTAGCTAAAGTTTTATCAATTTTGTTTATATTTTACAATAACCAGCTCTTATTTTTATTGATCTTATCAACTATCTTTTTAGTCTCTTATTTCATTTATTTCCACTCCAATGTTTATTTCCTTTTTTCTAGTAACTGGACTTTGTTCTTTTTCTATTTTCTTGAGTTGTAAAGTTAGGTTGTTTATTTGAGATCTGTCTTGTTTCTTGAGATATGCATTCATTGCTATGAACTTCCTTCTTAGAACTGCTTTTGCTGTATCCCATAAGTTTTTACATGTTGTATTTCCATTTCCACTGGTCTAAAGGTATTTTTTTACTTCTTCATTGACTTATTGGTTGTTCAGTAGAATGTCATTCAATCTCCACATATTTGTGAACTTTTCAGTTTTCTTCTTGTAATTTATTTCTAGTTTCATACAAGTGTGCTTGGAAAAGATGCTTCATATAATTCCAAACATTTTAAATTTATTAAGACTTGCTTTGTGGCCTAACATATGATCTATTCTGAAGAATATTGCATGTGCACTTGAGAATAATGTGTATTCTGCTGCTTTTGGATAGAATGTTCTGTCTATATCTGTTAAGTCCATTCAGTCTAACATGTCATTTAAGGCTGATGCTTCCTTATTGATTTTGTGTCTGGATGATCTATTTTTTGTGGTAAGTGGAGTATTAAAGTTTCTTCTTATTATTGTGTTGCTGTCTATTTCTCAGTGTCTGTTAACATCTGCTTTATATATTTAGGTGCTTCTATGTTGAGTGCATAAATGATTACAAATGTTATTTCCTCCTGTTAAATTGACCCTTTTATCATTATATAATGTGCCTCCTTGTCTCTTATTACAGTGTTTGTCTTAAGGTCTATTTTGCCTGATATTAGTACAGCTACTCTGTCTTTTGACTTCCATTCAAATGGCATACATTTTTTCGTCCCTTCACTTCAAGTCTATGTGTCCTTACATCTGAAGTAAGTCTCTTGTAGGCCGCAAATAAATGGGTCTTTTTTTTTTAATCCATTCAGCCACTCAATATCTTTTGGAGTATTTAGTCCATGTACATTTAAAGTAATTATTCATAGGTATGTACATAACACTGCCATTTTGTTAATTATTTTCTGACGGTTTTATGGTTCCTTTCTGTTCCTTTCTTCTTTTCTTACTCTTTTCCTTCAATATATTAGGGAACTCAAATGTCATCATGTCTCCCTATTAGAATTAGGGTATAGAAGACCAAGTCCCTCTCAAACTAGGTTCAATTCATCTACAGACTTTCTCTGTGTCTATTTCCTATTTCTCTTACTGCCTAATGGAGACAGATGTACTAAGTAACTGGTGGAACTGTCTCCATAATTTTCTGAACTGTGGATTAAGTGTTATTATGATAGCAAAGTCCAAGTGGAAAGTCCCCAAATGCACATATTTTCCTTGCCAAATAGTAAGAGTAAACCATGTCCCAGGTGTCATGGCAGAGACTAGTGCCACCATACAGGGTGATAAAATTAATGTATGTATGTGTGCTTGTTCCTATCATAGCCCTTTTAATTTACCAGCATAAACTCTGGAAAAGTCAGAAAGACAATGGTGGTAATGGTGAATGTGTTAAACATCTACCACTGCAAAATAAATTACCACAAATGGTATCTGAAAACAACACACATTTATTTTCCACAGTTTCTGTAAGTCAGAAATTTGGTCACGGTTTAACTGGGTCTTCCACTCCAGGGTCTCAGGAGGCTGCAATTCACATGAAGCCTAGGGCAGAGGTTTCATCAGAGGGTCAACTGTGGAAAGATCTGCTTCTAAGTTCCTTCAGTTTGTTGGAAGAATTTATTTTCTGTGTTTGCATGACTGAGGTTACAATTTCTTGCTGGAGGATGCTCTTACACAAAGAAGCTGTCTATAGTTCTTTGTAGCATAAGATTCTCTAACAGGGCCTTTACTTCATGGCACCTTGCTTCTCTAAGCCACTAAGGGTGAATCTCTTCAGCTAGTAAGACGAAGTTCACATACATAATAATATAGTAGTAACATCCCATTATCTTTGCCATATTCCATTTATTAGATACAAGTAAAGAGAAAAGATGAAACAAGATCATGAATACCAGAAGGCAGGAATCATTGAGAGTTACACTAGCATCTATCCACTACAGTGGACTTCTGTTAACTTTCTTAATCACAGCTGTTATCATACTAGATGTGGTATATTTACCTGAACAGGGAGGGATATTTCATAATGATAAATGGGTTCTTCTATTCTAAGATATTATAATGCTAAATATTTAATATTATAATGCTAAATATTTATGAACCTGATAACATAGTTTCAAACTAGAGACTATTCAAATTGTTATAAACAATAGAATGGACAAATAAAACACACTATGGAAACTACAATGCAATGAGATTGAACAAAGTCCAATACATTACACTTTAAGTTTCTAAAAAAAAACTAAAATAGTTATGCATGTGTATTTTTACAGAAATGAGAGAACAAAAATACTGACTTCATATAAAACAGAAATCCAGACAAAAATTATGTGTAGTTTATTTCTATTGCTAAAAATACAAACTTTTATGAATATCTGTCTTTTGTGACATCAACAGCTTCAAAACATAACAGCTAAAAAGTACACGAATAAGGCCAATTTAAATTTTAATTATTATCAAAACTATTTAAAAATGACATATTTCTTCACCTATTGTCAAACAAAACAAACAGAAAGGTAGATAGAACAATATGGAGAGTATAATAAATAATAAAATAAAATTCCATGTCAAAAAAACAAAACATTGCCACACCCCTAAAGGCATCATGTAACTAAGAGTTACAAACTGAACTTTATATTCTAAAGATAGAGAATATATTTAACTTTACATCTTCCATTTAACAGATGAGATTTAATTTTATAGTAAAGCCACAAAGAAAATGTCTGTGAAGTCCAACATTTGTAAATTATGTAACATGGGAGAAATTAAATTGCATCCATTAAAAGACATTTATAATATTATCAATTCATGCACTTACAAGTCCTTCAAAGGCAAAAATTATAGCTTCTACAGAGTAGTAACCATGGTATAATAAATGTTACATTGCTTAGCTATTGAATCCTTTTCACACGGTTTAGAGATATAAAAAGTAAATGCATTATTTTTAATCCATTATTTACTTACTTGAAAAAGAAAAAGAAACAGCAGCAGCAAGAGAAGAAGTGGAGGAAGAATTGTGTTATAATAACTAACACTAATAAACACTACATCGTTGGACACTGACAATGTGCCAGGTACTACTCCAGGCAGCTTAGGTGTGTTAAAGTACTTATGACCTCTATGAAATGAGACAAGGATAACATAAGAATATAAAGTTTGAATCAATATGTAGAAAGTGTTAAAAACCACTAACAATATAAAAATAAATGCTAATATTTACCTATAAATTAGAAATACTAGATTGTTCTATTTCTCTGAAAAGTGCCATTGGAATTTTTACAGGGATTGCCTTGAGTCTGTACATTGCTTTGCTAGTACAGATATTTTAACAATATTAATTCTTGCAATTCATGAGCACAGACTTTCTATTTGTCTTCCTCAAATTCTTTCATTAATGTCTTCAGTTTTCAGGATACAGTTACTTCACTGCCTTGGTTAAATTTATTCCTAGGTATTTTATTATTTTTGATATAATTGTAATTGGATTGTTTTCTTAAGTTCTCTTTCTTATAGTCTGTCATTAGTGTATAGATATGCAGTAGATTTTTGCATGTTGATTTTGTATCCTGAAACTTTGCTATTATTTATAACAATTTTTGGGTGGAATTCAGGGATTTTTATATATAAGATCATATCACCTGCAAATAGTGACAATTTTACCTCTTCTTTTCTGATTTGGATGCGTTTTATTTATTTTTCTTGTCTAATTGCTCTGGCTAGGGCTTCCAATACTATGTTGAATAAAAGTCGCATGAGTGGGCATCATTGTCTTATTCTAGATCTTAGAGGAAAAGCTTTCAGTGTTTCACCATTGAGCCTGAAGTTAGCTGTGGGCTTGCCACATATGGCCTTTAATGTTGAGGTAAATTCTCTCTACTTCCACTATGTTAAGAGTGTTTATCATAAATGGATCTCGAATTTTGCCAAATGTTTTTCTGCCGCTATTGATATATTCACCCATTTTGTTAATATAGTGTGTCACATTGATTTTTCAGATGTTGAATTATTCTTGCATCCCAGGAATAAATCCCATTTGATCATGGTGTATGGTCCTTTTAACATATTGTTGAATTCGGTTTTCTAATATTTTGTTGAGTGTCTTTGCATCCATGTCCATCAAGGATATGGACCTGTAATTTTCATTTCTTGTGGTATTATTGTCTAGTTTTGGTATCAGGGTAATGTTAACCCTGTAAAAAAAGTTTGGATGTGCTTTCCTCTTTTAATTTTTAGAAGAGATTGAGAAGGCTTGATATTAATTCTTCTTTGAATATGTGGTAGAATTCATCAAGGAAGACTTCTGGTCCTGGATTTTTGTTTGTTGGGAAGTTTTGATTACTGATTCATTCTTCTTACTAGTAATCAGTCTGTTCAGATCTTTGATTAATTTATGATTCAGTCTTGATAGCTTTTATGCTTCTAGAGATTTATCGATTTTTTCTAGGTTGTCCAAATTGTTCACACTACTGCCTGACCCTTTATTTCATTGTTTTCAGTTGTAACATCTTAGCTTTCATTTCTAATTTTATTTGTTTGAGTCTCCTCTTTTTTTTTCTTAGTGAGTCAAGCTAAAGGTTTGCCAATTTTGTTTATCTTTTCAAAGAACCAGCTCTTAATTTCATTGGTCTTTCTATTGCCTTTTTAGTCTTTATTTCTACTGTGATCTTCATTATTTACTTCCTTCCACTGACTTTGGGATCCATTTTTTTTCTTCTTTTTCTAGTTCCTTAAAGTGTAAAGTTTGATCATTTATTTAAGATCTTCCTTGCTTATTGAGGTAGGCATTTAAACTTCACTCTGAGAACTGCTGCATCCCATTTTTAGTATGTTGTATTTTCATTTTAATTGGTCTCAAGGTTTTTTTTTAATTTCTCTTATATTTTTTCATTGACCCATTGGTTGTCCAACAGCATGTTGTTTAGTCTTCAGTAGAGTGTTGTTTAAAGCATGTTTGTGATTTTTCCCATTTTTTTCTTATAACTGGTTTCTGGTTTCATAGCATTGTAGTCAGAAAAGATGCTTCATATGATTTCAACCTTCTTAAATTTATTAAGACTTCTTTTGTGGCCTAATCTATGATTTATCCTGGAGAATATTTCATGTGTGCCTAAGAATGTGTATTCTGTTCCTTTTGGATGTAACATTCTGTATATGTCTGTTAAGTCCATCTGGTCTAACATGTCTTTTAAGGCCAATGTTTCCTTATTGATTCTATGTCTGGATGATTTATCCATTGCTGGAAGAGGGGGATTAAAGTCCTCTACTATCATAGTATTGCCATATATTTCTCCATTTAGGTCTGTTAATAGTTACTTTACATATTTCGGTGCTTCTATGTTTGATGCATAAATATTTACGAGTATTATGTGCTCTTGTTGGAGTAACCTCTTTATATTATATAATGTTCTTCCTTATCTCTTACTACAGTGTTCGTCTTAAAGTCTATTTTGATGGATATTAGTGTAGCTACTCACCTTTCTTTTGATTTCCATCTGCATGGGATATATTTTTCCATCTTTTCACTTTCAGTCTATGTGTGTCATTACATCTGAAGTGAGTCTCTTTTAGGCAGCTATAGCTGGGTTTTGATTTTTTATCCATTCAACCACTCTGTTTCTATTGATAGGAGAATTTAGTCCATTTACATTTAATGCAGTTATTTTCTGGCTATTTTATAATTCCTTTTTCCCTTTCTTCATCCCTTGATCTCTTACTTTGTGATGATTTTCTGTAATGATATGCTTAGATTCCTTTCTTTTTATTATTTATATATCTACTACAGGTTTCTGCTTTGTGATTACCATGAGGTTTACATAAAACAACTTTCATAACAGTCAATTTTTGGTTTCTAACAACTTAAGTTTGAATGTAATCTAAAGATTGACATTTTTACCCTCCCCCCACACACTTTATGGTTTTGATATCACTATTTATTACATCTTTCTATCTTGTGTACCCCTTAACTAATTATTATAGTTACAATAATCTTTACTACTTTTGTCTTTTATCCTTCATATTAGCTTTATAGGTGATTAACCTACCACTTTCACATTACGTTATTCTGAATTTTACTCTATAGTTACCTTTACCAGCGAGATTTACATTTTCATATGTTTCTGTTATTATTAGTATCCTTTTTTTCAGCTTAAAGAAGTCCCTTTAACATTTCTTCCAAGGCCACTCTGCTGATGATGAAATCCTTTGGTTTGTCTTGAAAACTATATCTCTCCTTCAGTTCTGAAGGACAACTTTTCTGATAAGGTATTCCTGGCTGGCCATTTTTTATTTCAGCACTTTGAATATATCACACCACTCCCTTTAGACCTCCAAAGTTTCAGCTGAAAAAATGTGCTGATAGACTTATGGGGTTTCCCTTGTACACAGCAAGTTGTTTTTGTCTTTCTGCTTTTAAGATTCTCTCCTTGAGGTTTTGGGAAGATGGTGTAGGAGGTTCCTGAGCTCACTTTCTCCCAAAGACACAACAAACCAACAACTATATATGGAATAATTTCCTCTGAGAGACATCTGAAAAGAATCTTCACACAAGGACCAACACAGAGAGGGGTGGAAGAGGCAGAGATACAGTACTGCCAAGAAAAATATCATACCCTAGCAGTGGTGCTTAACAGTTGGGAGAGAACTCAAAGGTATGGAGCTTCTCCCAAAGGAGGAAATGATTCAAGCTCCACGTTAGGCACCCCAGCCCTTAGATAAACCTCAAGAGAGATGAGACCCCCAAAACACCTGGCTTTGAAAACTGACTGGAGATACACTCAGGAAAGCTATAGAACTTCAGAGAAGGGAAAACCTGCTCTTAAACGGCTCATAGACAAACTCACTTGACCAGGAAACCAGGACAAAAATACCAGGTAGAAAAGTGCACAGTATCTTGGTAAAAAAGATCACTTACTAAGCTCGGGGCACCTCCTGTAGAGGCAGCTGCCCACTCTGCCCAATGAGGGATTGAAAGCAGTAGTGTCAGCCATTTTTTGACCTAGTTCAGCTGTGCTGACACATATGCTGGCAGGTGCCATTTTGGAATTCTTTCTCTAGCCTGTTAGTGTAGGGACCTGCCCTACCCACAAGATATGTGGTGAAGAAGATGTGAATACTACTCAGCCATACAAAAAGATGAAATGTTTCCATTTGCGACATGGGTGGAACTTGAGGATATTATGCTAAGCAAAATAAGTCATATGGAGAAGGAGATATTTCACTCATGTGGAAGATAAAAAAGACAAACACATAGATACAGAGAAGATTTGTGTTTACCAGAGGAGAAGGAGGATGATGGGAAGGCAAAAGGGGTAAAGGGGAATATTTGTATAGTAACAGATGGCAACTAAACTTTCGGTGGTGAACACAATGTAATCTATTCAGAAGTCAAAATATAATGATGTACACCTAAAATTTGTATAATGTTATTTACCAAGGTTACCTCAATAAAAGAAAACAAAAATTATCTCCTTGTTTTAACTTTTGATAATTAAATCATCATGTATCTTGGTATAGGTCTCCTGGGTTCATCTTATTTGGAACTTTCTGGGCTTCCTGGATCTGGTTGTCTGTTTTCTTCCCCAGATTAAGGAAGTTTTCAGTCATTTGAAGAAATAATAAATTTTCTGCCCCTTTCTCTCTCTCTTTTCCTTATGCAGCCCCTATAGTGTAAATGTTGCTCCAGTTGATATTGTGCCATAAGTCCATTAAGCTTTCTTCTTCACTCTTTTCCATTCGTATTTCTTTTTGCTGCTCTGACTGGGTGAGTTCTACTCATCCAGTATCCTTTTTCCTGCTTCATCTAGTCTGCTATTGAGTCTCTCTATTGAATTCATCAGCACTTTGAGTTCTATTTGGTACTTTCTTATATTTTCTTTTTGCTGAAATTCTCACTTTGTTCATCTATTCTTCTACAGAACTCCATGAGCATCTTGATGATTTAATTTGAGTGCTTTTTCAGGTAAATCACTCATATCCATTTCGTTAATTTTTTTTTTAAGTGAGGTTTTACCTTCTTCTTTTGTTTGGAACATATTTGTTTCCTCATTTTTCCTAGACTCTATGTGCGGTTTCTATGCATTAGATAAAACAGTCACCTTCACAGTCTTGAAGGAGTGGACTCATGTAGAAGATGACCCTTGTTGTTCAACCCTGCCCTAGGTCTTGGTTGTCTCTTAAATCTTTGGGATTGTTCAAGCAGCCCATCTTATTTTTAATGGCTCCCAGTAGTTAAGGATGTGCCAAGACCTGTCAGCGTCCCAAAGGGGAGAATTTCAGTCAGCACCTAGATTATCTTTCTATATTTTCAAACTCCTTATTATAAGCAAATATCAGTTTTATTTAAAAAGAAACAGTAAGTATTCATTTTTCAGAAATATTTTTCAATACACTAAATAAAACAACGATCTGTTTCTGCTACAACTCAAAATATGTTCACGTTCATTTTCTGCCCTCTTAATCTCAAACTGTAAACATTCATCTCTGTTTATGCAGAGATAACTCATTGACTCAAATACAGGTCTATTATGAATGACTGTATAGCACCTAACTTCTTTAGTTAACATGATTTTATCTATAGACCAAAATTAACAACAGCAAAGGTACAAATTAGTTCATACCAGAAGGATTAAAAAGTTCTGAAGTCATATAACAAGAATGCAAGTATTTCAAAATCAATTATCATGAAACCACAAGCCTTAGTGACTTAAAATGAGAGGTTGTATTCCAGTAGGTAATTTATAAAAGACCTTATTTGCCCAGTTAATATTCTTTCCTGCTCAAGATACATCAGTATCTTCAATAGATTATTCTTTAGGTGATCTGATAAAAATTCTTATCTATTTGTTTAGTTACTTATACTCACTTGAGAATTTTCTTATAGAATCTTTAAAGCATTTAGCTATCAATAAGAAAATTAGAGTGAGCTGATGAATTTCATTTCTGATATAAAACTGTCAAGTCAGTAGGAATAAATTTATGTCAACTAGGATGTGTCCTTATGCTTCATCAGGGAACAGAAATAAAGATATCAAGAGTTAGCATTTTCTTCTCTTTCTAAGTAGCTATTAGAATGGAGTTCTTTCTGACACACTGCGTGGTTGCTTAGAGGAAAAGTTGATATCTTTAGTTGCTCAAAAATGAATTAGCCATGTTCTTTTCTTGTTCCAACACCTCACATGCAGAGATGTGACACCAATAATATTTTAGCTAAATCACTTGCAAAAACTTCAAAGGAAAAATCAATGGTTTCTGTACTTCAAGAAATATTCTTTATTATGGAGTAGATCAGACCTGCTAATCAAAGTATTAATATCGATAAAAGCTAATATTTGAGTGTCTACTACCTCTTAGGCATGACTATTAGTCTCACTATATGTTACCTATTTAATTCTTACCAAAAGAAGAAGGAAGAAGAGGGGGAGGAAGAGGGAAGGAAGAAGAGGAGAAATCAAGGCACAGGGAAAGCATAGAACTCATCCAGGGTCACACAACTTCAAACCTGAGCAGATTCACTTCAGAGCTGGGGCTAAAAATGGGAATTCTATAAGCAAAGAAATGATAATAAAAGTTGGGTGTAGAACAAGACATGTTGATCCTTCATGGGTTTTTTTTTTTTTAACTATATGGATTTTATACAGGGAAATGGAAGTGATAGGGATAGGAAGGTTGATTGGCCAGACGTTGTGGTGAACCAGTTATGGATTCTGGAAGATAATGGGGACCATGGAAGGCTTTTCAGCAGAGAAATAGTAAAATCAAAGTGGCACCTTAGGGAGAGGGAAGATTAATGATTGATGTTAATTTAATTTTTAACTGCTGTTAACCTTGGCTCCACTTTAGATGTGGGAGCGTTGAGTTTGCCTTTGAGAAATAACATTACTCCATGGTTCTGCTCAGAGATTTATAGTGAGTAACGATCACTTTCTGGCATCTGTTAAGTGTTTTATGAACAATCTGGGACTATATAATTACATGGATGCACTTCTTGAGTAACAAAGACAGAATGTAAATCCAAACTAATATTAATAATTCATTAATATTTTTAATATTCCTTAGTTAAAAACATTAAATATCCTTAAACTCCCATCCTTGTTAAGTTCTATTGTCACCAATGTAATTTAGGCTGCTATAACCTCATGCACCAGAACAGTGCATCAGCCTCCCAAATGGCCTCTAAGCTGTAGTCTACCCATCTAATTTACTGTTTGTCTCTACAACTATAATCACATGATTCTCCTCAAATTTTTTCAATAACTCTCAATAATTTACCAACATAATTTCAGACTTCTTAATCTAGTATTTAAGACTTTCCAAATTGTCCCTCAACCTGTTTAGTTTATCTCCAATTACTATGTCATTGCCAGATTATTCACCAAGAGGCTTATCTTGTTTCCTCTCCCTGCGGAAAGGAAGCCCGGCGTGAGAGAAGAGGGATAAAATTTAGGAACATACATAACTTTGGTTCTCAGTTATTAACCTCTTGAGCCACAGTTTGCCATTTAGCTAAGACAGACTTTTTATACCTCACTCACAAAGCCAGTATAAGGACTGAAATCAATTGAAATAATTAAAATGTACTAAAATAAATACATTATTTCAACAAACATTACTGTGTTCCAGGATCTGTACTAGGTACTGTGGCTGCAATGACAAATATTCTAGAGACCTGGATATTAAAAAATATGAGCTAATGTCGGAATTTGAGAGGATATAATAATTATGCCCATTTGCCCCTCCTAGACTCAGAACCAACTGAGATAGTGATGCAGAAAGTGGCCAAAATATCAATTTTGTTACCAATAAAACTAATGAGAGAATGTAGCTTACTCTTAAAGTCCAAAGGCCAGGCCTGCAACATCCTCTGCACCTATAAGAATAAACATTGGGATGCCTAGCCCATCTGAAGGAAAATTTTGGTTCTGAAAAGCAGACACACTTGCCCAAGAAAGTTAATTTTCTGTTATCCTGGGATGGACTGTTGGATCCTTGTGGGCATCATATACAACCTGAGTCTTTAGGCAGGGCTATTTTATTGCATTGTGTTTAAATTTCTGGCAGAATGTAGTAAAAACAGAAATAGTGTAATATTTCGTTGTTGGCCTAAATAGTAACTTGACTTTGTTCTGATCCATCCTTTTCTTTCTAGGAGAGTTCATTCCCAAGTATTACTTACTTCTTCCCTATTTATTTCCAAACAACCATCTTTAAGTCCCTAAGACAGTCTATTTATATCTTGATCCTTATCCTCTAATGGGCACATTAAGATAATTCTATCAGCTGTTTGATCCTTAGTAGCTTCCTTCATATATCTATTGAAATTTCCTGATATGTACCAGAAAATGTGGAGAATGACAATCACATCCATCGTATAAATTGCCCCAAAATGCTATCTTGTACTTCCATATCTTTCAGGGGTATAGACAAAAATTTATTTACTAAATCTAAGTCCTTTTCCCAAGGAATTTCCTATGTATAAAAATTTCCCACTTTAATCTCTGGCTACCATGAAAGCAATTGGTTTGATATTTGCTCTAAGTCCTCTATAATGTCGTGATAATCATGTGACACGTGTTCCAAAGATGGACCCTTCTAATTGTGAAACATGGCTGTACTAACAGTCATACAGAAATAGCAAGAGAAAGACAAGACAGTCCCAAACTGGGGCATATGATTATCCTACCTAAAATTGATCATAAGACTCTAAAGTCTCAGCTGGCTTTTGTACAGACAGATTAAGTCAATATATGGTGCAGAAGTAAAGCACATCAGTTCTTTTTCTGAATATCCACTGCTATTATTGATTGTTAGAGTATACTATACTATTTATGATTCATTAGAGGGCCTCCTAGGAGTTTCACCTATACGGGAGCTGACCAAGTAGCTAAATGCTGGGCCCAGACATCTATTTCTTTACATAATATTCATCTCAAATCACTGCTAACTTCCCAGGGATTTAATAATTGTGGATGCACAAGATGGGTATGACATATATCAACCTCTGTCAAATTATCTTTTGCTCAAATCTATGATGATTCTTAATTCAATCAGATGCCTAACAATTATTAGGCTAAAAAGAGCCTCAGAAACCTATTTCCTCCACGTACAGATTTAAATTTGCCTCCTTGAACTAAATAGCCTCAGAATTCACAACCTGTCAGATCTTTCCGTCTTAGGAAGGATTACTTGGAAAGTAAAACCTCAGGACCAATAATGAAGTCTGACGGATTTTAGTTGTTCACCACCTCCTGAGTATAAGACATCTCAGGCCTAGCAAAGAGCCAGGACCATAGGACTGGTCTGATCTCTCTCATGGGGTTTATCTATTATCTCAGTTGGACGCCTAACCAGTTCTAAAACTCTGATTTCTCCTGAGAGTGGAGTAATTTATATTTATAGCAGATAATTCTATTGGCAATATTCGTAGCTTTATTATGTGGATAACCCCAGTCATTTACTCCCCAGATAGTTAGTTCTCTGACTCCTTCCAATCATTCATGGCTAGCTGCAGTTTCCCAAAGCTTCTAAAGTCCCTTAATTGTACTCTGTTTCTCCCTCTACCTAGGAAGGAGTCCCCTTTTTTAGGGGACTTTTAGGGTCCCCTGCCTACTCTCTATTTGGAAACTTGGTCATGCTAGTATTCTTAATTTCTCTCTATTTACCAACGCATAAATTTATCATTCCAAAGTATGTCTCCAAATTCAAGCATATAGAGTTGGAAAAAGTAAATTATTTAAAATTTATGAGTTCCACATTATCTGGGAGCATTCATTTTGAGCAACATTAAAAGATTGACAACTCAGAATTGGTTTAAGTTCCTTTCACTTTGGTTAACTACTGAAGCATCAACAAGCAATGCACATAATACATAAAATGTGAACGTAGCTCCTCAATGTTTCCCCAGGTCCTTATAGAAATGTGCACAAAGTTCAATGGTAAATATAAGCTGCTCTGCTCATTTTTTGAAATGGCCACAGACCATTTCAGCACTTAAGGGTCCTTTTTGCACCTCAGTTACCACTTCTGTTCTTTATTTCTAATCTATTATTAGGCCAATGCCTGGCCTGGCCATGAAACACCATTCATTGCTCAAAAACTTTTTTTTTTTTTTTTGGTGAGGAAGATTGGCTCTGAGCTAGCATCTGTTGCCAATCTTCCTTTCTTTTTGTTTTTCCCTCCCCAAAGACCCAGTACATAGATGCATATCCTGGTTGTAAGTCCTTCTATGTGGGATCCCACCTGAACATGGCTTGATAAGCAGTGCGTAGGTCCATGCCCAGGATCCGAACCAGCAAACCCCAGGCCACTGAAGTGGAGCACGTGAACTTAACCACTACACCACTGGGCTGGCACCTGTTCAAAAACATCTTACCTTTCCTGGGTAGAGTTATTTGTTCTAGAGGAAATTCCCTCATTCCAATATCTATCCCAGGATTTATTGCTACTAATTGTGGCCTTGCCTGTTTCCCCTTTAGTTTAATATCATCATGTTCCTATAACTTCTCTTAGATTTCAAATTCCATAAATTTCTTGAGCATTTTTTCCAGGGTACAAGCGTCCTCTGCATTTCAATAACTGAGTCACCTTGAAACTCACCCAATAATGCTTTCAGTATTTTAAGCTGTCCAAATTTTATGTACTCATATTCAATTGTTGTCCCAATCTTTAATGGTTCCTCAGTTGGCTTCCTTATGAATCTTCTACCTGCAACTTGGCAGAGTAAATACCAAGTTTTTGGATCTTAGTTTTCTCTGGGTCATTTATTCTAGAATTCTCATGAGATCTCCTTTCTTATCCAGCTTGTTCTCTTTGAGTTATCACTGACTTCCCTAACCTAGTAACCATTAAAACTCACTCTTTAGAAATTAAAAAAAAAAAAAACTATACCTAGGTACATTTTTTAAAATAGGTGCACTTTATTTTTTTAAATATAGATTGAGTGGCTTTCAAACTTGAAGTCTCCAACGAAGTTCATCAATTTTTTCTGCATTCCTCAATTCTACCCAAATATACTCTTTACTATTTCCAGAAAAAAAGCTTTTTTTCAATTACCCTAACAGACATCCTCTTTCACTAAAAGGAAAGGTCCTCAAACTGGGGAGGTGACTGGAAGTGTGGAGGCTCTTTTTATGGTCACAATGACTGAGGGAATATTTGGCATTTGGGGGGTTGGGGTGGAATGTAAAATACAATATCATAAATAGGATTATCCTCCACATTAGAACACTGCCCTGACTAAAATACCAGTAGAAAGAGCACATCCATGGAAAAACACTAATCTAAAAATAATCAGCTTTCTTTATCTTCCAAAAGTAATCAGGTTTTCTTTAAGTGTTTTCATTCCTTGTAGGACAATCTAAATTCCCAAACTGAGACATCCCAGATACAGGCACATTCTAGTTATTTGTTTTGCATTTTAGTTTGTAAGGATTTAGTTTTCACTCTACCACTTTTCCAATAAGAAAATATTCCCAGAGTTATAGGGTTCCAAGGTAGTTTTATTTGTGTTTAATAAAGTCATCTGTATTTATGTGGGTAAAGCCACAATATAGTTTCCAATTTTTACAACCACTGTTTATAAACAGTGAAGAGTAAAATATCAGAGGGAATAGATGGCCTAGTCGGTAATTTCTACATAAGTATATTGGTCTTACATGAAGATCATTCCTTAATGAAAAAAGTCTTGTAGTATGAGAGACACAACCAGAAAAACCAAATAATTTTATCAACCAATTTTCAGATACTTCTCATTCAGAAACTAATTTTATTTTACTTATTTATTTTTTTGAGGAAGATTAGCCCTGAGCTAACTGCTGCCAATCCTCCTCTTTTTGCTGAGGAAGACTTGCCCTGAGCTAACATCTATGCCCATCTTCCTCTACTTTATATGTGGGATGCCTACCACAGCATGGCATGCCAAGCGGTGCCATGTCTGCATCCGGTATCTGAACTGGCGAACCCTGGGCCTCCAAAGCCGAACATGCAAACTTAACTGCTGTGCGACCAGGCCTGCCACCAGAAGCTAATTTTAAATGAGACTTACCAACTGAGAAAGACTATCAAAGTCAAAGAAATACATCCAGAAGAGGATTCTGGGAAGATGGCAGAGTAGACAGCACCAAGAATCTGTGTCCACGTCTGGACAAAAATTCCACTGGCAGAATCTGTCTGATATAATTATTTGCAATTCTGAAGGCTGTTGAAGGCTTGCAACTTCCAGGGGAAGATTTAGACAGTAAATTGCAATTGATTTTGGTCAATTTCTTAGCAAAGCAGCAGCTACCTGTCCCTTACCCCCTGACACATGGCAGGCAGTTATGTATCGTGTTCCTGGAACAGCTTGTACACAGCTTGCTGGAGCCAGGGTGAGTAAAAAGTACCCTGTCCTCCAACTATCAGAAATCTCTGCTCTGATCACTGCTTCTGATCACACAGGTGCAGACAAAGAGGTGAGCAGCCATTGTTGTTGCCCCTCCCCTCATTGATGCAAGCCTGTCTCCCTCCAGCTTAAGTGACTTCCAGGGGATTTAAAGGAACAGCACCCTTTTTTCCTCCTTCAATTTTTTGTATATTTCCCCTTTCAGGAGTCAGACATTAAACACAAGGACATTCAAAAACAACTACTAAAAGGGGAAAATTAGAAAGTAATTGTGCATGAGAAGCAAAAGAATCAGAAAAGACAGGATAAGACTAAGTTAACACCTTAGGCTGATCCTCAGCAGAGACAGCCTATGACAATCAGAATAACAAAAACAATAACAAAAACCCTAAAACCTGGAGAATCTGATTTCCAGAGTTACCACAGTATTAGATTCAAATGTCCTTTGTTGAACCAAAAAAAAAAAAAAATTACAAAGCATATAAAGAAACAGGAAAATATGGCCTATTCAAAGGGAAAAAATAAATCAACAGTACTACCCATGAAAAAGACCTAATGGCAGATATACCAAACAAAGACTTTAAAACAACTGTCTTAAAGATACTCAAATAAAAAAAGGTAGATGTGGAGAAAGTCAAGAAAATGATGTATAAACAAAACGGAAATATCAATAAAGAGATAGATAACATAGAAAGAAACCAAAAAAAGAAATTCTGGAGCCAAAAAGTACAAGAACTGAAACAAAAAATAGACTATAGAGATTCCAAGGCAAATATGAGTAGGGAGCAGAAAACTTGAAGGTAAGACAGTGGAAATTATTGACTCTGAGGAACAGAAAAGAAATGATTGAAGAAAAGTGAACAGAGATTAAGGGACCTATGGAACACCATCAAGCAGATCACATATGCATCGTGAGAGTCCCAAGAGAAGAAGACAGAGAAAAAGGGGCTAAGAGAATTTTTGAAGAAATATTGTCTGAAAACTTCCCAAATGTTCTGAAAGACATGAATATAAATATCCAAGAAGCTCAAAAGACTCCATGATGAACTCAAATAGATCCATACTAAGGCACATTTTAATAAATCTTTCAAAATACAAAAACAAAGAAAGAATATTGAAAGCAGGAAAGAGAAGCAAATTGTCCACATACAAGGGATCTTCAACAAGATTATCAGCAGATTTCTCATCAGAAATGTTGGAGGTCAGAAGACAGTGGGCTGATACACAGTCATGCCCCACATAAGGGTGTTTTGGTTAATGACAAACCACATATATGATTGTGGTTCCATAAGATGAGTACCTTATAGCCTAGGTATGTACTAGGCTATATTATCTAGGTTTGCGTAAGTATACTCTATGATGTTCACGTGACAAAACTGCCGAACAACACATTTCTCAGAACATATCGCTGCCCTTAAATAATGGCATGACTTTATTCAAAGTGCTTAAAGAAAAATCTGTTCACCAAGAATCCTATATACAGCAAAACTGTCCTTCAAGAGTGATGGAAAAATTAAGACAATTCCAGATAAACAAAAGCTGAGGTAGTTTGTGACCACTAACTTGCCCTGCAAGAAGAGCTCAAGGGAGTCCTGCAAGGTGAACACTAGACAATAAATCGAAGCTGTGTGAAGAAATAAAGAGTTCTATAAAAGTAAATGCATAGGCAACTATGAAAGTTAGTATTATTGTAACAATGGTTTATAACGACACTTTTTGTTTTCTACATGATTTAAGAAACTGATACATTTAAAGAAAAAATCAATTCTTAGCATATAAGCTGGAATTACTGTAACTTTGGTTTATAATGTCAAATATTGTTTTCTACATAGTTTAAGATTCTAATGTATTTAAAAGAATTATTAGTTTATGTTTTTAGCACACAATGTATGAAGATGTAATTTTGTGACATCAACAACAAAAGGGGTGGAGAAAAGCTGTAAAGGAGCAGAGTTTTTGTATGTTATTGAGGTTAAGCTGGTATAAATTCAAATTGGAGTGTGGTAATGTTAGGATGTTAATTGTAATCCCCATGGAAACCATGAAGAAAATAGCTATAAAATATACAGGCATACCTCAGAGATATTATGAGGTCAGTTCCAGACCACTGCAAATAAAATGAGTATTGCAATAAAGCAAGTCACAAATTTTGGGGTCGTGAAGAGCATATAAAAGTTATGTTTACACTCTAGTCTATTAATTGTGAGATAGCATTGTGTCTAAAAATGCAATGTACACATCTTTTTTTTTGAAAGATTGGCACCTGAGCTAACAACTGTTGACAATCTTTTTTTTTTTCTCCTTTTTTTCCCCAAGTGCCCCCAGTACATGGTTGCATATTTTAATTGTGGGTCCTTCTAGTTGTGGCATGTGGGATGCCTCCTCAGTGTGGCCTGATGAGCGGTACCATGTCTGGCCCAGGATCTGAACCAGTGAAACCCTGGGCCTCCAAAGCAGAGCACACGAACTTAACCAGTCGGCCACAGGACCGGCCCCAAATGTACACATCTTAATTAAGAAATACTTTATTGCTAAAAAAAGTCCTAACCATCATCTGAGCCTTCAGTGAGTTGTAATCTTTCTGTTGTTGGAGTGTCTTGCCTCCATGTCAATGGCTACTGAGTGATTAGAGTGGTGGTTGCTGAAGGTTGGGGTGGTGCTGCCAATTTCTTAAAATAAGAGAACAATGAAGTTTGCCACATGATTGACTGTCCCTTTCATGAACAATTTGTCTGTAGCTTGTGGTGCTGTTTGATAGCATTTTACCCACAGTAGAACTTCTTTTAAAATTGGAATCAATACTCCCAAATCTTGAAGCTGCTTTATGTAATATTCTAAATCCTTTGTTGTCATTTCAACAATATTCTCAGCATCCTCACCAGGAGAAGTTTCTTTCTCAGGAAATCACATTCTTTGTTCATCTGTAAGAAGCAACGCCTCATCTGACAAAGTTTCGTCACGAGATTACAGCAATTCAGTCATATCTTCAGGCTTCTAATTTTAATTCTCTTGCTATTTCTACCACATGTGCAGTTACTTCCTCCACTGAAGTCTGAGATCCCTGAAAGTCATCCATGAGAGTTGGAGTCAACTTCTTCCAAACTCCTGATAATATTTTGACCTCTTCTCATGAATCACAAATGTTCTTAATCATATCTAGAATGGTGAGTCCTTTCCAGAAGGTATTTGATTTATTTTGCCCAGATCCTTCAGAATAATCACCATCTATGGCAACTATAGCCTTACAAAATGTATTTCTTAAATAAGACTTGAAAGTCAAAGTTACTCCTTAAACTATGGGCTGCAGAATGAATGTTGTGTTAGCAGGCATGAAAACATTAATCTCACAGTGCATATCAATGAGAGCTCTTGGTTGACCAGATGCATTGTGAATGAGCAGTAAAATTTGGAAAGAAATCTTTTTTCTGAGCAGCAGGTTTCAACAGTGGCCTTAAAATATTAAATAAATTATGTTGTAAACAGATGTGCTGTCATTCAGGCTTTGTTGTTGCATTTATAAAACACAGGCAGAGTTGATTTAGCATAATTCTTAAGGGCCCTAGGATTTTCAGAATAGCAAATGAGCAATGGCTTCAACTTAAAGTCACCAGCTGCATTAGCCACTAACAGAAGAGTTAGCCTGTCCTTTGAAGACAAGCATTGACTTCTCCTCTCTAGCTATGAAAGCCTAGATGGCATCTTCTTCCAATGTTAGGCTGTTTTGTCTGCATTGAAAATCTGTTGTTCACTGTAGCCACCTTCATTAATGATCTTAGCTAGATCTTCTGGAGAACTTGCTGCAGCTTCCATATCAGGACTTGGTGCTTCACCTTGCATTTTTAGGTTATAGAGATGGCTTCTTTCCTTAAACCTCATGAACTAACCTCTGCAGGCTTCAGACTTTTCTTCTGCAGCTTCCTCACTTCCCAGCCTTCATAGAATTGAAGAAAGTTATGGCCTTGCTCTGGATTAGGCTTTAGCTTAGGGAATGTTGTGGCTGGTTTGATCTTTTATCCTGACCACTTTCTCCATATCAGAATAAGGCTGTTTCACATTTTTATTATTTATGTTCACTGGAGGAGAACTTTTAATTTCCTTCAAGAATTTTTCTGGTTCTTTCACAACTTGGTTAATTGGTACAAGAGGCCTAACTTTTCATCTGTCTCAGCTTTTGACATGCCTTCCTCATTAAG
The DNA here is from genome assembly GCF_021613505.1 of Equus quagga. Taxonomy (NCBI): domain Eukaryota; kingdom Metazoa; phylum Chordata; class Mammalia; order Perissodactyla; family Equidae; genus Equus; species Equus quagga. The sequence goes on from NC_060285.1 coordinate 35,641,048, forward strand.
CTCAATCATTTCTAGCTTTTGATTTAAAATGAGAAATGAAAATTCCTTTTATTTGAACACTTAGAGACCATTGTAGGGTTATCAATTGGCCCAATTTCAACATTGTTCTGTCTCAGGAAAGAGGGAGGCCTGAGGAGAGGGAGAGAGATGGGAGAATGGCTGCTCCATGGAGTAGTCAGAACGCGCACATTTATCAATTACGTTCACCATGTTATATGAGTGCGGTTTGTGGCACCACAAAACAATTACAATAGTAACATCAAACATCATTGGTCATAGACCACTATAACAAATATAACAATAATGAAAAAGCTTGAAATACTGCTAGAATTACCAAAATGTGATACAGAGAAATGAAATGAGCAAATGCTGTTGGAAAAAGCCTCTGATAGGTGTGACATAGGTTGCCACATATTATCTGTGAAGCAGAATAAAGCGAAGTGCAATAAAACAAGGTATGCCTGTATACAAAATATAAAATATACACAAAAGTATGAGAAAGAAATTTAAACATTTCATTACAAAAAATCAGCTAAACACAAAAGTCAGTAATGCAGGAAATGCAGAACAAAAACACTATAAGGCATATAAAAAACAAATTGCACAATGAAAAGAAGTCAGTCCCTTTCTATCAGAAATTACTTTAAATATAAAAGCATCAAATTCTCCAATCAAAAAGCAGAGATTGGCAGAATGGATAAAAACACATGATCCTACACCATGCTGTCTACCTGAGATCCTCTCGTGATCCACAGACACAGACAGGTTGAAAGTGAAAAGATGGAAAAGGTTATTGCATGCAAATAGTAACAAAAAGGGAGCAGAGGAGGCTATACTAATATCGGACAAAATAGACTTTAAGTCAGAAAAGTTTATAAGAGACAAAGAAAGAGATTATATATTAATAACTATATATTAATATACTCAATACAGCCAGAAGATCCAATTATAAATATTTATGCACCTAGTAACACATCATGAAAATATATGAAATAAAACTGACAGATCTGAAGGGAGAAATAGACAGTTCTACAATAATAATTGGAGACTTCAATATCCCACTCCTAATAGTGCATAGAACAACTAGGCAGAAGGTAAGTAAACAGAGGTCTTAACTCAATAATTCTACTGTATCTAATAGACATATACACAACACTCTACACAACAACAACCAAATACACATTCCTCTCAAGCTTATGAGACATTTTTTCATGATAGACCTCAATAGATTTAAAATATTTAAGATAAATATAAATAAATATTGATATTTAAGCCTCAATAGATTTAAAAGGATAGACAAAGTATTTTCTCTGATCACAATGGGATGATGTCAGAAATCAGTAATAAAACAAAAATTGGAAAATTGACAAAATTGTGGAAATTAAGTTACATACTTTTAGACATTGAATAGGTCAAAGGGGAAATCACAAGGGAAATTAGAAAATGCTTAGAGAAAAGTGAAAATGAGAACAAAACATACCAAAACTTACAGGACACAGCAAAAGTGGTGCTCACAGGGGGAATTTACAGCTGTAAATGCCTACATTAAAAAACAAGAAAGATCTCAAATCAATAACCTAACTTTACAACATAGGAACTAAAAAAGAAGAACAAATAAAAACCAAAGCTGGCAAAAGGAAGAAAATGATAGAGAATAGAAAAACAATAGAGAAAATTAGTGAAACCAAAAGTTGATTCTTCGAAAAGATCAACAAAGTTGGCAAACGTTTAGCTAGATAGACTAAGGATTTAAGTGTAAGACCAAAAACAATACAACTCTTAGAAGAAAATATAGGCTAAAAGCTTCATGATATTGATTCAGCAATGATTTCCTGGACATAACAACAAAGGTACAGATAACAAAAGAAAAAATAGGCAAATTGGACTTTATGAAACTTAAATTTTGTGCTCAAAAGATATTATACACAGACTAAAAAAACAACCCACATAATGGGAGAAAATATTTGCAAGTTATATATCTGATAAAGGATTAATATCCAGAATACATAGAGAACTCCTAAAACTCAACAACAAACAAGCATATTTTAAAAATGGGCAAAGGACTCAAATAGACATTTCTCCAAAGAAGACACACGAATGGCCAATAAGCACAGGAAAAGATGGTCAGCATCACTATTCGTTAGCGAAATGCAAATGAAAACTACAATGACATGCCACCTCACACCCATTAGGATGACTACTATCAAAAAATAGAAGATCACAAGTGTTGACAGGGATGTGGAGGAATTGAAACCCTCGTGTACTGTTAGTGGGATTGTAAAATGGTACAGCCACTGTGGGAAATAGTATGTAAGTTCCTCAAAAAATTAAAACCAGAACTACCATATCATCCAGGAATTCCACCTCTGGGTATGTACCCAAGAGATTTGAAAGCAGTGTCTCAAAGAAATATGTGTACTCCCGTGTTCATAGCAGCACTATTAACAACAGCTTAAACAAGCAAGTAACACAAGTGTCCATGGTTGGATGAATGGATAAACAAAATGTGGCATATATATACAATGGAATATTATTAAGCTTAAAAAAAGGAAGGAAATTCTACAATATGCTGAACATGGATGAACCTTGAGAACATTATGCTAAGTGAAATAAGCCAGTCACAAAAAGACAAATAATGTAGGATTTCACATATGTGAAGTACTTGGGGTAGTCAAATCACAAAGACAGAAAATAAATTGATGGTTGCCAGGGATTTGGGGGAGAGGAGAATGGGAATTATTTTTTAATGGCTATAAAGTTTAAATTATACAAGATAAGAGGAGTTAAGGGGATGGATGGTGGTGATGGCTGCATAATATAGTGAATGTATGTAATACCACTGAATGGTGTACTTTAAAATGGCTAACATGGTAAATTTAATGTTAAGTGTATTTACTACAATAAAATAATAATAATAAAGAACACATCCACATGCTAGGAGGGTAGGACACCCCAAACTCTACAGGGACAGAAGCTGCTGTGCTCAGGTCCTTTCCGGACCTCGTTCTAGTTATCTCTTCATCTGGCTGTTCATTTTCATCCTTTAAAATATCTTTTTGTAATAAACTGATAATCTAGTAAGTGAAATAAAAGAAATCAGAAGTATACCGAAACATACCCATCCACCTAAACTCGCCTACTGTAGCTCTAAGCAAAGCATCCATCTCCAGGTATTATTTGGTCTCCAAATTTTGTTCCTTCTCTATTTCTCAAATGTTATAGTGAATGGACCAAATGTTGTAAATAAACAATTTCCCTTTTCAGAAACAATTGAGAGAGAGGAAAATACAATAAAAATCAACGTGTTTTCTTTTTTACTATTAAGATCTTGGCGAACATGGACAGTGTGAGACTCATATGGGTTAGCTGGCTCTTCTGGCAATTCTTACCAGTTGGAAAGTAGACACAGGAAATTTTGGCTCTGTAGAGCAAACACACATACCTAGAGTGATGTGTGTTTCTGAGGTGGCAAGGGACGTCAGAGACCAAATGTACAATGCTTATAGCTTTTACACAGATTAGCTCCACCTAAATGAAAAATATGTACTGATGCTTATCATTCAACAACTAAGAAAGGCACTCCTTCATGAGGAGGAGTAAAAGGTGGAGCAAGAGCAACAAGAAACTCAAACAACCTGATCAAAAAATGGGCAGGGTATATGAACAGACATTTCTCCAAAGAAGATATACTGATGGCCAATAGACACATGAAAAGATGCTCATCATCACTAATCATCAGGGAAATGCAAATCAAAACTACACTAAGATATCTCCTTACACCCATTAGAATGGAAAAAATAACCAAAACAAAAAATGACAAATGTTGGCGAGGTTGTGGAGAAAAAGGGACCCTCATACACTGCTGGTGGGATGCAAACTGGTACAGCCACTATGGAAAACAGTATGAATATTTCTCAAAAAATTAAAAATAGAAATACCATATGACCCAGCCATTCCACTACTGGGTATCTATCCAAAGAAACTGAAAAAACCAATTCCAAAAGTCCCATGCATCCCAATGTTCATTGCAGCATTATTTACAATAGCCAAGATGTGGAAGCAACCTAAGTGCCCATCAACTGATGATTGGATAAAGAAGATATGGTGTACATATATACAATGGAATACTACTCAGCCATAAAAAAGGATAAAATCATCCCATTCACAGGAACATGGATGGACCTTGAGGGTGTTATGTTAAGTGAAATAAGCCAGATAGAGAAAGACAATCTCTGTATGACTCCACTCATATGTGGAAGTTAAACATGTAGACAAAGAGAACAGATTAGTGGTTACCAGGGGAAAGGGGGGTCAGGGATGGGCACAAAGGGTGAAGTGGTGCACCTACAACATGACTGACAAACAATAATGTACAACTGAAATTTCACAAGGTTGTAAACTATCATAATCTTAATAAAAAGTTAAAAAAAAAAAAGGTGGAGCAAAAGGCCATAAGTGGTATTCTGGTAAGGAGCCCTTTGGATGACATGTATGTATGATAAGCTTTTCTACTCTAAAAGCTATGAATCAGCAATCTGTGTACCAAAGTTATAAGACAAAGTTGCAAAGGATCAATTCTTGAAGAAAAGCACTCTTGAAGAGGTTGCACAAATTCATGTTTTAGGATCCTAAATTACCAGTAGAAGTCCAGGAGGTAGACAAGGGAGATAGGAGTCCTCCATGGAAAGAAACTGACATGTCCAAAGTATGGAAGCATAAAACAACAGTGCGCATGCGGGGTACTATAAGAAATTTGGCATGAGTGGTGAATTAAACACAAAGTTGGAGGGAAGATTTGGCCGAAACACATTAAGACAGTCAGGAAGAGGCCCGATCATTTAAGGCCTTACATGCCAGCTAAAGAGCTCGAGCATTATTCCAAAGGCTATAGGGAACAATTACAGTTTTTAAGCTGGCTTAGAAATCATTTTTCAATGTTAGAAAGGTCATTTTAATTCCGTTATAAATAAGAGACAGGAGGTTTAGGAGACTGGAGGCACAGTAATGAAAGTTAAAAGAATACTACCACAGCCCAAACGAGTGATAAATTTGAGAGCCTGGACAAGTCAGTGAGGCTGTTGATAAGGAGGTAAATTTGAGAGCTGTTTAGGTGGTGACCATTTGAACGAAATAAGAAAGAGGAAGGAGTCTTGGCTGACTTTTAGATTTCATCATTTAGTGATTTACTGGATGGCAATGCTTATGGGCATAATGAGGAGAACTGGACAAATTTGGGGAAAATACAATGAATTTGTGAATAAAACTATTGACTTTCAAATGCTTAAGGAAATGCAGGAAAAGAGATTCAGTATAGGTTTGAGTATATAATTTTGGATCTCAGGAGATCGGACTCAGGTGGAAATGTAGATTTATGACTTAGTATAGAGGGTCTATGTAGAGATAGTCCAGAGAAAACATACAGAATGAGAAAAGAAGGGAACCAAGAAAATATTATCATTTAAGAATGTGGTTAGCAACAAAAAATAAAATACCCAATAGTGAGTAGCACTTGAATGGCTTATTTTTCTCACGTGACTAGAAATCCAGAGGTGATCACTCCAGGGGTTTTCCGACTGTTGAGCCCCGCCTTCAAGGACATTGCTTGTTTCTATATTTCTACTCTGAATCCACTAGTGTATTGGCTTTCATGTCCACACTTGCTGCTTCATGGTTATAAGATGGCACTGCCTTTCTGTCTCATATCCACACTCTAGACAGAACAAAGTAGAAAGAGGCAGTTTCATTATGGGAAAAACAAAACATTTTTTCAAAAATCCTAAGATACATCTCATTGACCAAAATCTTGATATGATTATGCCCAACAAGAGAGTCAGAAAGGCAAGTGTTTTGACCTCAGTGCCTCGCTCCTCCAAGCCAGTCAATTTCTGTTACTTAAGGAAAAGACTAGGAAGTGCCAATGGTAGGCAATTCATAGTCTCCCAAAGAAATAACAGAAGTTTGCTCCAGAGGTTACCAAAACAGGCAGCACTTCTGAAGGATATTGAGAGGAACAGTCCAACAGACCATGAGATTCTTGCAGAGAACAAAGACAGTTAATTCAAACAGGAAGTGAGCAGCAGCAGCAGCATATATGTGTGGAGTTTGCTTACAAGAGAATTGACAAAAATGGATGTTGAAAAAGCTCAGAAAACGGTAACTTGTTGTCTTCTTGATTGCCCTATTTCATTTGCACATGAACTTCCCTCCACTTTGAAAAAGTGGTCTTTTGTCTTTATCTTTTGAAATCCCACATATTTTTCACGTTCTGCTCTACTTGTTTTTCTATCTTCTGTGATCATCTTTACTTCTCCAATGTCTTGGCAAACTAAATACATTTGATCATGTGAGTCCCTATAATCTCTCCTTATAATTTTGAAATGCTTTGATGATTTCTTTGTATCCTCTGACCTTGAAGATAATAGTGTGGTGGGTGCTGTGGGGACTTTTAGCACTGAAACATGTGTTCCTCCAGATGCCGAGTAGGTGGCTGAAACCCAGGCAGAGACTACTTTCATCAGAAAAGTGCCTCCTTCACCAAGGGAACTGGCTTTCAATGCCTGCTTGATGCATGTTCTAAATATTCCCCCCATCCTGGCCCCAATTCTGGACAACTCTACAATGCCAACTCAGCTCCAGAGCTCTTCTTGGAATCAAAGACTAACTTCTCCTTGTCCTAATGCTGCTTTCTTCACTTGCCTCACAGGAGTTTACCTCCAAAGTACTTCCCAATAAGCTTCCTAACCTTTAACCTTCATCTTAGACTCCGCTTCCTGGGGCACTCAATCTGAAAAGTAAGTATTTTCCAACTTTAAAAATATATACTATTCACTGATCACTTTCTTTCTTCCTTCCTTCATTCATCTAATACATATATGTGTGAAGCACTACTAGCTGCCAGGCACAGTTATTTGCAATAAAACAGATGACATCTCTGCCTCATGCTGCTTACCTTTTAGTAGAGGAATACAGATAACAAGCAAATGAAATGGAGTTGTAATGTCTGACATTTTAGTAGAGGAATACAGATAATAAGTAAATGAAATGTACTTGTAATGTCTGTCTAGATTGCCAGACGATGAGAGGTGCTTTGGATGTCACTGCCGTGAATTGAGATGCCTAGTAGACATCCAAGTATGATGTTTGTGTAGGCACTGGGATAAAAAAGTCTGGAGTGCAGGGTGAGATCTCTATTGGAGATATGTATTTGGGAGTCACCAGCACACAAATGGTCTTTAAAAGCAAAAGAGTAAATATTAATAGAGGTCTGAAGACTGAGACTAGGGCCATCACCATATATAAAGGACAAGAAGATGAAGGAGGATCAGCAAAAGAGACTCAGGAGAGATCAGTAAAATAGAAAGAGAACCAAGGGAGTCTTGCTCTGAAAGGCAAGTAAAGATTGATAGAGTGGAATGCAAAACAGTGTAATGAAAAGAGTGAGGAGGTAAAATGGATTAAAAATAATTAAAAATTCTTATTCTCAGGCAGCAAGCAATAGGAGAAAGGGAAGGGTAAGTGGAAGTGGAAAGGATATGAGAAAGATTGCAAGAATAATATTGATGCAGCTTGAATTTGGATTGGATTTTGGATAAGTGACAGTGAGGAACAAGAGTTATGCCTTAATTGTCTTTATGTGTCCTTGGGCTCAGCAGACTGTTTTGTTCATCCTGGGTACCATCCTGGGTGATGAATACTTACTAAATCTCTCTTCAAACAAGTCCACATCTACTTTTCCCACTGGAGATGGAGCTGTTTGAAAAGAGATTCAACAAGTATTCATCATGTACCCAGGATGATCCAAACAGTATGCTAAGCCCAAGTTTACATAAAAACAATTAAGACATAACTTTTCTTCTCATGAAGTTCATATCAAGTCGAGAGTATGTATTTATCACATAAAAAATCTTCAATGCAAGATGGAAAATATAAATGGCTTAATAAAGACAATTAAATTCAAAGACTGTGTTGAACATGAGCAATTTGTAAACCATTTTATTACGTCTTAAGGATACCAAGATGAATAAGGTACAGTCAACTATTACCAATAGGATTTCAATCCACTTATAAAATGGAGAATGTATATTTATTATGATGGCCACTTTATGAGGAGCAACAGCCATTTGCTTTCCAGTGTATATATTTTGTCTTTATTCTTATAACATGAAATACAGAATTTCTGTCCACATTAAATGGACAAAGAAACAGCCTAGAAGTTAAGTAACTATCTACAATGTTAAATAATATGAAGATTTGGAGCCAAATCTATCTGATCTCAATGCATGTTCTTCCACTATATCATATCCCTCCTTAATCAGAATATGAATCTGTGCAATTTCAGGGGAAGAGAAAGTCTTCAGTTAGCTATATCAGAAGGACTTATGAATTAAAGTGTTTGTAAGATACCACAGCCATATTTATTCTTAGCTTTGCATTTTCCTATCAAAAAAATTTAAACAAATTGTATAATAAACTCTAAAGAAACCTTGGAGATTGTCTATTTGTGGCTTCTTAAACTTTTCCATCAAGACATTGAGACATCAAAGGAAGGTGAGAAGGTAAACCCAGGACCCATCACAAGTATCAAACTTTTTTCAAGTTGATCTTTGGTCTTAAGAATCCACATGAATATTCCTTTTACTCCATAATATGTATATATTTCTATAAGTATAGAATTTTATTTTCAGTAAGCAGATGTATTATGTTTCATCTTGGTGTCTCATATGCCTTGTGCATTCCCTCGTAATCCAAAAGTTTTATTTTCCATAGTTGGAAAGAAATGCAGTTGGGGTAGCAGAGAGCCTAGAAAAGTTTAAGGTGTTAAAATCCAATTACAATTCAAATGTGCTTATCTGATAGGGACCACAAGTCCATTGTTGTCATCTGAGTGTGAGCTGTATTACAATTTTAATTGGGAAGTAAAGGAAGTTTCTTTTGGAAAGTATCCATACCATTTAGATAACATGATTATAGTGAGTTGAAGTCTGAATGAAACATCTATCTGTGACATTTTGATCTTTTTCTGTGTGAGGCTGGAATTTCTCCATTATTGTCTTCTATCGTCTTTTACACTTCTTTAAAAAAAGAATGAAAACACTTTCTCATCCTGGATGGAAAAGAGTTCTCAGCTAAAATAAGTTTATTTTGTTTCTGTCTGTGTTTTGAAGGAGATGTCCAGTTGTGTTTATAGTTTCTAAAATTTTTGGCAGGACAAATAAAAGTATTTTTGCTTATAAAAACCATAGCGGAAAATTTAAATTAATAAAAAGAAAATGAGAGCAAATTAGCAAATTTAGGTCATTTTTCAAAGCTAGCTAGGCAATTCAAAGTCACGAGGCAGGGCATCAAAGAACCATTGCCTAGGAAGGCCTCTTCCTCCAAATCAAGCCTAAACATACTTGGAACAAATCATGTATCTAGTCCAATGGGCTTAAAATGTATTTTCTATTTGTGTCTTCTTCCTCCCCAGTTGCTCTACTTGGTTTTTTCCAAGTCCCTTGTGCATTAGTATATCTTACCCCAAATATCTTGCCTCTCATATCTACTACTTCTGCCTTCTTTCTGATATTTTTCTGCCACTGATTTAACCTGTAAAGTGATACAATTAAATTTGAATGCATTACCTTTAATCATAAATATATAAAGGCTATCATACCCATAAACTCCCACAGACACACCTTTGTCTTAGTAAATTTGGCACAGAATTCCATCCAAAAAGACTAGGCAGACTTTGTGGAAAATCAACATTTCTTTTAGCTTTTAAAGATAGTGTATTCAAGAAAACTTGATCTGTACATCCCACTGAGATTTGTAAATCTAATTCACTGGCATTTTATATTAAATGTGTCAGCTGGAGAACTAAAATTTCAACAGATAAATAACTATTTTTGACCTTCGCTTAAGATGTTCTAAGGGCCTTAATGGAGGGATTTGACATAAAGAGGTCAGAAAATTTTCCAGAAGAAGTGATATACGAATTCAAAGCTGTAGGATGAGTGGAAAATGTCTAAGAGAGGGAAAAAGGAGTGTTCCAACAAAAAGGAGCAATATATGCAAATAGTGAGTATGAAGGACTAGAAGGCGGCCAGTGGCACTGGATGAGAGGAAGTACAGGAAGACTGGTGCAAGAGGAAGCTAGACCAGGAGGTAGAGATTGCATGATGCAGCGTCCTGAAGGCCATGGTGAGAATTCCAGACTTTTTTCTAAGAGCAATATGTATCTTTAAGGATATTAAGTATAGGGGAACATGATGAGAAGTGTATTTTGACATATCACTCTGCAGTGTGGTATGGAGGATGGGTTAAAGGAAAGTTTAGAGAAGGCTGTGGAGACCAGTTTGTAGGCTTGAGAATCTCAGGACAGCAATAAGTACAGCAGGGAATGTGGTGTTGGCCAAGTGCCTGAAGAAAAGCAAAAAGTAAATGATCTGAGAAATATTTAGGAAATATAATTGACAGGATTTGTTCTTGGTTTAGATGTGGAAGATGAAGAAGACTGCTGTGTCCAAGATGACTGCTAAGTTCCTTGTTTGTAAAAATAAATTAATTACAGTGCCATTCAAAGAGATCAGGAAAGCTGAAAAAGGACTAGAAAGGAGGAAGACTATCAAGGGTTTATTTTGTGGAGCCAGCCCTGTTGGCCTAGTGGTTAAAGTTTGGCACACTCTGCTTCGGCAGCCCAGGTTCAGTTCCCAGGCACAGAACCACACCACTCAGCTGTCAGTAGCCATGCTGTGGCGGCGGCCCACATAGAAGAACTAGAAGGACCTACAACTAGAATATACAACTATGTACTGAGGCTTTGGGGAGGAAAAAAACAATTAACATAGCAAAAGAAAAAAAGAGTTTATTTTTTGGATATCCTATATTTGAGGTAATTTTGAGATTTCTAAGAATAGATATCAGAGAAAGGTCCTAGGTAAAAGCATCTGCTATCTCTGTACAAGTAGTAATAATTGAAGTCATAAAGGTGAATGAAAATATCAGAGATGAGAAGAGGAGAGATTCTACCACTAAGCTCAAGCACCTTTTGTATTTAATGCCCCACAGTGAGGAGCCCGATATGGATACAGAGAGGGAGGAAGAAAAACAAAGGGCATTGTTGAAAGAAATTCAAATGGTGAGAATGTCTCAATGCAAGAAAGTAGGAAATAATGTTGAATGTTACTGAGAAGCAGCCCAGCAAGAGTATTAAAATTATTCTTTGGATTTAGAAACAAGAAGGTGATTGCTGACTTATCAAGAGCTATTGTGGTAGAGATAATAAATGAACGCATGAATTATAAACATCTCTTTTGAGAAAATTGTACTAGAATTTCCTTGCTCAATATTTTGGTGAAATGACAGCAAAATTCACATCCATATCAGAAACATAAGCATTAATCTAGATTCATACCTCTAAATTACTATTCTACTACTACTGTTTGTTTGAAATCTGCAAAGTTTTGTCTTTAAAGACTAGCACGGCAAGCAGCATCATAGACTAGAAAGAACATAAGCCATGGATTTGAATCTCAAATCAATCCCTGACCGGTTGTAAACCTTGAGTAAGCTACTTACCTCTCTAAACCCTGATTACCTTGTTATAAAACACCACTAATGAAATCTCTCTCATACAAGTGCTTAGGAATTAGAGAGATTACATATGTAGAATGCCAAGTAAAATGCCTAGCACACAGAAAGTGCTTATTAAATGATAGCCATTTTAAATTCTAAAATTAGGCATTCTTTATCTTTACCTCTTTTTCCTTCTCTTATCAACACTTCTGCTTGGGTTTTCATCAACTTTTGACAGTTTTACTTCAATTGTCCCCTAACTAGCCATTCTTCGATTCATCTTTCAGACTGTTTCCAGGATGAACTTTCTTAAAGGCAAGGATGATCTCATTGCTGCCTTTCCACAAGCCCTTAAAATATGTCAATAGTTCCCCCTAGCTTCCAGAATAAAGTTCAAATTTCTGATTATCATCCAACGTTCATCACATCCTGATGCTTGCCCTGAAATCCTAGCTCTATTTCTTGACATTTTCCCACAGGAACATTTGTAATCAAACCCACAGAATGCCTCACTGTCCTCAAACACGCAGACTTTATTCCTCACACTGTCACACAAGTAGTTCCCACTGTTCAGAGAGCTCTTCCTCTTACCCCTTTGTCAAAACTAAACTTAACCTCTACTGCAAAGATTTTCTTGAACCTGATTGATATGGATTTTCTCTGTGCTCCAACAGCATCCTGTACATTTTTCTTTCTGGTGTATTGGGGTAAAGCAGACATTGGAGCTACTCTGCTTTGGTTCCAATATTGGCTCTGATATTTATTAGGTGTGTGCCTTTACGCTAATTACTTTACTCTCTCTGTGACTCACTTCTCTTATCTATAAAATCAAGATCACATTAAAAGGGGTCACCTTTTTGGATTGTTATAAGAAATAAGTGAGTTAATACATGTAAAGTGTTGAACACAATAAATGTTAGCTTTTAATATGGAGGTAGTGTGACAGCTGTTGGCTGTTACCAGAGTGATAGTGATAACGCACTCCACCATACTGTAAGCTACCCGGAACCAAAGGCTTCTATTATTTGTATTCATAGTGCCAATGTGTTGCAATTGCTCCAATGCCTATTGCTGCTCAATATCTATTGACTAATGAAGTAGATGGATGTACTAAAGAATAAATTTTACCACACTGCATCTAAGAACTAAAAGCAACAATATGGAACAAGGAGTAGTTTGGGCACTGAGAAAAATCTCTTTCTGTGTATTAATGGGTTAAGAAAAAGTATCTTTCTGGAGTGGCTGTGTGTTTACATCCCATTACTTACTGTTTGCTGAAGAAATAAGCTATTGTAAATACCAGAAATGAACAGTCCTTGAAGAGATGTAAATTATGTTTTGTGGGAATTTGAATATATCTTAATTGAAAATTCACTTTTATTAATAATGTAAATAAAATAATTACTTTTTAAAGCATGGGAGAAATATTTTGTAATAAAAAAATCTAATTTCCTTTGTTTGTTTGTTTTTTGCTGAGGAAGATTGGCCCTGAGCTAACATCCGTACTCATCTTCCTCTATTTATACACAGGATGCCATGCTTGCCACAGCATGGCTTGATAAGCGGTGCATAGGTCCATGGCAGGATTGGAATCCGAGAACTGCAGGCCACTGAAGCAGAACTTGCAAACTTAACTGCTATGTCACTGGGCCGGGCCTTCTAACGTCCATTTTTAAAATAGATTCTATTACTAAATTTTCTAGCTATGCTTACATAAAATATTCAGATGTTAATTAAACATATATGAATAGCCCAAAATTTTGTGCACATTGTGGTCACTAAAAATATCAGCATGCTTACTGAATAAATAACAGAATAAAAAATACATTGGTTTGGTTTGCCTACTTATTTCATATAATCTGAACAGTTCAAAGTGTATTCTCTAATTTTCACTGTATCAATTTCTCCAATAATCTGTCATTCTGCACATTAAGGTCAATTCTTGGGAATATTAGAATTATTCATTTTACAAAACTAATTTATAAGTGGCCATCTTAGAAGAGTTTACTCTCTCCAAACAAACAAAATAAACTGACTAGTGGCCAGGAGCTAACTCTCTGACTCAGCTTCAAACAGTCGGGCACAGGGTAAGCAGGCCTATTAACAATGACTTACCTGGGTGAAGCACAGTAGATACTTCTCAGTTCCTATTTTACAACCTTCTTTCATCACTCTAGAAAATTTTACAAAGCAAAAATACAGTTGCAAAGTTTTAGTATTTCAGGAAACAGAAGCATGATCTCAAAACCAAGATAGTTGCACAAACATTTCAAAAGAATTGTCACTTATCAGTATAGAATCTGAAGTCATATATAGCTTTTGAAGATTCTTTTTCTCCAAACATTTTTTCTATCCCAATCTGCCTATAAGCTGATGGACATGGACCCTTGCCTCAAGATCAGAATCCACTGAGAATGTTCTTGACCTCTTTATCTCGTTCATGGCCAAGTCCTGGTATTTTCCCTTACTCTTCCTCTGAGCTCTGGAATCTTCTTATCAACTTGATTTCTTATCAGTTGCTTCTTTTTCTTTTTTGTTTCTTGTTAATTACTTTATTAAAAGTTACGTATTAGAATTCCAGACGGTACCAGAGGGCAACACAGAATAGACATTTACCAAATTCATTTCGACACTACTAATGAAATTACAAATGGAAACATCTCTATGAATTCTAAGAATACAATGTAGAAACTTCACAATGGATGCTATAGACACTAATAGTATAGAGATGATAGATAATATAGATACAGTTGTAAAGATACACAATAGAATTACATTTTTGTATCCTACATTTTCAATTTTCATGTTAAGCAAAATATCCGTATTTATTTTTAAATGCTTATTATTGTGAGCATTTCCCCATTCTTTGCATATGTTTTAAAATGGCCTTCCATGGCTGTATACTACTTTACAATATAACGTTGCCAAGATTTTTAATCACTTCCCTATTGTTGGACATTTTAGTTGCTTTCAAATTTTTGGTTTTATATATAAAGAAGCAATAAATATGAATAAATATTAGTCAAAAATGATAGAACAATATGTTCCCATTTTTCACCTATCAAGCAGTCAAAGTTTTTCTAAAAAGAAGGAAAGTAATATGTAATGCTAATGAAGACTCAGTGAGACTGCACATTCAAAATAAATTCATGGAGTACAAATTGAAAATAATGTAATGAGATAGGAATTAGAAGCCAGAAATGTCAGTAACCATAAAAGCAATTGGAAAAGTTATCAAACTATCCAAAAGTGGTCCCCATGATCTAGATGATTTTCTACCAATTATTTAAAAATTTTAAGACACATGGAAACAATGCAAAATTTCACTACTTAAAAATATGAAATTATTTTATGTCTCAAAGCCTCATAAATAAAATAAAAATATGAAAAATACTTATGAATCTCTAGACATTGATTTAATAGATGAATAAGTGAATGCCAGATACAGTCTATGACAAAATGTTGCTTTCCTTACTCTCACAAGCACTCTCATCCCCATGCTTTTGCTTTCCTTTCCAGTTCTGCCCCTGCATCACCATAGGCAAGTCTCAAAGCCTGTATTGTTAGTTGCAAACACTTGAAGCCACTCTGACTAGCACAAATTGTAAAGGGATTGATTAACGTTTATTATGTAGCTTACCACATTATTGGGACAGTTGGAGAAACAGGATTAAGCTGCAGGAGAGGACTAATGAGATGTTTGCTTCCACCAGGGCTGCTGCCTTTCCTGAGCCAGAAACCTAACTGTGCATCCTTGCTACCCCTCAAAAATGTCTCCGTCTCCACAAACGCCAGTAAAATGAAAGTTCTGCACAGTCTCCTTCCTTATGTAGCTTACTTCAGATAGAAGCCTCTCAATGTGCATCGGATTGGCAGTATCTTCCAGTGCATCTTCAGTGACTAGCCACAAGGAAGTCCGGTAATTTGAGTTCCAATATATATCAAGAAGACAAGACATATAATAATGGACATTTCCCTAAATATAGTAGGGTTATTAAAACAAGTTAATTATAATCCCAATAAAGTTACTTGGGGAAAAAAAGGAAAACCAAAGCCTTGTCATGAATATTGGTCTTTCTCATGACTGCCGATAATTAATTTGTTTTAATGATCCTACTATATTTAGGGAGATGTCTGTTATTATCAGTTGCTTCTTGTAGTGTTGATTTCCCTATACTCACCTTTCAGATCTAATGTTAAGCAGTATTCCCTTGGTTCTGACCTTGTTTTCCCAAATCTGACCAACGCTGCTCCCTTGAACTATGCCTGCTATGGCCACTCACCTAGGCTGGCTGAACTCCAGCCTTAGGAATAAAGACCAGACAATTTTAAAAACAGGGAATAAACAGCTTTGAGTTTGCATACATTTCTAGACATAAGGGATGGCTGTTAAATTACTTTTCTCCCAGTGTGAAACATACTGATTTAAGCATTAACACTGAAGGGCAAGGTTAGATTTTAATATTCACCGTAAGTTATAAAATGCATGTTTTAAAAAATAACTTTATAGGAGTTTAAAAACTTGAGAATTATTCTAATAGATATGATCTAAAACTACAAATATATACAAAAGTTATTCCACATATTTATTCATTAAATGCAGAACTTGAGCAAAGAAAATATTGACTGGAAAATTACGTACAAAAAAGTTTTAAAAAGAGTATTCAAATCAATGTTTTAGCTGTGCTGAGCAGAGCAAGCTAGACCTAGCCTTTTTTGGGTACTTTCATTCAAATCATTTTGCATAATTACCACCAAATATTTCATATTCCTGAAAAATAAAAAATAAATAATCACATAAGTCTTTTCAAAATTTCCTTCATGTAAAATAAAAATTCTTTACCAAGCAGGAACAGAAGCTGTTTAAATTAAAAACATGGATATCAACAATACAATATTTCTGCTTTAAAATATTAAATTGCCCATATTTTATCATAAGTAATAGGTATAATGTGAGAAAACCTATCCTGACTCCATTTTTCAAACTAGCAATCTCTAAAACTATGTTGCTAGTAATGAGAACATTAACTACTCACTTCTATCTTATATTTTCTTCCCAAGAAAAAGCTACAGTATGTTATTATAATATTTTGAACTAACTACTCACTTCTATCTTATATTTTCCTCCCAAGAAAAAGCTACAGTATCTTATTATAATATTTTTAACTTTACTCAAGGATATATTGAATTTGGAAAACATCCTAAATATGCTATGGACACATAACTTTATATATAGTCAAAAGATGATAAGAGCTGATAGGAAATATGGTTTAGAAATGTGATATTTCAGGCATCTTTGTAACACAAATTGACTTTGAGCCAATCATATGATTATCAATAGTAAACACGTTCATTGTTTCTAACTTAAAATCACATGTGATTTTGACAGAATCATCAAAACCATTTGGTTGTTTTCCTGAATTAGCTACATTTTGACGTCAATAGTTACCATGACAGCAGTAGCCAAAATGGATTGATTATCTGTTCATTTTTACAGGCAGAACTGGATTCTATTTCAAGGACAATGTGTTCTTTAAATTTGGGAACTGGAATATATGTAGAACCAGGTTGTTTCAATAAAATGTTATAGGCAAGCATACATTGTTGACTTTTGTCTGTCAAGGAGAAGCTCTTTCTTTATGCATCTGGATGATGAAAATAGTGATGGGACTTTCATAAGCACTGGTACCACAATTTTCCATTGTTCTTGAGCATAATGCTTTAGACTAATTCATAGGCAAAGAGAGGATGCTTAAGAACAACCAAAGAAAGAGCAAAGAGAAATATATGTAATCACAGTGACTGAAATTGAAAAACAATGAACACTACAGAGGAAGAAATTCAAAATAAAATAAACGACTCACTTCCAACTACAGCGATTTTTCATTAAAGAATTTATTTTGGGCAATATGGAACATGCTCTGACTAGAATGTAGCATGATATGGTAGACTTTGTTCTCAGACCAACACAGTTTTTGATATCAACTCTGACTACATTATGTCAGACATATTATGAAATATCAATGAATTTCAGTTCCTTCGTCTGACCAATAAGCGTAAAGTTGCCTGAAGGGTACAGGAGAAGATTAATATGAAGGCATTTAGCCTAAACCTGGCACGAACATAGCATTTCACAACTATGACTCTTTATCAGCAGTCATTCCTAACTTAAATACAAGATTTGGGGCAAATTATCATTTATTGCACCCTCCATGTTAACCTCTTTCATTGTAGATACCAACTGTATATTCATAAAATCATAATACAGCCTTATCAGATCAGATGTGCAAAATGTAACTTTGTTTATGACTGCAACTACTGTTCTTGAAATCCCAATTCCACGGATGTCAAAATGCTTAACTCTACCAAGTCATGGCAATTAAATTACTTCTGTTTTAAAAGTTGGTCTCTTAAAGGGAGAGTTCCCCCTCCCACAAACACCATAACCATGCACGCACAAACATACACAGGCATGGTTCTCTTTCTTAATTTCTCTCTGAGTCATCTAAATCCTGGGGTGGAGTTATAAATCATCCTAGCATTAGAAAGGAGGCATCTGGTCCTCATGCCACTTTCTGGTTTCTCTGTTCTGCACTGAAATGTAGTTCACCTCTATCTGGCCCACGCTACTCTCATTGCTTTCACTGACCCAGTTCATGCCCCATATCAGGTTTTACTTGTTGGAACCATACAGTCTGCATCCTCTTTGTTCCAACAATAAGTCCTCTTCTGGAAGCTTGGTTCTCCCAACAATTCTGAATCCTTGGAGGAATAAGTACTCAGGAACATTATTTTCCCTCACTACTCTAGGAGTTCATTGTATGGTTGACCTCACATCTATCTGACTAAGAATCTCGTTCAGTCACTGCTACTCTAATCCTGGGTGCCCTTTTGGACAGTGGATTTTCACATAAGACTTGCCACTTTCTATATTGTACTGTGGAAAACCAAGCAATTAGTCTTTTCTCCTCATACCTAGAGGTTTACTTCATCTCCTCCACTCTTTGGGGCTTGGTCCAAATAACTGGGATGGGCACTTCCCAGAGACTATTATTTCTAAGGTCTTGTCACATTCCTTTGTGATCTCTTTTCCCATATGCTAATCAGTCTAAACCTTACTTTCCTACTCTAAGATATCAATTCTTGGCTCAAATTCCAACAGGCTCTGGCTCTTCATCTTTAAATGAAAGCTTCTGACTGTGAAAAGAAAATAAACATACTTTTGTGTCTCAAGCACAAGTTTCTTGCAACTGAAAGTCCAGCCTTTTCAAAATATTTTCTCCACCATAGTTTTACAGACATTCAGAATGAAGAATTTGACTTCTTGTTTTGTTTTTTCCTTGGTTTTACTCTTAACATCTCTGCTCTGAGGATACAGTTTATAGAAACCACTCCCTGCTGCCTCAGAGGCTGAGCCCATGAGAAAAGAATGGAAAAACACGGTTTCGGTGTCAAAACTTGGCTCAGTGCACATGTCACTGCCAAAGAAATTGAAAATAGACTCAAGAGCATGGGTGTTTAACACCCTACTTTCATGCGCTGTCTGCCTCTGTGGTTCTGTCCGCAAATGATTCCCACTTCAAATTCCTCCGGACAACTTTGTATATTCAAATCCAAACTATCCTGAGCTCAGCTCCAGTGCCACCTCTACCACGAAGCATTTCCAGTCAAAGGTAAGTCTCTTCTTCGCTAGAAATTATTATGGTATCATATCTGTGCTGCTGTCATAAACTAGAAAAATTCCCATTTATTTTGTAATTTTTTGGGGTATATGTCTTGTTTTCCTTAGTAATATTTTAAGCTCCCTAATATATTTACTGTGACTGAGTCCCTTTTTTATCACTAAAGGTTAGCAGAGTGTCTTCCTTTACTATACACTTACACATAAAAATTTATATACTTTATATGATTGTATCTGAATGGGATATTGCATCAGTTTACTTCATAAATTGATCAAATCATTTAACTTTTTCCAGAGCCTATTAGAATACATAATTCGGTATCAGTTTCCTAGAGCTGCTATAATAAAGTATCACAAATCTGGGAGGTTTAAAATAAATTTTTTAAAAATTTATTTTCTCACAGTTCTGGAGACCAGAAGTTCAAAACCAAGATGTCAGTGGGGCCACACTTTTTCTGAAACCTTTAAAGGAGAAATCATCCCTGCCTCTTCCTAGCTTCTGGTGATGACGGTCAATCCTCAGCATTCCTGGGCTTGCAACTGCTTTACTCCAATCCCGGCCTCTGTTGTCACATGGCCTCCTCTTTGTTTCTGCCTTCACATGGCTGTCCTCCCCTCTATGTGTGTCTGTGTCCAAATTTCTCTATTTTTATAAGGACACTTATAAGTCATATTGAATTAGGGCCCACCCTAATGACCTCACCTTATCTTGATTGCATCCGCAAAGGTCTTATTTCCAAATAAGGTCATATTTCATAGGTAACATGAGTTTGGACTTCAACATTATCCTTTTTAAGGGGACATAATTCAATTCATAGCAACAGCTAATAATGTTTTGATGCATAGTAAGTATTCAAAATATATTGAAGAATGGATAAAAAGTTGGTCTATACATGGGGTATTTTCATAATTTAACAGTACCTTCGTTATACATGCCAGCTTACCAATAACATGTAGCAGCATGATCCTTGCATTTAATCAAGTGGTACATTTGAATTTAAACAAATCTCTCTCTATAGCACCGCCTCGTTCCTTTTCTCCCTGAAACAGTCCTTCATTTTTATTTTAAAGCTTTTCATCGGAAGCTGACTGCTATTGTGACTTTCCTGTTAAAGGTCCCAGTCAAATCTATTTAATCCATAATAGAATTGGGCCCATTAATCTATTTCATTACAAATCACAGAGGAAAATCAAACCCAAAAGAAATAAAAAATGATGCCATACAATACATTCACTTGCCTCTCTTAACCTAAGCCCTTGGGTCAGCTGTTCAATTTCATTGCAAATGAATTTAACATAATTCATATTTATCAACCTCACATTGTGTCTAGATAGTTGTTGAAGCATCTCTATGGGATAATGCCACTGTATTGACATAAAAATACTAAAAACCTAACTGTGAAAACTGAAACAACAGTGTACCACAGAAATGGTATGTGTGGTTATTGATAACAATATAAAAATTCAAGGGTGAGTCATTAATATTGTGCACCAAATGATGCCTGATTTGTGATATCAATCAAAATTGCTTTCAACAAAAGAGTGAATGATTAGAATTTTATCACATTCCCACTGGAAAATACTAAACTCCCACAATATTAAATTCTATCCAATGGTATCACTTATATTTGACTCTACTTTAAAAATGCCATTCAAAAGGCTTTATAGCCACTGCAAGATATCCATAATGGCATTTACAACACAGCAATGCATGAGAAAGCAGCCCAGAGATAATGTTTGATATAAATAATTTTGAAAGCATTTCCATCTACAAGTGCAATCTAAGCCTTAAAAAAATCCACAAATAAAGTGTCTTGGATTTTTTACATTAATGCTGTACCCTAGTGAGAAAATATATTAGCAAAGAGTGAAAAAGGAAGAATTACACATAAATATACTTCACAATAACAAAGAATTTTTCCATACTACAATATAAAACAATAAATAAGTAATTAAAATGTTTTTAAATATTCCATTTCATTTCATAAAGTATATATTGTTATTCACAGTGCTAATTCTCAGTGCTAATGATAAAAACAACTAAAATCTTTTGTTGTGTGAAGAAGTGTTGCCTTCTTTGTCTTTCATCATGATGTTCAGCCTCTTGCCCGTCTCCCACTTTCTGGTCCATTACCTGGTGGCACACTTGCCTCTGTGCCTTGTCTGTATAAATTATCATTTTCATCAGCATGGCTCTTTGGCATTTTTACCTTAAAAAATAAAAATATTGCCTGAAAGCAACCAGAGTGGCTTTTTTTTTTTTGCTTCTTTTCCTAAGCAATACTATGTTCTAATGATGGATCAGATGTTTACTAACATTTTGACATCAGATTGCCTTTCCTGTTTGAGTAAACTTATGTAAACGTAATCATTTGTGCACCAGTATTCAGATGTTATAAAGCACCCTACAAAAGGCTAGCATATAGTCTGCGATAACAAATGTCAGCCCCCTTCTCACTCACATCTAGTCCAAAGAGCATTTCACAGAAAATTGCCTAATTGCACTGGATGACTCTACCGAAAATGAATAACATCCCTTCTCTTCTCAGTCCAAATTGTTTCTGGGCACAAGTCTTACTCATCTCTAACTTGTACTTTTTCCTTTTCCACAATGGTTCTTCCACGTTTTTTCAGCTCCCCCCATAGTATAAATACCTGACAATTAGCTTTTTTGATTGTAATTTAAGCGCCTGACACTAAGCTTGTGATTGCTGAGGCATTCACTTTAAAGACATCCATTTCAAATAAACACATTGCCAGCTACGTAACAGCTAGATAAAGAGCCGGGCCCCCCACCCATGAGGTTCCCCTTTTTAGAAAGCTCTGGTTGACCTAGACAACTGACCATTTGACTAACCGCTTGCTTTTTCCCTTCCTGCACTTTAGTTCCTGTTCTTATGTTTTAAATTCACCAAAAAGAGTAAATCCGTGAAACCCTAAGCACCCCACCCTTGATCCCAGTAAAGGCAAAACCCCAAGTCCACACTCTTGCTCTCACTCTCTCTCTTCCTACAACCTCGCTGAGTGGCCCCAGGCATGCCATGTACCCTCCAGGACCTATGATTAATAAAGATGTCTTTTCAAAGTTCCCCAATGGTTGTTGCTGAGGTGAATCTTGCAGTCATAATAAGAAAAGCAAGGGCTGGTCCACCACAACATTGGCTTTATGGGGGAATGGTCTGGGGGATTCCACTGAGCAGCACAGGCCCAGGCGAGTATCTTCAGCCATTCTAACTGATAGTGTCACTACCAATAGGCTGAGACTGACACAAAACACTCCCTTATACCTTCAACCCATCCTCAAATGATGTGTTTGTATCCTATGTCTCTAACAAAACTAGGCATGAACACATTCTACCTCAAAATTCCATCTATATTTTCATCAGTCTTCATCCTCTTTCCTCAGTTATCAGAAGAGTAATTGGCTCTACTGGATTCCCTCTGCCTAGAACTCCCTTCCCCTTATATCCATACACCTTACTCCTCCATCTCATTCAAATTTTCATGCCACTGTCATCTTTTCAATGAGGTCTACCTGGACCCTCTTATTTAAAATTAAAACCCCGAACTCATTTATAGTCTCGATGATTTTATCTTATCATACTCTATTTTTGTTCTGTGTCATATGTTATTCACAAGTCAACTGTGTAGTTTACTCATTCAATTGATGCAAGGTTAGTTAATCTGAGAAAAAATGAGCTCCTCCATAGAACAGATATTCTGCTACATTTGTTCAGTGAAAGGTACTGGGCACATAGCATATATTTCATAAATATTCACTGGATAAATGAATGCATGTCTTCCTCTTAAGCTACCAATCAATCTTTTTTCTAACCTTTGAGAAAAAAAATCTTAAATACCTTTATTATGTAAAAAACATCACAAATACTGTATGATCTCTCTCATATGTGAAATCTAAAAGAAAAATAAAGTGAAAAACAAACCAAGCTCATAGATACAGAGAACACATTGGTGGTTGCAAGACGCAGCAGGCGGAGGGTAGAAGGAATGGATGAACTGTTTTTTTCCTTTTTAGTTTAAATAATTAAAGAGGTTTTTTTTAAGGTTGACAACATGAAAGAATCAGAATCATAAAACAAGATACTATAAGAAAAAGATCAGGTAGATCTGATAAAGAACTAAGTGGAAATTCTTGAACTGAAAAAGATAGCCTTTGAAATTAAAAAAGCAAAACCTTATAATAGAGAAAATATATTTTAGAAAAAAGTATGGCAAAACTAGTACAAATATATTTGTCTTAAAAAATGTAAATGAGCTCAACTGAACTCTAAAATCCAAGAGAGTAGGGAAGGGTGTGAGTAAGGGAGAGAGAATGAGAGAGAGAGAGTGCACTTGGAGATTTTTTTAAAAAAAGCAAAATCCAAACCTATAAAAAGAAAACTTTAAAAACAAAGTAATCCATAGATTGAAAAAAAATAAGTGCAATATTTATGATGTTATTTAAAACAAGCAAACAAGAGAGGTCAGGGAGTTATAAAACAAAGTCAAATTTGAGCAAGATGGAGGGTGAGGAGGTCCCAACACGTCTCCCCAAAAAACAATAAAAACAACAAATAAACAATTGCAAACCAAGGAAAACAGCACTGGGAAAGCTCTGATCTACAATGAATAAGCAGTAGCAAGTCTGCAAAGTTCAAAAACCAAGGATGCCCATATAGAAAAACATGAGAAACATTTTATCTGCATCATCCCATACCCTAGTCCAGAGCAGCTTTGTGCTAAGAGGAATCCTCTCAGAGAGATTTAACCCCGTGGGGAGAAGTTGAGCGGGAGAACCCCAGCAAGCCTCATCATAATGGACGTTTGCAGACTTCACCACTGAGGACCCCACAGTCTTCACCAATGCTGAACATAGCTTTTGGAGCTGCCTGGAGTCCTAGTCAGTGTGTCTTCTTCCCAGTATTACAGCTGTCACTATGGTAAGACCTGCCTTCAGGTGCCCCAGTCACTGCTGTCCCCTGATATCCAGTACTGGGATGCCACACCTCTCCATCTACAAGACCAGAGCTGCCACTGCTTTGTACACAGCCCCCAGGTCCCAAATTGTGGCTTTGACCTCCCTTTACCAGGGCAGAGCATCCACTGTTCTGCACTCCACCCTTGGGTCCTAAGTCAAGGCTTTTACCCACCATCAACAGGCTGCATTGCTGCAGCTGTGTACCCCAGTCCTGAAGTTCTAAGTCATGGCTTTGATGTGCCATTATCAGGGCTGCACTACTGCTGCTTAGTACCCTGCCCCTGGGTCCAAAGCTGAGACTTTGACCCATCATCACTGGGGTCACGCTGATACAGATTTGTCCTCTGGCTCCAGGGTTCGAAGTCATGGCTTTTGACCTGCCATCATGTGGTCTGAGCTGCTGATGTTCTGCAACTGCCCTATAGGGCCAGAGTTGGGATTTTGATCCACCATTCCAAGGGCATGCTACAATTGCACCCTGCCCACTGAGCTCAAGTCATTGCCATGCTGTGTCATTCCAGAGCCTATGCTGCTGTGTCCTGCCTCTGGGGCCCAAGTCACTGTAGTGAGCCCCAGAGACCCAGAGCCCAGTTTCACAGGAGATCTGTACACTCCTGCACCTCAGACATTGGCAGTAGAGCATTTGTGCTCTTGGACCAAGATACTTTGGTAGTTTTGTGTTTACCTGATCTCAGGACCCCAGCTC
The DNA here is from genome assembly GCF_021613505.1 of Equus quagga. Taxonomy (NCBI): domain Eukaryota; kingdom Metazoa; phylum Chordata; class Mammalia; order Perissodactyla; family Equidae; genus Equus; species Equus quagga. The sequence continues at coordinate 35,665,966 of NC_060285.1, forward strand.
CACTGCTGCTTTGAGTCCCAGTGTGCCAGATCTGTCACCAAAAGGAATCTCCTCAGCTATAACTTCCTCCCAAGGACAAAAAAGAGAACAGGAGGACATCGGGAGCCTTCGCCTCTGAGGACAATAGCTCTAGCCATCAGTGCTACACACAGGACCTCTGCAATCTTCACTACAGAAGATCATCATGGTCTTTGCTGTTGTTGACCTCAACTGATGGAGCTGCAAGAGACTTCAGCACTGTGCCCTCCCTGGAACCAGAGCCAGTGCCCTCACAGCCTCCTTCAGATAAAAGTCTTTCCACACTGAAGCCAGTCTGAGAAAGCTAGAAGAGGTGACTGCTCCCTCAAATGCACAGCCATCAACACAAAGCCTTTAGAAACAAAGGAAGTAAGGAATCATGACATCACCAAGGAACACACAAAAACTTATTCTAAGAAAGTCTCAGTGAAATACAAGGGAACACAGACAATTCAAAGAACTCAAGAAAACAATGCATGAACAAAATGAAAAGTTTAAGAAAGAGGTAGAAATCATGAAAAAGAACCAAACAGAAATTCTGGACCTGAAGAATTTCAGGTGGATAGATGAAATTAAAAATGTGATATAGAGCATTAACAGCAGGCATAATCACATAGAAGAGAGAATCTGTGAAATTGAAGACAGATATCTTGATATTATCCAGTCAGAGGAGAAAAAAGAAATATGAAGGAAAAGAAGGGGTTCCAGTTCAACATGGTGACATAGAGGTCTCCTGAACTCACCTCCACCCATGGAGCTACATATGGAACAATACCTCTGAAAGAAATCAAAACTAGCTGAGCCAATCCTACACATTGGGAGAATGAGAAAAAACTCACATTGAAATAGGTAGGACAGGCTGACAGAATCTCATCAAAAACCCTGCCCTTGGTGAAACAACACACAATTGGGAGGGAAATCTCAACTCCTGCTTCTCCCTGAGGAGTGAAAGGTTTGGACCCCACATCTGGAACCCCAACTTTAAGATTTCCACCTGAGAGACGGGCTTTCAAAACATCTAGCTCTGAAAGCCAATGGCACTTGTGTCCATGAAACCATAAGGCTATAGCAACTAAGACACAGCTCTTACAGGGTTTGCAAGGACTCATCATGGCTTTCCTCCCAGTGATCAGTGAAAAGCAGATGACTGAAAAGGCCTACTCCTTCCTTGATATAGGCCCACCTGCTTATCTTGAAAGCTGCAGCCTGAGGGGGCAGCCTTCTAATTTAACATATGTCTAGAGGCTGACTGCAATCCTCTCCAGAGACAGGGGAGGCAAGGGTGTACCAACTTTGCTCTCTCCTTCTGTCACACACCAGGTCAGTGGTATCTCCCAGAAAGTAGCTTGTGCACATGCCTGGTGATTCGACTTTTGTGGCTGCCACCCAGGGAATGCATTCCTTAATAGCCTGACTCTAGTGGCTAGTGAGGATGTTCAAAAATCCCATGGGACTGTAACTAACAGAGAAATAGTTCTTAACCAGATAACCTTCCAGGGCACAGCACAGAGGGAGTTATCCAGTTAAGCAGAGAGGCAGCAGACTGAAACATCCAGACTTTTCATGAAAGAAGCTCATTTGTAAATGTTTAAAGCTACATTCTCAAAGGCAGGATTCTAATTTAACATACATCTAGGAGCTTACTGCAATCCTCCTCAGAGACCAGGGAGACCAGCAGGTGTCATCTTCATGCTCTCCCTCTGTCCCACACCTGGTCACTAGTATCTCTATGAAAGGAGCTTGTACACATATCTGATGCCCTGGCTTTTGTGTCTACTGCCTAGAGTACACAGAACTTGATCTTGATCATCTGATTGTGGTAGCAAAGAGGTCTTGCATTCATAGGTTTTATGGGACAGTAGCAAATGAAGAAACAGTTCTTACCAAGCTTACCCCCGGGACTCAGTGCAGACAGAGAGACAAAAAAGCCAATCTCCCAGTCTTCCCCTGAAAGAGGTATGTTTGCACACATTAAAAGCTGCTGCCTGAGTTTCTGGTCTTTAATCAGCCCTCGTCTAGGTGCTGACTGAGATCCTCCCTTTGGGACACTGGCACGTCTTGGCACATCCTCAGCTATAGAAATCACTAAGAGAAAATAAGACTGCTTGTACAATCAAACATTTGAAAGACAACCAAGAACTTGGGCAGGGTTCAACAATAAGATTCATCTCACACTCGGGGCCACTCATTCAAGACTGGGAGAGGTGGCTGTTTTATCCAATGCACAGAGAAAATGAAGAAATATAGGAATATGTCTTAAATGAAAGAACAAGACAAAACTTTAGCAAAAGATATTAATGAAATGGAGGTAATTGATTTATCTGATAAACAGTTTTAAAAAATAGTCATAAAGATGCTCACTGAGGTCAAGGGAACAATGCATGAACAAAGTAAGAATTTCAACAAAGAGATATAAAATATAAGAAAGTACCAAACAGAAATCACAGAGCTAAAGAAAACAATAATTGACCTGAAATATTTAATAGAGGGGTCTACAATAGACTAGATGAAGAGGAAGAAAAGGTCAGTGAACTCAAAGACAGGACAGTGGAATTTATCAATCACAGGAGCAGAAAGAAAAAGGAAAGAAAAAGAGTGAAGATAGCTTAAAGGACTTAAGGGACAACATCAAACAGATGTTCACATTATAGGGATTTAAGAAGAAGAAGAGAGAGAAAGGGGAAGAAAAAATATTTAAAGAAATAATGGCTGAAAACTTTCCTAACCTGGGGGAGGAAACACACATCCAGATCCTGGAAGCTTAGAAAGTTCCAAAAAAGATGAATCCAAACACTCTCATAGCAAGACATATTAACATTAAATTATCAAGAGTTAAAGACAAGAAAGAATCTTAAAAGCAGCAAGAGGAAAACAACTTGTTATGCGTAAGGGAACTCCCATAAGACTATCAGCAGATTTTTCAGCAGAATTTTGCAGGCTAGAAGGAGTGACACCATATATTCTAAGTGCTGAAAGAAAAAAAACTGCCAACCAAGATTACTCTATCCAGCAAAGTTGTCCATCAGAAATGAAGAAGAAATACAGAGTTTTCTAGACAAGTAAAAGTTAAAGGAGTTCATCACCCACTAATCGGCCTTACAAGAAATGTTAAAGATATTTCTTTAAGCTGAAATGAAAGGGTGCTAATTAGTAATAGGAAAATACATGAAAGTATAAATCTCAGTAGTAAATGTAAATATATTGTTAAATTCAGAATAATCTAATGATGCAATGGTGATGGGTCAATCACTTAGGAATCTATATGAAAATTAAAAGAGAAAATTAGTAAATATAACTATAACTACAATAAGTTATTAGTGGATGCACAAGATAAAAAGACATAAATTGTGATATCAAAAGCATAAATGTGGGGGGCCGGCCCAGTGGAGCAGCAGTTAAGTGCACACATTCCGCTTCTCAGTGGCCCAGGCTTCGCTCGTTTGGATCCCGGGTGCAGAAGATGGGCATGGATGTTAGTTCAGGGTCAGGCTTCCTGAGCAAAAAAGAGGAGAACTGGCAGTAGTTAGCTCAGGGTTAATCTTCCTCAAAAAAAATTAAATTAAATTTTTAAAAAACATAAATGTGGGGAGGAAAGTAAAAATATTGCTTTAGAGTGTATTTGAATGTAGTTATTACCAGCTTAAAATAGACTGTTATAACTCTAAGATGGTTTACTTAGGCCTCATGGTAGTCACAAAGCAAAAACTTATAGTAGATACACAAAAGATAAAAAGAAAGCAATTAAGCATACCACTACAGAAAATCATCAAATCACAAAGGAAAAGGGCAAGAGAAGAAGAAAGGAACAGAGAATTACAAAAGAGCCAGAAAACAACTAACAAAATGGCATTAAATACATACGTATCAATAGTTATTTTAAATGTAAATAGACTAAATTCTTTAATCAAAAGACATAGAGTAGCTGAATAGATTTTAAAAAAATAAGACAACCAGATGCTGCCTACAAGAGAGTCACTTCAGATGTAAGGACACACAGACTGAAAGTGAAGGGATGAAGAAAGATATTTCATGCAAACAGAAACCAAAAGAAAACTGTGGTAGCTACACAGTCATACATCACATAACGATGTTTTGGTCAATGCCAGACCACATATGCGATGGTGGTACCATAAGATTAGCACCATATAGCTTTGTGTGTCATAGGATATACCATCTGTTTGTATAAGTATACTTTCTGATGTCCCCGTGACAAAATCACCTAACAACACATTTCTCAGAGTGTATCCTCTTTGTTAAATGATGCATGACTACTTACATCAAAAAAATAGGGGCCAGCCAGATGGTGAAGCAGTTAAGCTTGTGCACTCCACTTCAGCAGCCCTTGGTTCACTGGTTTGGATCCCAGGCTCAGACATATGCATCACTTATCAAGCCATGCTGTGGCAGGCATCCCACATATAAAATAGAGGAAGATGAGCACAGATGTTAGCTCAGGGCCAATCTTCCTCAGCAAACAGAAGAGGATTGGCAGCAGATGTTAGCTCAGGGCTAATCTTCTTTAAAAAAAAAGAAATATATACATATCTATATATAGATATATATACTTAAAGACTGCAATAAGAGACAAAGAAGGTCATTATATAATGATAAAGGGATCAATCCAACAAGAGGACATATGCAAATATTTATACACCCAACATAGGAGCGCCTAAATATAACAGCAAATATTAACAGACTTAAAGGGAGAAATAGACGGTAATACAATAATAGCAAATAAGCATGAAAAATAAAAAGAAATAAAAGGCATCCAAATCAGAAAGAAGTAAAATTATTTTTGTACATGAGATGATCTTTTATATAGAAAACCCTAAAGACTCCATCAAAAAACTCTTAGTGCTAATAAATGAATTCAGTAAAGTTGTAGGTACAACCTACATAAAACGTAAAAAACATAAAAAAATCAGTTGCATTGGTATACATTAACAATGAACTATCTAAAAGAGAAATTAAGAAAGCTATCCCTTTTACAATAGTATCAAAAACAATAATGCATTTAGAAAAACATTTAACCAAGGAAGTGAAAGACTTGTACACTGAGAATTACAAGATTTTGATGAAAGAAACTGAAGAAGATGCAAATAAATGAAAGATATTCCATGATCTTGGATCGAAGAATTAATATTGTTAAAATATCTATATTACCCAAAGTGATCTACTTATTCAATGCAATCCTTATCAAGATTTCAATTGCATTTTTCACAGAAATGGAAAAAAAATTCCTAAAATTTGTATAGAACCATAGAAGATGCTGAATATCCAAAGCAATCTTGACAAAGAACACAGCTGGAGACATCACACTTCCTGATTTCAAAATATGTTACAAATATAGTAATAAAACCATACAGTACTGGTGTAAAAAGGGAGGGGGCACAGAGATAAGTGGAACAGAATAGAGAATCCAGAAAGAAACCTACACATATAAAGTCAACTAATTTTTGACAGGGGTACCAAGATCACACACTGGGTAAAGGATAGTCTCTCAATAAATGGTGATGGGAAAACTGATATTCACATGCACAAGAACGAAATTTCATTCCTATCTTACACCATTGACAAAAATTAACTAAAAATGGATTAAAGACTTGAATGTAAGACCTGAAGTCATAAAACTCTTAGAAGAAAATCAGAGGGAAAAAGATTCTTGACCTTGGTCTTGATATTGATCCTTGACATTAGCAGTGATTTCTTGGATAAGTCACCAAAAACACGTGCAACAAAAGCTAAAGTAAACAAATGGGAGCACATTAAACTGAGGAGCTTCTGCACAGTAAAGGAACCATCAACAAAATGAAAAGGCAACCTACCAAATGGAAGAAAATACTTGCAAACCATGCATCTGATAATGGGTTACTTTCCAAGTTATATCAAGAACTCACACAACTCAAAAGCAGAAAAGCAAATAATCCAATTAAAAAATGGGCAAAGGACCTAAATAGACATTTTTCCAAAGAATATAGTCAAAGGGCCAATAATTACATGAAAAGGAGTTCAACATCATTAACATAAAGGAAATGCAAATCAGAACCACAATTTGATACCCCTTCACACCTGTTAGGACAGCTATTATCAAAAAGACAAGAGAGGACAGATGTTGCCAAGGATATGGAGAAAAGGGAATCCTTATACAGGGTTGGTGGAAATGACAATTTATACAGCCATTATGGAAAACAGTATGGAGGTTCCCCAAAAAATTAAAGGAAGAACTACCATGTGATTCAGCAGTCACACTCTTGCAAATATATCCAAAGGAAATGAAATCTGTATCTCAAAGAGATATCTGTCCTCCCATTTCATTGCATCATTATTCACATAGCCAAGACAATGGAAACAAACTTAATGTCCTTCAACAGATGAATGGATGAAGAAAATGTGGTGTGTGGGTGTGTGTATGTATACTTACACACACACACACACAATGGAATATTATGCAGTCATGAGAAAGAAAGAAATCCTGCCACTTGTGACAACATGGATGGACCCGAGGGCATTATGCTAAGTGAAATAAGGCAGACAAAGACAAAAACTGTGTGGTATCACTTATGTGTGGAATCTTAAAAAGAAAAATACAATTTTGCAGAAACAGAGAATAGAATGGTGGTTGCCAGGACCTGTAGGGAGGGGGAAATTGGGAGGTATAGGTCAAAAGATACAAACTTTAAATTATAAGAAGAATAAGTTGTGTGGATCTAATGTACAGCATTGTGACTATAGTTAATAATATATTATCATATACTTGAAAGTTGCTGAGACTACATCTTCTTAAGCATTCTACCATAGACACACACAAAAGAGTTAACTATGTGAGGTGATGGATGTGTTGATTATCTTGATCTCAGTAATCATTCCAGGATGTATATGTATATCAAATCATAACATTGTACACTTTAAATATATGCAATTACATTTGTCAATTATTCCTCAATAAATTTTGGGGGAAAAGCTGATTTCATGTCAAAAAAGCATTAAAAGACGTTAGAAAGTCACTTTACGATGCTAAAGATGGCCATTAACAGTGAATATTTATTTACTAAGAGTAACAGTCAATATTATGAAGTAAAACTCTAGAAGTAAAGAAATATTAGAAAACCCCTAGCGTGAGGAAGCTTAATTCATTTCTTTAGTCCAGACTGGTAAGTGGATGAATGATAACAGTGAAAGTACTCAAAAGTGAAGACAAATGATCTAACAAACATAGTGCATGTTATAGATCTAATTGAAATATACTGAGTTCTACGGTGAAAAGACACTCCCCACATGCCCGTAAAACAAGAACCACCACCAGAATCTCCACTACAGAAAAAGCTCAACAAATCCCCAAATACTAATATTGTACAGATACCGTTATCTGAGTAAAGAAAAAGAAAACTAGAAAATTTTAACATCAAAATCAGAAAACCAAAATACCTTACAGCAAAGTGAAATTAATGAATCCTTCCTTAAACAATTTTCTACTAAAGAAGAGAACCAAAATGCTATAAAATCTAGAAAATATTTCAACGAAGACACTCTATATTGAAACCTACAGAATACAGGTAGTCATGTTAAGAAGACAAGTTGTAGCTCTAAATCGTATGCCAATAAAAAGGAATTATTAAAACAAAGAAACTATATGATTCAAAATGTTGGAAAATGAATCACAAATTAAGCCAAAGGAAAACATAAGGAGTAATTATTGGCAAAAGCAGAAATTACACACTCAAAAAAGTTTCACCAATAAAATTAAAAGCTAGTTTTCAAAATAACCATATAGTCAACAAACTGCTAGTCAACCTAATCATGAAATAAAGCATGAAAAACAAATACATAAAATTTTAAAATATGGAATAAAAAAAGTGAAAAAATTAGAAAAACCATAAAAGCTTCGTTGTACAATAATAAATAGATTTGAAAACATGGATAAAATGAAAAATTTTCTAGAAAAGTGGAAACTGAGAGCATTTGTAATAAAATCCTAAATATATCAATTCCCACAGAAGAATTAATGTCACTAAAATGAGATTTCCTCGAAAAAGAGCTAGGCCATGGTTTTACATGGGAAGTTTATAAAAATCCTTAACAAATAGGTTATTTCAAAGATATCTAAAGTCTTCTAGGCCATAGATAAAAAAGAACTAAATTCTTTTTCTTCAAAGCAAGCATAACACAGATACCAAAACCTGTCAAATGCTGTATAAAAATACTGCAGATCAATATCATTTATGAACCATAATGAGATAATTCATTACAAAATACTTGCAAACAGAATTCAGCAGATTATTACAGAAGTAATATATCACTTCACAGAAAATTTTATTCCAGATATGAGGACTGTTCAAAATTAAACAAGCTATTAGTACAATTTATCATATTAATAAACCTAAGGAGAAATGTCACAATATCTATAGATATTAATTAAATATAAAATTACTCAATAAAATGTAAATTTATAGAAATTTTCTTAACATGATAAAATATATTCGTCTCAGCTCAAAGACTTAATGAAAAACCACCAAAAATTTTCCCTTACAAAATCAGGGACAAGATAAGAATGTTCTCTATCACGTTAGTGTATAACACTATACTTAAGTTACTGGCCAAAATGGTTTGATACCAGAAAGAAACTAGAGATAAAAATTTGGAAATAAGATGGCCTCACTATTCACAATGTGATTAAACATCTATAAAACAAGAGAATCAACAAAAATTACTCTATAAGAAATAAAATAATTTGGCATAATACAGGCTAAAACATTAATAAGCGTAAATAAATAGCTTTCAAATAAAACAGTTTGAACCATATCAAGAGATTATTTTTGCTGGTCAAGATCTGTAAAAATATCAGCAATTCAATTTACCACCACCAACAGCTACCAGTAAAAAGATATAATAAAATAAAATTACAATGGAAGAAAAGACCCCATTTATAAAAATATAAAAACAAGTTATGGTACCTAAAAATAAACTTAACCAGAAATAAATAAAGCCTTTGGCTAGAAACTTTAAACACTCATGAAGAAAGAAGACTCAAACAATTTGTAATATAAGGTGATGTCAACTAAAGAAAAAAGATTTTTTTTAACTAAACACGTTATTCTAAAGATCATATGAAAAATAAACAAACATGAATAACCAGGAAAATTATTTAAAAGAGGGGAATTAGGGGCACTAGCTCCCTAATGTAAAAATATACTATAAAGCTTACGTAATTAAAATAAAATAGTACATTAATAGATAGACCATTGGAGTAGAAGAAAACACTCAGAAATAGATCTGTCTCTCCATCTACCTATATATGGATGATACTTTAATATATGAAAATGTTGGGATCTCAAGTCAGGAAGAAAAAATACCCCATTCTTAAAAAGCTTTTGGCTAAGCATCAATATAAAAATAAGTTTGGAACTGAATTTCATATTATGCATTAGAAAATATTCAAAATGAAATATTGAAATGTCAAATTTTAACAATGGCATGGCGTGCAGCTGGGAAATGAACGACCCTAATTTCCTCTTGCAAAACCAGAATGACCTTCTAATTACAGAATCTAATTCCCAATTTCTGATCCGCTGGACGTATTTGAACATTTTGCAGCTGTTCATTTCCATTTGAAAGTCTCCAGCCTTTGGCTCCAGTGACTTCAGGGTTCAATGTAGACTCAGGCCAAGCAGACAGTTACTTGTTCAGGACGTCAATAAAAAAAGAACAGTAAAATGTCACTGAATATGTGATGCGAAGAAAAATGAATTTCCAAGACTTCTCCTACATACAGTTTTGATTAAACTGCTTGAGTCTGAGAAAAACTCTGCTTTGACTCACCCTCCAATGACAATGATTTATGGAGGTAGGTTTTGTTAACTCTAAGGCTTTTGTTTTGCTGAGGGTTATGCAAACTGAGGCAATGCCTTTTTTCAACATTCCCCCTTGCAACTGAACACCCAGTTATTGACTTATCTGAGGATGTCCATGTCTTTGTCTGTTGTAGACACTAAAGCTTCTGATCTCCCTGGTCCCTTCAGGTCTTCTTCCCGGGGGTCTTTCATGTTTCTTAAATATTATTGTTTTCCCAGTTGACTTCTCCCCTTCAGAGATCACCTCTACTCTCATAATTCAAAAATCAATATTGACAATTCCAAAACCTATAAAACTGTATCTTTAGTCTAGAAAAGTTTTGGCTCCAGACCACTCTTATCAATTTCCTATTAAGCTGTTGTCTCAAAAGCAAGAAACAATCACATGAAGTCAGCTTAACATAGTAGTTAAGAGCCTTGGAGCCAGACTGCCTGCGTTCAATCCCTGGTTGGCTGGTTACTAGATATGTGATCCTGCACAAGTTGCTCAGCTTCACTGTGGTTCACTTTCCCCCTCTAAATAATAAATGTATTAAATTATTGAATATTTGTAAACAATGTAAAACAGGGCATAGCACAGACTAAGAGCTAGATAAGTATTCAACGAATATAAATAATAATAAATGAGGAAAATTTATGGTGGGGACGTGTCCAACAGGACCTCCAGAACTTATACACATGCTTCACTAGAAAGCCAAGAGTTAGATGTCTATCACCCAGGACTTTGATGGCCTATCAGCATTATCCAGGAGAGTAAAGCAGTTAGTAAGAAATAGAGTGTTGCTCTTGCAAGGCCAATAAAGTAAAGAGACTGTTGTCCTATTACTCCCCATCTCCTCCCAGAGCAGCTAGAAACAGAAAAGCATAAAACAAGAGGTGGGGAGATGCCCCAGAGAGACATGCTATAAAATTCCATTTGCCTGCTAGTGATAGTAAGGAAATTAGAGAGCAGATCACCCTTCCTTCCAAGTCCTTTCACCCCAAACCAGGCCTGTGTTGTGATGAGGAAAGGATATGAGTTTGGAGTTACAAACTAGACTAGACTTTTTAATGACTTAAAGTAGAGAGAAGTTATAGAATCTAACCAAGACATCAAGAGATTGGCTACCCGGCAGGGAGGGAAGGTTTGTCATTGCACAGTTGGGAGCACTGATTAGAAAAGATAAATCCTTTTCAAGTATGTACCCCACAAAGCTCAGACTCTCCAATAAACTTGTTATGCTATACTAGCTACAAAGACCTTTGACATGTGAAGGGCAGGCTGTGGCACTCAAATGGCTCTGGTCAGAAAAACTTCTGCAAAATTCAAAATATTTTCATCAAGCCAAAAAAAACCAATAACATTTGATAGAAACCAGGAGCCATTCAAAATGGCTTATACTGCAACTGATTTTATTGCCAAAATGATATACGTTTAATATTAAAAATGACTTTTTGCCCAATATAAATAATTTCATTAAACTCAAGAATTTCTATAGATAGATATGCCTTACTTTACACACACACAGACATACACGCACACACACACACACGGGCATACACATTCAAAATTTAGAAAATTAAGTCATATTTTAGGAAAATAAAAATTATGTTCTTAAATACTCCCCTCTTAGTTCAATGTTTTATATGAACTAGATTACACAAGGAGGATACAAACAAAAGTGGCAAACAAGGCAGGCAATGCAGAGTGGGCAACCACTCAATGTTGTTTGAAGAATGCCAAAACACCTGTCAGATGCAGAATTTTATTTTGAACATTCCATTTATTGGCTAATGAATTGATCCTCTCATCCTTCAATGGATGAGAGAATTATTATTCTTAAATTAAAATTATTATTAAAATTAATAAATTACTTAATACAATTATCATTATTAAAAATTAAAATTATTATTATTAAAACCACACTGAGATTAGAATGATAAAGCCGGAGTGGGGGCATTATTTCAAAAAGAGAAAGAAATTAAATCAGCTTGATAACATATAAAACACTTAGCACTGTAACAAACACTTAGCAAGCATTAAATAGACACACGCTTTTTGATTATTGTTAATCCCTGGGATATGAGGAGTTTACACGTTCAAAATCCATTAGTTTGTTGGTTTTGCTAGTTGAGACTTTATGCCTGACTGAAGAGTTGTGCTAGAGAATCGGAAACTCTCAATTTTAGCTTATTGAAGGGGTAAAGACCACCTAGCAGACAGGTGAGACAACAGGAGGATAGGAACAAGTAGACCACAAGCGATAGTTTGCAAAGAACAATTCTTTGGGAAATCACAGCCAAAGCGAAAGGAAGATCCAGTTAGTTCCTCCTCCACTTAAATTATTTCACCCAAATAATTTTGCTTTTAAACTTAACGTTCATAATAACGCCAATAGAAGACACAGAAACAACATGAAATATGGATGGCACGGGGAGAATGCCCCATGATGAGAGAGGTAGAGACTGCAGGGATGGAACCACAAGCCACGAAACGCCCAGGATTGCAGACAACCACTTACTGTCAACTGCTTTACTCTCCTGGATAATGCTGAAGCTAGAAAAAGGCAAATATCCTCCCCGAGCGCCTTCAGAGACAGCACGACCTTACACTCACCATGATTTAGGACTTCCAGCTCAGAACTGCAAAAGAATGTTTTAGACACCATGTTTATGGTACTTTATTAAGATGACCCCAGGAAATTAATAAAGATTTTGGTTATAGGAATCTGTGTTTTAAATGAAAGCCTCTAAACATGATGGGGATGGAAGATCTCTGCTTTATATTAGTTTCTTTATTGCCTCTTTCATGCCCCCATATAATTCTCTCTAAAATTGAATCCATAAATACCATAGGAAGATGTACTGCAAATACCAACTTCTCCAAATCAGCTTCACTTGGTTCCTTCAGGCATTTCAGGCATTCTCTATACCTTCAGAATCTCTGCATATGTCAGCATGTCAATTATTTCAAGTCCCCTCCCCCTTCTTCCTCCTTTTCCTGTTCCTTCCTGTCTTTCTCTCTCTCTGTGGCTTTGTCTCTATCTCTACGTCTTTCATTATTGTCTCTCCATTCTCATTTTGTCAAATTTTAAGTTTGAAATACTGCCTGGAAAACTCTTCAGTGCACTTCCTCTGACAACTGCTCACTTCTCCAGCTAGTAGACAGAGCTAGCAGGGCCCCAGGCCCCATTCGTTATCCTGTTCTACAGAAAACTTCCACCCCAGTTTCCCTAGGTCCCTTGCAAGGAAGTCATAACAAAAGAAAATGGCCATCATTCAGACATTCTACAGATCTGTGGTTCTTAAACTATGGTTCCCAGACTAGCAGAATCAGCAATACTTGAGGACTAGTCAGGAATGCAAATTTTTTAGCCACATTCCCAGACCTATGAAATTAGAAACTCTGAGGTTAGGTCCTGTCATCTTTGTTTTAATAAGCTCTCTGGATGATTCTTATGCCTGCTAAAGTTTAAGAATTACTGCCATGGATGATGCTCAGCAAAGTAACTCTCCCATTAAGAAAGCTAGTTAGTAGCTGAGTCAGAGAGGTGAGCTAGAAGCAGATTAACATGGTTAACAGAGAAACAGTGAAAAAGCTAGAAATGCGTGCTGTAGTTTCTTTCTTGATGTTTATTCAAATGGCTCACAGACGTAGAAAAAATTGTACTTTAATCAGAATAAGTAAAAGGATTATTATCAACAAGCTAGGATGAAAAGATATGAATTTTAATTTATAGTTTGATTTAATCATTTATTTAGCAAATATTTATTGAATCTTTTCTAGACAATGAGGATACTACAGTCAGTAAGACAGAGACCCTGCTTCATAGAGCTAAATTCTAGGAAGTGTAAGGGAGGAAAAATCTCATCTATCTTCTTTGGGTCTCTGGTTGGGCCTAAGAATTAAACTGACATAAAACAGATTAACTGGAAAAAAGCATAAAAGTTTAATTAAATTTTTCCATCTATAAGGGAACCTGCGCAGGAGAATAAAGACCTGAAGAAGTGACAAGAGCAGAAAGCTTTTACAGCTTTTAGACAAAGAAAGGATACATTTGTAAAGAATTAACAACAAAAAGGAGTTTGGGCTAGGGGCAGTAAATTGTGGAGAAGTGACCAGGTGATGGAGTTGGTTTAACAAGGTTTGTACAGGTTTTTTCAGCAGCAATTCCCTGTCTCTGGTGATAAGAATGTCTTCCTTCCTCTTGGTACAGGGAGGGCATCTTTCACATGGGACTTTCATCTGCTTTCAGGAAGAAAAAAGGAGGGTCAGAGTGCCCTTCCTGTACCTGCTCTTTCTCAAGTGCCTTTAATTTAAAATAATCAATATGCCAAAGTGGCATACTGTGGGGCGACATGCTCTAAACTCTTCTATGGGGAAGACAGACAATAAAAAGTAAATATTGTATAATTTTAGGTAGTGGCAAGAGCTATTAAGTAAAGCTTTGTAAGGGATTAGGTAATGACTAGGGGTGGAAGATGGGATAAGCAAAAGAGGGGACTGTTAAATCAGAAAAATGAATGAAGTTTGGAAAGAAGCCTTCAATTTGGGGATAATATATTCTGGCAGAGAGAACAGGAAAATGTAAATACCTTGGGTGGACTGAGCTTGAACATGTCAAGCTGTGGCTGCAGCTAAGTCAGCAAAAGGAGAGAGGGGTAGGAGACAGAATAGAGACAAGAGTCAAATCGTGTAGGGCCTTGAGGACATCCTCAGGATTTCAGATTTGATTCTAAATATTATGTGAACTCATTGAAAGTTTTCCAGTGGGGGGTTGACATGATTTGCTCAGCTGTTCTGTGGAGAAGCTATATGTGGAGCAAGAGTAGGAAAAGGTAAGAGCACTTAGGAGTCTGGTGTAGAAGTCAAAACAAGAGTACGTAGTATTTGGACTAGAGTGACAGCAGATGAGATAAGAGGAATGGTCAGGTTGTATTTTAAAGGTGCAACCAACAGACTAGGTTTAGGGACTGAAAAACTGAGTACTCGACAGTGCCGTTTATTGAGATGGGGATCGGTGTGGCAGCAGCAGGCTGGGCGGGGGATACTGAAGTCAATTTTCATATGTTACATTTGTCCATCCAAATAGAGATGTTGAGTAGAGAGTCAGATAAATCATGCTGGGGCTGAAGAAAAATGTGAGCTAGTGAGAAATATCAGGAGGAATTTATGATTTAAGAGACATCATAGTTCTGAAGAAAACACAATCCATAGTAGTGAGAGAAGGGAAAGTACTTAAATGTAAGGAGGGAGATACTGAACTTTCTTGGTGTGACATGGAACCTCCACCAAGAAACTAAGTGGCAGAATTTTGGGTAAGCATCCAACATTTGTTGACAATTTAGAACACACTCTGTTCGCAAATGGGTATCTGGTTAGTTTGATAGATCAGAGTACCCCAAATTTTCTTTCCATGATCACCCCTCAGTGAACTACAAAAATTCACGGAGATTTTCATACCAAATAATTGGGTTGATAATGTTTTAATACAAAGACAAAATAGAGAAGGAAAACTATCTCAAAGGAAAAATAGAAATCAAATTTTAGATGCATTTTTCTTATGTAGAAAAGGGATAGAATATTTATAGCAAATATACTATTATTCATAACAAAAGCACTATAAAAACAGTAGATCCAAAGCCAAACCTTAATGATTTATTTAATGTATTACATATTGTCAAGAGACTTTAATAAATGTGTTCTCTTGCCCACTAATGTGGTATGCAGAAACAAATAAAATGATTTGATTTAATATATTTTGTTAAAGTGTTTCTATATATCTTCTTGCCCAGGATATTAAAATAACTTACAACTCTAAATATTTCTTCTATTATAACCTAAAGCCACAGAATCTATTTTTGTAAACTTGTTAATATGTACATATTCAACAACTCTAGTATTTGTATTTGAGAAAATAATATTTGTCCTAAATGTTCTTTGAACATTATAATTTCAAACAGCTGACTTTTGCATCTTAAGTAGAAAAATTTTATAGTAAGCATAAAGAAAAACCCAGAAAATAAAATTATAGCTAAATAGGAAAGCAAAAAAAAAACTAATAGTAAAATAGTTAAAAGACCAATCAACATCATGGCTTTTACCAACAGGACTAGTGGAATATTTAGATCCGTTTTAAAAAAATTGTAGGGGAAAGAAATTCTTTTGTAAACATTACGTTTTGGTTACAAATTCACACTAGTAATTTCATAGCAAATGTATAACACGTGTACCACCATAAAGACAAGCCATGCTGTAATCAGACTGCTTTGTGAATTTACTATAACAAAATGATTAGACACTGGATTTAATCATGCCACGTCTGGGATTTGGCATTCTAACAACTGTAGCCCAGCTGCCAGCCCTGCCACAGCAGTAGAAACTTACCAGTCCTTTGTAATGAGCATGTGTGGAGTTAGTCCTTTGATTATTGCAAGAGAGAGAAAAAAAAGAGTTACATATATCATCTACATGTGCAGAGATGGCATGACTCATAGTGATCAGAGGTCTTTCTTACATATCTGACTACCAATGGTCTCCACATGAGTGATCACTGCCATGAACTCAGGAAATGAGTATCTGATGGTTTTCATGATGATACTAATAAATTATTCTAATGAATTTTGTTGAGCATGAACTAATACAATATTCTGGAAGATTTCAAATTATGTTATGTAGAGTGTAGAGTAGCTTTCTATAGCGTGAACTAGCTGCCTTTCCAAGTTCTAGAGTGATATATTGTGGTATAAATATTATAATAAGGAATTTGATTTTGCTGTCAAATCATAGCTGCTAAAATATAATGATTTAATGTATCAAATATCTATAGAAGAGTTAATTCTCCTATGGTCAGCTTTTGAGATGCTCCTGTTCTCACCAAAATCCCAAACTACAGAGGTTGCATCATATTTTTGTTTTTGATAACTAGCTTCCAGAATGATTCTGCCATTAACAGAAAAACAGGAATGCTGCAAAGGCACTGATTGGAAGGGAAAATTAAGATTCTGTTTTGAGACTTTAGAATTTAAAATGACTTCAGATTATACAGATGAAGACTGAAGTGATAATTTGTAGTTATCTTACTGGTGTGCCTGAAATAGAGTAAATCATGCTAGCGGCTATAATAAATCCAAACGTCTTAATAGCTTCATACAATGAGTGTGTTCCTTTTCCAATACAGATATTCCTATTGGCAAGCACCTCGGGTGATTATTTGGAGGCAGACTCTACATCTTATTGCTCAGACCTCATTCACTATCTCCATTCATTTGGTGAATAAAGATTAGGAGAGTCAAGTGTTGTCAAGGGAAGAATTTTGGAAGCTGGGCCTTGAAGTGACACACATTAATCACCCTTGTCCACATTCCACTATGTAAAATTGTAAAGACGCTGGGAAGTATAGTCTTCTTGTGTGCCTAGGAATAAAGGGTGGGCACACAGAATCTCTGTCCCATTTTGTTTGGTTGAGAGGTGAGAGGTGAGGAGTTGGGATGGGAACCTGGCCAGTGGCATAGTAGTGACCACAAAAACTTGATGATGGTGGGTATTTTGGGGTGGGTGTATGCGAAAAGGCCAAGTTTAAAACTGCATCTTATAATGCTGTGGTAAAGACAAGATGTAATTTTTTTTAAGATATTAGTATTAATCTTTGTAAACATGAATCACATTAACTAAGTATTTTTGCCAATAGGATAAATGAGATCAACACATTGAACTGTTTGAAAAGATCTAAGTTCTTTTCTTTAGTTTCATCCATCACTTAATTCTACTTCTAAGAAAACATTCAATTTTTTTAATTAAATTTATTTCTTCTAGTTTGGGCCTCTGTAAGATATAGCTCCATGTTATACCTTCACAAAAGGACTGTTCATTTTAAGTTCTACTTTCCACAATATTAAATACCTCTCCTACACTTTCTTCATAATGTTTTAGTTCTTTGTTAGATTAAATCAAAACTATGCAAAATAAGAGATTAGCCATGTTACTTGGTAAGGCAAATAGAAGCCACAAGTAGATATATTCACCATTTCAAATTAAATATCATCTAAAAGTAACTGCTTGGATATAACGTGGTGCAATACTCTACACATTTCACAGTAAATATTAACTGAGAAGTATAGTTGAAATTTACCTCAGTCTTTTTTTTAAAAAATAGCAATTTTTTTCAGTAAATGAGCATTTTTTTTAATTAGCACATTCTAATATCCTCAATGTTGATTTCAATTATAGCCTTGTTACACTGACAGATGTTTCCAAAGAAAATGTTTATTTCAATATTAGCAGAAAAACATCTGCTGTTGCAAGGAGAGAGATTGGCCATTTATTTCTCCAAATCTCACGTAGGCCAGTGGCTCATCACCAAAACTGTCTACCATTCATCTTAGACAAACATATTTATATTTTTAGAAATAGGCAACCATTTCCTTAATATTCCCTGAAATTCCAGTTGTGTTCTGCTGAGATACACAACAATGTTTTGGCAATTCTATAATCTTTTTATTTGCCTATATCCATACAACCCAAAACCAATAAAGCTGAGACTTATAATTCAGTTAAAAATTATTATAAATCTAGTAATAGAAAAAGAATAACTATAATTTAAAGGGCAATCAACCTTTTTACTTATCTAATTGAAAATAACTTCAGACTTGGAAGAGATTTTTTTCATTATAAATTAAAGGTCAGGAACACATCTGGTGTTTCTGTTAGTTCTGTGCTTGTACAGAGTTTTATCTTGACCTGATTTTTATCTTCTAAAGAGTTTTAAAGGAAATGAAATTGCATAATCCATGACATATGTCTTCCTATCACTACTTTTTAGGAAAAAAATCAAACTCGGTGAGTGTTATTTAGTGAATACCTTACCAGTAATGAGCATTTTTTAATAAGTAAAACCTAATGTTCCAAAGTACAGACTCTTAAAAATGACTGTTAACTCTCTAATGAACTGTGACATAATACAAAAGAGGAAAAGTCTAAATTTATCATTGCTTCCAGCAGTAGAATATCTGAACATAACAGAAATAATAGGTGTATTGATTTGAGTCCATGTATTTTTGTCTAAGCCAAATAAAAATTAATAACATCGTTTCTGCAGGCACAAATTGTTTTTTCAAGCAAAGTAAATATGATAATTATATCTCTTTGCACAATGAATTTTTTTTCCTCTCAGAGTTATGACTGGTTCCCAAAAAGCCTAGAGGATAAAACTTGTTTGGAACTTTGAGAAAAGAGATTAAAAATCGGTTCAAGGACTTAAAGTAGTTCCTAGCAATGGCAATGGCTGCTTTTATGCAGGTGAAGTGATGATTACAGTAGGAAAGTTAAGAATTAGAATGTTTTCTCAAGTCTATTTACCTAAATTTAAATCCCAACTCAACAGCTTTCTAGCGGTGTGACTTATACAAATGGACTTACCCTCTTTATTCTTCACCTTTACTATCTGCAAAATAATGGAATACCTAACTCATAGGATTGTAAATACTAACTTTGTAAACTTCTTAGAACATTACCTGATACGTAGTAAACTATGACTGTTATTAATTTTTGGTTTATCAGGTAAGAGAAAAAGAGAATGTAGGAGAGCACAAAAGAAATATATAATTTGGTGTAATCTATTTTGGACCAATGAGATTAAGCTATATGACACATTCATTTGCTCACCCATTTAATATTTTTAGGTCATAGTCTGTATCAGGCTATTTGTTAGGGGCTGTGATTGTAGAGCGAACAAGACAGAAGTGGCCAGTCCTCCAAGAGCTCAGAGAATTCCAATATTGTAGAGTATTACACAACCGTATGCAATTAAGAGCTACAGTTGCCTTGAAGCAACCACTAAGTTGTAGAAGGCTTTATAATTAATAGCAATAGTAATAAGATGTTAGTTTTAATCAATAGTTATTTTACATTTTTTATCTCTATCTTTGCAACAAACAACAGAGTACCTATTTTACCCATATTATAAACAAGGATCTTGAAATTGCACAGAATTTAATGGCTTTCTGGGCCCTCACAACTAGTAAACTGACAAGGCCAGAATTCAGAATTCACATCCTGCCCTTTTTCACTCCAGTAGCTATTACAAAGCAGAGTTCCCTTGTTGGAAATCCCTAGATTCTATACTTTGTACGTTTTCTTACCTGAGCACTTTCTTCCCCCTCAGGGAACCATTATTTATTTTCACCCCAAATCAAAGAAAGTCTTCATTCAAACCATTGGTTCTCAAACTTGCCTACATATCAGATTCACCCTTAAACACACTGATGCCTTGGTCCTACCACCAGAGATTCTGATTCAATTGGTGTGGAATATTGCCTGGGTACTGAAATTTTTAAAGCTCCCCAGGTAATTTTAATGTATTGTGAAGGTTTAGAACCATATGAACTAAAATATAAATGAGCTAAGATATAAATGTCTGCTTGGGTAGTGTTTAAAACAGAGATCAGAGATTTGAATTAAAGGGATTAAGTTATAAATAATTTCTCAAAGTATCTTATCCTTTGGAGAAACAAAGTGTAAGAGAGAAAAGAACAACGTCACACAGAGATTTATAAATGTGCAGTTAATGCTAGAGCAGAGTAAAAGAGAGAGATTCAAGGCTGGGTGGCAGAGAAAGAGAAGAAAGGATTCATGGGATTAAAAATGCCCATGTGTTGAGACTTTATGTCAAAGAGATATGTGTACGTCCTTGTTCGTTGAAGTATTATTTACAATACCCAAGACATAGAAACAACCTAAGTGTCCATCAACAGACGAAAGGATAAAGTTGTTGTGTACATATACCATAAAACTTTATTCAGCCGTAAAAAAAGAAGGAGATGCTGCCATTTGCAACAACATGGATGGATCTTGAGGGTATTATGCTAAGTGAAATGTCAGACAGAGAAGATAAATACTGTAAGATCTCACTTAAATGTGCAATCTTAAAAAAAAGAAAATAACACATGCACACACAAACAAACAAAAAAATCCCTCATAGAAAAAGAGATCAGATTTGTTACCAGAGGCATGGGGTGGAGGGTAGAGAAATTGGATGAAAGTGGTCAAAAGGTACAACCTTTCAGTTCTAAGATAAATAAGTACTAGGAATGTGTTGTAAAACATGATGATTATAGTTAACACAGCTGTATGGTATATTTTAAAGCTGCTAAGATCCTAAAAGTTCTCATCAGAAGGAAAAAACCCTTTTTTTGGTATCTATATGAGATGATGGATGTTAACTAAACTTATTGTGATAATCATTTTACAGTATATATAAAACAAGTCATTATGTGGTACAACTTAAACTTATACAGTGCTATATGTCAAATATATCTCAATGAAGGTGAAGAAAAAAAATCCTGGAACATAAAATCCCCCATTACATGTTAGCCAAGATGGACTCAGTTTTTGTGGGGACTAAAGTTTACATAATTTGGAGGACTATCCTGAAAAGCAAAATAATAAATATTACAAACTCAAAATTACAAATTCAAAGTTAAATGTATTTCTGTCATTTGGTTTAGAACATGAAAAAAATCACAAAGAACTACAAAGTTTACAAAGCTGACAAATAAGCCTCACAAAATCTAGAAAATAAGAATATTGTTTATAATTAATTGCTTAACACAATAAAATATTTTTCTACATTTTTGACTACATACTCTTTAACTGTCCTTTCACATGAAAGTTATTTTGCCACATTATTTTTATAAAGAATATAAGATTGAAATATATCTTAATATATTACTATTATTATTGGAAGTTTTAACAAGGAATAAGACAAAATTTTCCATACAATTTTATATATTCTAGGTTTAGAAGATTTCCCACAAACTAGCTTCTGGCTTCACACATTTCAAACTCTGTGTCTCCTCTACGTACACATATATTTGGTTCCAAGAACCACAGGATGAGTTCACATTTCATTACAACCTCTAGCCCTGTCAGGATGCTCTGGTGGGTTTGCATCATGGGCTGTAGAAGTATTCTTTAAAGGTATTTACAACAGGCACAGCTAGTAATTATTTAGCTATAGACCAAAGGTACTGAGAACCACTCAACTACACTCCTACTAAACCCAAAGTACATGTATCCCCAACTCAACTTTCTCTTATATAATAATGCCTGTGGCCAGTCCAATCCGCCGGCACTATACTAGGGGAAGTGTGATGGAGGGGAAAGCCATACTGGGAAGAGACAAAGGTCTCAACTGATTGCAGTTATTACACTACTTTTGAAAATCTTACCAAAAATGATGACCCTTAAGGGATCTGTCCAAGTGAGAGATCCAGAGGATTGAGCTTTATGATATTCAAGGCAAATCCACCTCTCAATTTTAGCCATTATTATCGTCATTACCATCTCCATAATCTCAATAGAGGGTAGTAATCTGATTAGAACATGTGGATATATAGGTAAATGCCATTTTAAGCATTTTACAGATACTAAGCATTTAAGCCTCACATGAATCTTACTGTGTAAATATTATTAGTACCATCTCTCAGATGAAGGAGGCATGGGCCACAGAGGTCAATGGCCTTAACTCACACAGAGAGTAAACAGCAGATGTGAACACAGGCAGTCTGACTGTACAGAGCATGTTAGGAATCTCTATATTTGAGCATCTTAGATTATTCTTGAAGCTGAAAATGCATAGCCCTTTACCCTAGTTTGAGGAACTGTCAAATATTTATTTCAAACAAGTGAATAGGGAGTGCAGGAGTTGACAAAGATTGTGGAAAACTGCTTGCTTGGAATGAAAGATAGGTGGGTCCAAGGGGTCAGTATGGGAATATGCCTCATGCTATTGAGGCAGCTCTCACAACACATAAAGGAACTTTACAGTGGGCCTGACAAGTAGAAAGGGAACTGAAAGAAATGTCAAGCAAAATGAAAACTGAGTCAATTTCTCACCACGTGTCAAAGCAAACCCCAGCAAACACGCTTTTATAATGTGACTTACAAAGACACATAGGATCAATTAGCAAGACAAATTCCATATTTCCTACTAGTAGAGATACATAAATGCAGGTCCAATCAAAGAGTTTACAAAGGCTGGAATGGAGTGTGAATTATGGTGCAGCCAATCAGAAATCAAAATGTGGAGTGTGTTGTGGACAATTGTATCCATTCAACATGAAATATATATAATGGTTATGTTAACTATGTGATTTGAGAAGGTAAGAGAAGAATTGGAAATAAACTCAGGATCCATGCTACTCCAAGAGAGAAATTTAACAGACTAATTCCTATTCATCATAATTCAGTTCAGAAATCAGGAGACAAAATCAGATGCACCAAACCCTCATACACTGCATACACACACTTTCTCTTGTAAAACCTATCATAGCATATATCGTAATTCTATTTTCATTGCTTATTTATTTGCCTGTCTCCTCCAAATACATGGTGACCTCGTTAATGGCAGATCTTGTATTTTATTTCTTCGTTCTGATCTCATTATATTGAAGTGCTCAGTGAACTATTGAATGACACATGAACAAATGAATGGGGGTGGGGGGACATAATGCCTCACATCCTGCTTACTGTGCATCACAGGGTTTCATGTCCAGTACCACTGAACAGAGGACTGAGCAATAGCTAGGAATGCGACTCATGAAGCATTCCACAAAAATATACTTCCACCCACACTTTGAACACTCATACAACTTTTACTCTCTTATGACATTTATCATATCCATTCATCCAACAAATATATCTTCAATACTACTATGTGATAGGCATTGTTTCAGGTAATAGTTAAAAAATGTTTAAAAAATGTTGAAGAAGTGGTTTTTCTTTATATTCTATTTATAGATATATTGTTTCTGCCCACTTCTTGTTATATTAAAAACTTCTTATGATCTACACAACATTGTATCACCTGTAACATCTAGTAATTCATCTAAAACATAGTAAGCCCACTTGTCAACAGCTAAATGAATTTATACTGAAAAGTAAACTATGCATTCAAATCCTTTAACCTAAATTCATAGTGAAATTATGTATTTATGCCATATATTTATGCCATCATTGGCCCCATGGAAAACTATTTATCACCTGGGAAATAATCCTTCTTGAGGAATTTTAATATATATTTTGCTGCTACTGAACAGAACCTATGATTTAACAAAAGATGTGATCTTCTAGAAACCCTCTTCTGAGATGTTACCCCACAGATATACAACGATCCATGATCTGCAGATACTGAGGTAGCCAAGTACCAAATAACGTGGTTTGATTTTTGAGCACCCCCTGGTGTCAACAATAGATTCCCAGCTTAAGTCTCTGGGAATCAGAATACATCATTTCCATTATTACTGAGATTTGAGATTTCCCCATCAGTTTAAATAATTTATTTCTAGGCTATAACAGTAGCCTAATTTTGCTTTTAAAATCCTTTTTTGCTTTGTTTCATTAGAATATTTTTAAAAGAATTTTACCTGTTTTTATTTTAAAAAATTACTGTGGTTTAAAACGTGCACTTTCCAACATTCCAACTCTCAGTCAGTTTACCAGCTCTGTCTCAAATTTCCTGTCATTCAAGTCCTGCCAAATGTCCTTTTTTTTGTTCTTTGAGGAATGAACGCTTGTCTTCTCTAAGAGCACCAAAAGATTTTACGTGAAGCCAGTGTTTATTTCATTGTTTTGATTTTACCTCCCCATGTCCTCAAAAATAAAGTATAGCTTTATAATTTATATTTATGATTTTGTTCCTTCTAGGAATAATACATCAAGAAAACAAGGTTTAAAAAAACTATAGATTTTAAAACTAAGTAAATATTGCTAGGAATTTAGAGGACTAAGAAACATGAACTCAAACATTTTAATCCTTACCATCCCTCCTAGTTTTGAAGAACATATAGTATAATGTGTAATTCTATTGAGAAAATTATTGTGTGTGTGGTCAAACTCTTGACTTTAATTAACTCCTTACACATCTATAGATATAACTTTAAGTATCTTTTCCTTCCCCTAGAAGAAATTAAGCTGAGTCTAGCCTAAAGATATTCTACCTTATTTCATATTGCTTATTAATTATTCCTTCTTGAAATTGTTGCCAAATTGTTTTGGTTTTTTTTTTTTTTTTTTTTTTTAGGAAGATTGGCCCTGAGCTAACACCCATGCCCATCTTCCTCTACTGTATATGTGGGACGCCTACCACAGCATGGCTTGACAAGCGGTGCATAGGCCCTCATCCAGGATCAGAACTAGGAAATCTCGGGCCACTGAAGTGGAGAGCGCGGAACATAACCACTTCACCACTGGGCCGGGCCCAAACCATTGTTATTTTTAAGAGAAGTAAATGGAGATATTTCAATATGTGACTTTGACAAGTTGGTAGGCTTTTCAAAGTCAAGAATTAACTCATATTCTCTCATCTTCTCATCTTACATTCCTACCCATATTCCTACATATGCAAGAACTGAGGCCTCCAAGTTCCACTAAGACTAAGATGTGCCAGTTCACACCTGTTTACCTCCATTAATGTCAGTATTTTCATCTAATGAAAAGATTAACTTAATACTTTTGATATTACTAAAATCATAATTAATTTAGCATCTTGGTAACATTATGGAAACCAGCAACATTTCTGCTTTACTCATTGCTTGGAAGACTTCACACTTATTTCGGAGCAACAAGGGTGAAATTTATTTCTCCTACATAAGTAAAGACATGAAACTCATTTTCTCATGTTCCAATGGCTGAATCAAAATGCTAATGAGATTTCTTAAGATGGTTCCATAAATATGAAAATTCCTAGAATCTAACAAGATATTTAGCTATGCATAAATAGAGGTCAAAAAATAGACCAAAATAAAGAGACATCCTAAAATAGTACCTTGGAGAAATCACTTGTGCTTTAATAATTTAGAAAGGTCCGTCTCATTCATAGTGAGCAAAGCCAATAACAAACTTCCATGCTGTGCTCAAGAACAGCTCAAAAGCATTTTATACAACATATTATTACAAGCCAGACTGAAATCTAAAGTTAACAGGTGCTTTGTTTTCAAACTAGAAAATACAAAAATATGGATGCAAAATTAAAATATTGTATTACTGAGTACCTCAGTTAGCAAATTATTTTTCTCCAAGGGAGAAAATAAAATTTGGTCATGTGTAGATTTGGGGTGCAATCTCTTCTTAATCAATATTATTAGCTACTTTAGTATTACTACTAAAGTAATGCTAAAATACTGCTATGAAAATACTGTTAATTTAGATTTGAGACTGACCAAGCAAGAATATGGGTGACTAAAGCCTTGAAAGTAAATGTAAACCCTTAGACTGAAAAGAGCAAGGTGAGAAAAGAAGTGAAAGGAGAAATTTGGGGACTACCACCATTTAGAGGTCAAGCAAAACAACAGACAGAAAAGGAGACAAAACTAAAAGATGAAGACAAAGGTGTAGAGAAAAAAGGAATTGACTGTTGCAGGAATGTCTTGGAGATGGAGAGGAAAGGGTATTGCTCACAGGCGTCAGAGGGTAAGTGCAAACTAACCTTGACTAGAAGGAGAAATAACTCACCTGCTTAGGGAATATTGCAGTATGAATGGGATTAAATGTGGACGTTTCCTTGCAGGAATGGCAGAAGAATTCAGAGAAAACTCACACATAATATCACATTGGTGATATTTAAACCAACATCTATTTAAAATATCTATAGTAAGAAATAAAGAGAGTTTTCTAGGAGCATGCAGAAGAATATGAGAATGCCAAAGACTGTAGCCAATAAGTAGACATTCAGTTTTTAAGATATTTGGAATGGAGAAATAAGTGGAAAACAGGAAAGGAGAGAAATAGGTTGATGCCCTTATTGATTAAGAAGTTTGAGGGCTTATCTTTGTTGTTTGTCATCGTCATTATTGTTGTTGGAGCATTTTGGATGGAAAATTTAGAGCATGAAGAATTCAATGAAAAGAATAGAGGTGCAATTTTAGATATAATATTTTAAATAGACTAATTTGCTTTTCTTGTGCACAAATACTGGTGTATAACCTTCCTCCATTCAAATGCAAGTTCCTTGGAGGGAATTAAAATTACCACAGCTGGAATGAAAAGTAAAGGAGAGAGTTAATGAAGAGCTTTTCCTTTCAAGTTGGCTTGTGAAGCCTGTTTCACTGATAGGCATGTAACAACAAAAACTTTCCATTTGCAAGAGCAGAGATTGTCAAGAAGGAAAAAGAGGAGAAGGATCAAAAATCAAAGGCCTGAAGGAGCACAGCACTAAGTTTATTCATAAACATCATTTTAATAGGTAGATGAAGAGCAGTATTTTACAGTTTCTCTTTGATAGTGTTAGTTCTTGCTGAAAGGTCAGGCAAGCCCAAGGGCAGAAAAGGGAGGACTTCCCAAACTTAAGTGGACCATTCTACTTAGGGAATGGCAACACGAAGACAATTTCCCCATTTCTTCCAAGAGCAATTCCTGTCTGTATCAACACCAGTAGTTGGGAGACATCATTTGTGCTGAGCACCTACTTAAGCAGTCCTTACTGCAAGGAAGGGGAAGTAGTCTCTACAGATGCCTGTATCCTTGCCTATCTTCAGCAGGATAAATTTCCTTCACAACTTCTCCCATTGGACAATCCCTTCTTTAATGTCCTAAGATACTCCTATGCTCTCTAAATAGGGTAAGGTCCTGACCAATCAGAGAGACACCTGAAGGGAGATGGAAGGACAAATCTCCACAAACCCCTGGACTCAGATAGGGATAAGCATAGCCAGTTCCAGAGGCCGCACACCCCCAAACAGTGGCAGTGTTGAGGTCTATTCCAATTACACTTTTTTAATAAAAGATAATTGACATGAAAAGATCACAGGAGGGACAACATAACCAAGAGCAAAGTTATATGCCCAGTCACATAAGAGGAAGTAGGAATATTTCTTCAGAGGTGGGAAGGAATCAAAGGGAATTAAAATACAAAGGAGAAAATAAGAAAAGTGAGGGAATTAACTGGATTGCAACAATGTTCACATAAATATAAGAGACAGATAATTTATGAGACGATAGTACTGGGTAGAGTTGTGGGTCTATGTTTTGGGGTTTGAGAAATTTGGAGAATCTTTGAGACAGACCTGTGGGTGATGTGACGTGCTGTGAATAGGACATCATTACAAAAGTCCAGCTGATGTTAGGTAGTATAAATTTGGGGTTTAAAATAACAATTAATTACCAAATTATAGCAACATTCACTATGGTTCAATTTATTTTGGTTTGATTTATTTTTCCTGTAACAGATGTCCATGTTATTTGCTCATTGCCAAACCACATGAATCTGTTTTGATAATATTTGTAGGGCTTATTTAAAAATATGATTTGTTTTATTAGACATAAACTGAATATTTAAATGTCACTAAATGATTTTTTTCAAAAAAAGCCTACAGAATTCCAGTGAAATTACTCACACTTTTCCCATCTGTTATGCAAAAAAATCCAGGCTTAAAAAATTTTAGTATGTATAAACACTTGATTTCCAGCATTTGCCTATATATGGTGATTTACTAAATTGTTACTTTAAATGAACAGAAAGAATGAAAATGGAACCAGCAGGAATAGACAAGTTTTATTAGCCCAGAGAGGCATTACACAGAAATGTCAAACTGACCACCTACTGAAAATGGCTGGAACCCTCACTTCTTTCTAAATGTCACCAACTGCTCAAAATAAACACTATGGATTGACGTACTAACAGCTTTCTACGATGTTCTTTTAAAGTTATCCATATTTCATTCACTCTTTTTCCCTCCAAACTTCAAGTATCACTGCATTTTATTTTGCTTTTTCCTTAGCAGCTTGTTGCGAAGCTCTTGCCTTCCTTCCCAGATGAACTTCCTCTTTATCAGACTCCTTCAACATACCTTCCAATCCCTCAAGGCATGCTCCAGCCCAACATGAAAAAGGAACGAGATTCTAAGTTAGAGAACTGTAGTTCAGAATCTGCCCTTTGCTAGTTATGTAGCCCATGAGCAAGCCTCAATCTATCTGGACTACGGTTTCCTCTTCTGGAAAATAGAAGGAGTCTAAGAGTCTTGTCCTTCAACCTTTAACATTTTGTGATTCAAACACACAACCCCTTAATGCTAAGAAGCACACAGAAGGAGCAATAGTAGATTATACAACCAAATTAACATCAACAAGGATGCCAAAACTCTCACAGGAGGGGAACTTAGGCTTCTATACCAATACTTTTCTATCAAATTCCCCAGATTTTCCATTTGGGGCTCAAATTTTCATGTGAGTAAGACCATCACTGATAATGTCAGAAAGAAAAGATTTAATTTGTATATATGTGTGTGTGTATAGGGGTATGTGTATACAATAAATGTGTATATATTCTAGAAACCACCTTACAATTCATTGAAGTCAAAAGACATTCACAAGGTGCTAGGTGGCAACATGAAGATTTACTCACTTGATAAAATATATCCAACCATATGATTGCTAGGAAAGCAATCATATACAAACATTGGATATGCTATTTGTATATAGAAATATGCTTTAAATCACAAGAACAAACTAGTGCCAAGAATTTCTTATGATTCCTAAATATTTAAAATTATTTTGATGAAAGTGCATGCCTTTTAGAAAATTATAATAAACATGCATTTACATTAAATGTTTCTTTTTAAATCTCTGGAATAAAACTATTTTGTTTTGTATCAAGAGGAAATGTATACAGTCTTTTTCCAAAATAACTAAGTTGAATGAATTTGCTATTTAGTTCCTGCAAAAGGTACCATTTATATGTTCATATACATATTCACACATAGGTAAAATAAAAGTGATAATACCATAACATTTTCATCAAACACCCATAATGTCTTAATATTTCATCAAGGGTTTAGTACTACCACATACTAAGAAAATATTTTAGAGCAAAGCTCAAGAATTATAGCAAAGAGATTTTTTTAATGTACTGTTTTTGGAGCTTGTAAATGCATAAAAACTATATCCAAAGCCAGAAGGCAATTTATGAAGATCGCTAAGATAAAATCAAGCAGAAGAAATCAAATCAATTCCAAGAATCATTTTGGACTGAAAAGATATAGACTAAATCATTGTCTCAATATTATAAAAACTTGTTACATCATCTCTCACTGTATGGACTGCAGGTGTGTGTCAATGTTCTGTGTGGTCCTACATATAAAGGCAACTCTATTACATTGCATATTAATCCCCTTCAAATCTTAATGGCCTCAGTAAAAATTATTCAGAATTGAGTTATGAACTAGATTTTTTTAAAAAACCACATTAATACAGAATATTTCAATGAAGAACCATTTACACAAGGGTATAAATTTTACCTTCATTATTATTTTTGGAGTATACAAATGCCATGTCAAAAACAAGGTTCAATTTGTTTATTATTCAGCAGGTCACATGACATGTGAATTGCACATCCATCTTTTAAAATTATTAATATAAGAAAGAAGAATGTTACCCCTCATTGCAGGCAGCTGCAGTGGCAGGTCCAGCTGCTTATGACTTCAGTAGCCTGTAACAGCTAACTAGAATATTCTTTTACTTCAAAAATCTGGTATCTTGGACAGGTTCAGACCTCTGAACACCAATTCATATCTTTCCAGCTCACTTTCTCTAGCAATTAATCTTATTCTAATAACTCTTCAAACAATTGAGACTACTAATCCATTGATCTATCACTTTTTCATTGGCAATAAGCCCCATTTACTCATTTTCTTTTTATCCAGTTTGGGTTCTTGGTCTACAACTCTCATCTATTCTTTGCATCAGACTTGAACTCGATTGTACTTACTCCCTCACCCATACTTACTTGGAAAAAAAACAAAACACACCTCAATCTTAACTCAGCTCAACTGTCTTACCACACCATGCCTGCACCAATGCTGCTTAACATGACTGTACAAAGCTTACACAACCATGCTGGCTAGTCTCACTTTACATGTGGGACCATTTATCTCAACTGAGACCTCAGCAGTTCTCTGTGATTCTAATAGATATCCCCAGTGAGTTCACCCTCCCAAGCACAGAGAAGAGTATTTCACATCATCTTGTATCTCCTTAAATTTCCATCACTCACCTCTCCTCCCCACTCTCAGGTGATAACCACATTTTTAGTCCCCTGAGAAAATGGAAGCAACCAAAATAGAACTTCTTCTTTTCCCACCTCATCTGCCATCGTGCTTGCATCTCTGTCTATGTATTCTGATTTTTCTTCCTGTTACAATGATTGAAAAACCCCTACATCTTCCCAAGGTCAACACCTTCGCTTATGTGCTTTTCATCCTCCTCTCCATCTCAAGGACTTTGTTCCCTCAATTACCTATTCTCTTACAAACATAAATTTCATTTTTCTCTGATTATTGGATCATTTCTATTAGTATACAAACATTCTATAATAATTTTCACAAAGGAAAAAAGAAAACCATATCTTTCATGCCCATTTATTTACTGCCCAATTTCTCTATTTGCATTTTGGCAAAATTCCTCAAAGGGTTTGTTTATGTTTGCTGCCTCCATTTGATCTTTTGGGGCTTTGATCATAACCTTTCCATTGAAATTGTTTTACTCAAGGATAAAGACAATCTCTGTGTTGATAAATTCTATGGTTATATGATCTATATTTAGTTCTAATTTTACTCAACTTGTCGACAGCATTTGACATTGACTTTTCCTCCTCCTTGAAACATTTTCTTCTCTTCAAGATACTATCTGCTCTTGGTTTTTCTTTCATTTCAGATTCATTTTCTTCCTCTTCCTGACTGTTAAGTACTAGGATGAACCAGAACTCAATCTTTGTCACTCTGCTTTCTCTATTCACGCTCACTTCCCAGGTAATGCCATCCAGTCTTAGGCTTTGGAAATGATATCTATACAATTTGATTACTCCTAAACTTGTATCTTCATCTTACAATGTTCCCACTATCTCTTGACTGTTCATCTGGCTGCCAAATCTCTATTCTCACTTGGATCCTTAGTAGATATCTCACATTTAATGTTTCCAAAATAGAAACTTGATTATTTCTATCCCCTCCATACTGGCATGACCATATATCCAGCTGCTTGGGCCAAAAACTTTAGACTATTCTTTTTATATCCAAAATCCAACTCCTAAATCATGAGCAATTACATTATGCTCTGTCTTTAGCACATGTCTGAACTTAAGTACTTTTCTTTACCTCCATTGCTAGCACCTTAGTCTAAGGCAGTACCTCCAAAGTAGCTGGAGTGATTTTAATATTTTTAATATGATAATGACAACTCTCACATCAAACACCCCCAATGTCTTCCCATCTGGTTCAACATGGAAACATTACACCATGGCCTAGTAGGTCCTTGGTGAGCTCACTCCTACCTGTCTCTTGGACCTCGTCTCCTAATGCCTCTCCCCTTGCTTTATGAACTCAATGTATTTACATTTATGTTTCCTCTTCCTTAAATTCTCATCCACCATGTGTTGGGAAGCCTTCTTCATTCACTTTATTCAGGTCTTTCTTCAAATTTATCCCGAGAGAATCCTTTCATGAATACCATTAAATAATAACCCTCCCCTTTCACTCTCTACCTTTAGTCTGCTTTATTTTTCTTCATGGCACACTTATCTCCAAGAAATATTATACTAGCATATATATTTATGTATTTACTTGTATATTGACCGTCTCCACCAATGGACTATAAATTCATACGGATATGTTGTCTGTCTTGCTAATTCCTCTATCCCTAAACATTACCTGGCACATAGAGCAAAATAGTATGTTGAACGAATGAATGAATGATAACAGAATAAATGAATTTAGACAAACCCAAGACAAAATTCAACAATGCAAAATTCTCACTCTATTGAAGATTCTATTACCTATTCTCATGTGTCATAAACAGTGCATCCTTGGTGACTTGAATTAAGTAGAATGTTCCTTAATATTTTCATTAGTAACTATGAATTTCAAACATAGAGATTATAGATAGTTACTTTAGTCCACACTAGTTTAGCATGATGTTCAAAGATGAATTCCACTCAAATCTAATCACATTCACCCTAGGATCTCACCTCTCCTTGTTCTAGAATAGTATATCGCTGTAGATTTTGAGTTACATTGCCTGAGTTCCAATCCAGACTTCACTCATTACTAGTTGTATGATCCTAAACAAAAGATTTAACCTCTCTGTTCCTTTGTTTCTTCATCACAGGAGATGGAGATAACATCGATGAAGATAACATCCACAATATAAATTAAGAATTAAGAGAAATAATGCATCAAATGTACTTGCCTATAGTACCTGCTCCCTAACTTGCGCTCAAAAAATGTTAGCTTTTATTATTACATATAAACTTCAGAAAGTCCTAACTGCTTTGTCCATGACTTAACAAAACGTACAATATTTCTAGGGACACTAACTTCCTTCTCACCATAAATTATTTAGTGAACATATTTGATAGGCAAGGTTTTTTAAAAAAAAAAAAAATCAGGAGTTCTAAGATGAGAACTTGCCAGTCCTATTTGGTCATGATATTACTCGTAAATATCTGACTCTCAGATTCTGAATTCTGCTTACCTGAAAAGACTTCAGAGATCTGCCAACCTTCCTCTATTCCCGTAATCTCCGAGGATTCTCCTACTTTTCTCCACCTCCTGACTGCTTATGTGATAGCCAAACAACACTGCCAGCCACTTGCCAGATCTTTGTACCTCTTAGGTCTATTACCTTTATCTCTCTGCCACAAACTTTGTAAATTGTATTTCTGGTTGCTATTGTCTGATCCTGACTCATTTCTGACTATGTTTCATTACAAGTTTGTATATATATTCTGATCGATTAATATGCCATACTTAGCATCATTTTATTTTAAGCTCTTTGTGGGGTTTAGTCAGAGATAAAATAATAACTAAAGTCAAACTCATGTCAACATCTCTATTAATTTACTAGTTTTATTTATTTTTATTTTTCAGAGGACTTTTTTCTCTTTTACATATATTTCATTCCTCTATGTATATCTGAAACTAATGCTCTTCATTGAATACAGTGAATAATTTACATGATTAAATCAGGAAGATTTTCCAATTAAAATGAGTTTTGGTTCTTTTCAAAAATATTTTATGAGAGGGCAGTTATTCTCATGAATGACTAGTTCCTGCTAAAATCTAGTAGGAACTGCTATGTTGTGTTACATTGCTTGACTTAAACTCTAAGTTAAAATTAAAATAAATAAAACAGTTATACGTTATTTACTAAATTAAAATGCAAGCTTCCAAAATATATTTCTATTGCTACTTTTGAAGTTCAAGAACTCTATCTCATTGGATTGAGATTGATTTAGTTAGAACAAAGTAATAAAGGGAAAATAAATATCCTCAATTATTTTTTCATGTTTGTGAGTATATTGCTTGAATTTTTTTTTAAAAGCCTTTACTTGAGCATATCCACTTAATGTATACCTTATCCACTGACACTTCTCTCTACATTTTAAACTTGTTTACATATTTATACATTTGAAGGTCAAAAAAGGTAATGTAAGGGGCTGGCCCTGTGGCACAGTGGTTAAGTTCACACGTTCTACTTCGACAGCCCAGGGTTCACTCGTTCAGATTCCAGGTGCAGACCTATGCACTGCTTGTCAAGCCATGCTGTGGTAGGCATCCCACATATAAAGTAGACAAAGATGTGCACAGATGTTAGCTCAGGGCCAGTCTTCCTCAGCAAAAAGAGGAGGATTGGTGGCAGATGTGAGCTCAGGGCTAATCTTCCTTAAAAAAAAGAAAAAAAAGATAATGTAAGGTTTAAGTAAACAGTAAGAATAAAATTGGCCATGTATTTCATACTATTATTTTTAAAGTGCTAAATTATAGTGTGAAAACAGATGCATTTTATACTTTAACTGGATTAACAAACAAGATATAGACAGCAAAAGCGAAACTGAATGAATATCAAATACAGCATTCAGACAAATGATTAAGAAGAACACTGTGTTGTAAGTTTCCCCAAATGAAATTGAAGTATGGACGGTCATGCTGATTAACATGCTAAATAAATATAAATCAGTGGTGTGATTCTGCTATTAAAGCTAATGAGTTACTGAGGTGATTTTAGAGTATAATAACAGCACAGATGAAAAGTGAAGCTTTTAAATTACCTAAGACAGACATACAAGGGGTTAGGAAAGACTCAGAGGAAAGATCTAGAATAAGAGTTTGAGACAGCAGAAAGACTTAATAATATGTCAGAGAATCATGAACAATTGTTCCCAAAGCATACCGCAGATTGAACAAGATATGGGGTTAAAGAGCAGCGCAAGATGCTTAGTCATGTAGTAAAATATTCTAACAATCATAATAGGTAAACACCACATGAACTTTAAGTGAGGTTGTGGAGTCATTTACCCAGAAAGATTTTAACACAGACTAGGTCTTCATTGATGACATAGCTGGAACACAGTTCTTTCAAAAATGCTAAGATGTTCACCGTAGTTATCTTCCAAATATGATTATTAAAAGACAAACCAGACAGTTCATTTGGCATTTAATAAAAACTGTTTTGCCAGGCATCTACTTTAAATTGTACTTGGCTGTTCTTAAAGAGTTTAGAATATGTTTTGGAATTCCAAAACAATACAACATGGGATTTAGAATCAGAGAACCTGATTCTCAACTCCAGCTGAACCAGTCTTTCTTCTCACTCACCATGGCCACAGTATAAAGAAATAAGGCTGTTGGTGAAAATAAAGAATAAGCAGAGAGAGACACACACATCAAAGAACCCCCAGCCAACATTATTCATTAAAAATAAATACATATAGGGCATGGCCCCATGGCGAAGTGGTTAAGTTCTGAGCTCTCTTCTTCTGCAGCCTGGGTTCGCAGGTTCGGATCCTGGGCCGGCACCTATACCACTCATCAGCCGTGTGGTGGCAGCGACCCATATACGAAATGAGGAATATTGGCACAGATGTTAACTCAGGGTGAATGAAGAAGATTGACACAGATGTTAGCTCAGGGTGAATCTTCCTCAACAACAGCAAATAAATAAATAAATATAAATTAAAACGTTTTAAAAAACAAGCTCCGAGGCTTTGTGAGTTCATATAGGTATAAGGGACACAAAGTATTCTATATAAATCACAAATAATGTCTCATTTTTAATGAATATGCTTTCAACAAATCCATACGAATGATGAAGAAGTTAAACAAGATTATTAATAACGGACCAAATTTAAAAGCAGATATCCTAGCCCAGAAAATCACAGTCATTGACTCATAAGAGGAAAAAGTAGAATTTAGAAGAATAATCTCAATCACACCAAAAGAGAGACCAGTCCCTAAGTTCCAAGGTCAGTTATTATAAGTGCTTTCCAGGTGAGAGGAAACCGGAAGTTATCAGAAACCCAACCTATAGATGCATAGTTGTTTATTTTTATGCTTGAGTAGAAAACATGTGTATTGCTCATTCCTTAATGGGTTCAGTCATTGCCAAAAAATCTCTGTCATCTTCAATAAATCCTAAGAAGAAAAAAATATACTCTCCAGGTGTTGCTATACAAAGTTCTCTGGGCTAGATTATCTGTTCCCAAACACTACACTGAAGTAAAAGACAAACAAAACAAACCAAAAAACAAGCAATACTCTTTAGGAAGACCATCTTATGGAGGGTTAATTTTGCTTTGATTATCCACAAATGGCAAAATTAAGATCAGCAGTTGCCATATTTGGCAAATAAATA
This sequence comes from Equus quagga, assembly GCF_021613505.1. Taxonomy (NCBI): domain Eukaryota; kingdom Metazoa; phylum Chordata; class Mammalia; order Perissodactyla; family Equidae; genus Equus; species Equus quagga. The sequence goes on from NC_060285.1 coordinate 35,702,488, forward strand.
TCTAAAGAGTTTTAGAAAGCTTTATTTAAAATACCATGTTTCAGTATTCAGTACTAGAAATTTTGAGATTATAAATATGAGATGGATTTCTTTAATGTAATTGTACAGCTCCCAATTGTTTGTGATACATAATTAAGGCGCACAAAAATATATATAGTTAAAATGAAAGCCATAATGGGAAATTACTCTAGGATTAAAACATTTATTTACTAACCTAGTCAACAAATATTATGCTGAGCTATATGAAATTGCCATTTTTGTAGGGCAAATTAGTTGAATATTGGCAATTTCATATTATTCAACTTAATATTTATTCAATCATTTGCGCGTTTGAGAATCAGTTGTAGGAACTGAGGATACAATGTGAGCACAATTAGAGTCTGATGTGTAAGTAAATTAATCCTCTTTAGTTTTACTGGCCTTTTAGTATCTCAGTAACTCCCCTGCATGACTATTTTCAATCCACCCATCCATTGGCTCCTCCATCCATTCTTTTACAAATATTTTTTTGGCACTTAATATAAACTAGATATTTGCCTAGCTATTGAGAATATATTTATTTTCAAAAGAAACATAATTCCTGTTCTAAGGAAGCTTAAATCTCAGTCAGGAAAACAGATATCAAAACAAACAACCATCATCACATTATAAGTATAAACGTTGTGATAAGTGTATTAAAGAATAGGTACAAGAGGCTTTGAAAGAGTAGACCAGAAAGATCTTGTCTGTTGAGGTTCCACGTTTTGTAATCAGGAGTCCCGATTCCTGGAGGCATCTCAAGACTACAAAGAGAAACCTGTAATAATGGTTAATATCCAATGTAACTTAGACTAAGTGCTTTACAAATATTATCTCACTGTAAAGGAGATACTATTCTAGTCCCCATTATACTTATCAGAAGCTGAATCTTAATGGGTTAAGGAACTTGTCTAAGAACACAAAGCTAGCAAATTGTATCAAAATTTGGACTCCAGCAGTCTCCCTCCATCACTCACGCTTTCAGCCATTGCTTATGTGGCATCCTACAGCTCAACTCAGATTTATTCTGCCTGGCACTGTATTCCAGGACTAATATCCACAGCCTTAGGATACAACTCTTCTAAAAAAAATGCCCAAAAAAATGTACATTTTTCAAATAAGTCCTTTTTTCTCCATGAGCTGAGATGGAATTAGGGAAAGCAGGGCAGAAGAATGCTGACAGAAGATGGCATGGTCAGTCAGCTGAGAAATGGTGAGGCTAGAGTGTCTCAAGTAGCCATCATCTCTGTTCACATAACCCTTTGAAATGTGATCTGAAGTTTTCTTTCAGTTTAGAACTGATACCTGAGATTCAACACTTGTGAACTGAAGCAACCTTTACCCAACCCCATAAGTTCATACTCCAAAGAAGCTAAAGCTTAAAAACAACTGTAAAACCAGGGCATCAGAGGCTCACAACACCTGTTTGTGTACAGTTGAAATGGGAAAAAAAGTCAACTCCAAACGTTAGTAGCCAGTGTTAAAACTTAAGAACTAAGTAGAGCACACAATGTTAAATCCTTAAGCAGACTAAACATAATTTGGACAGGTGAAATACATATTGGTAAAATTGATAGGAATTCTTCCCAAGCTGTTAATTTTGTGGCAAACAAGCCTTATTTACCTCTTCTCATCATTCCTGGTGAAAAGTGATATTGTGAACACTATCATTTAATGCACTCAATCTGAAATATAATATAACATTAATAAATATACAATTATGATTATGTCAGTAGACATCAACTATAGAAGACAAAATTCCCTGTACCACCAGTTCCTTCACTTTGAATATCCACCTCTCCCATGTGGCTAAGGTAGAAGGGTACAATCTTGACCATTTCCCCCAGGCTTCGTTTGTAGGAAGTGTTTCTGCTTTGTCCAGAAACCATAAATACATACTTCTTATAGATATCTTCATCTATGTGCAGGTGCCAAAGTTATTCTGAATACATCACACTCAACAGAATAAGTTAAAATGGAACACTATTTGTAACATAGCAAGAGAAGAGTTGTTACTGATATGTGGCATATGAGCTTATAAACGACACAGTTTTCTTTGGGTGCAAGCAACAGAAACCAACATGGATATTTTAATCAGAAAAGCAACATGTTGGAAGGAGACCCAGAAATTCATAGGATAAGAGGGAGGCAAAAGACCGGGCTTAAAACTGATAAGAAACAGGTAACTACAAATGTTACCAGACTTTCCATGTCATCATTGCAGCTACTAGGATTGAATACCAATCGTTTGTTCTGTTTTGAATTACTCTGCTCAAGTTTCAAATCCCCCCCAAAAAGAGAATCTGACTGAATAAGCTTAGATTATAGGCCGCTATATTTTTCCTGGAGAAAGGAGAATTCTGGTTAAGTTTTATTAAAAGAAACCTCCAAGGACCCCTTCTGCTTCTGGAGTAAGAAAATTTAATATATTGCATTAAAAGGACTACTGATGGTGACTTGTTCCCCAAAAGAAAATCAAGATGTAGTTACAAAGGACCAATCACCACTAGTTGGCAGAAGACAAGAAAATTAAACAATTTTTCCCCTAAACTGTATATATGCATCTCCTTTGACCCCAAAATACCACTGCTAGGTATTCACCAAAAAAGAAACGCATAGATATGTATCCAAAGATATGTATGAGAATATTCAGAGCAATATTCCTGGTAGTAGGCAAAAACTGGAAATCACCCAAATGTTCATACACAGTAAAATGGGTAAATACTACATGAAATAACATAGGTAAATCTCACAAGCATACTGTTCAAGGGAAGAAGCCAGATACTAAAAAGCACCTAAGGCATGATTCTGTTATCACACTGAAAACAGGCAGAACTAACCTGTGATGTTAGAAGCCAACCTACGAGCTACTGGAAGGCAGGGACTGGCAGAGGACAGGGGAAGTTTCTACGGTGCTGCTGACAGCCTGTTTCTTGATCTGGGTGCTGCTAAATGGCTGTGTTCAGTTAGCAAAAATCTATCCACCTGTGTATCCTTATGATTTGAGCACTTGTGTGTGTGTGTGTGTGTATCACTGTATATGTACATATAAATCTACATAAAGGAGGGACTGACCCAGTGGCGTAGTAGGTAAGTTCGCACACTCCACTATGGTGGCCCGGGGTTCAGTGGTTCGGATCCCAAGCGTGGACCTACGTACCACTTATCAAGCCATACCATGGCAGGCATCCTACATAAAAAGTAGAACAAGATGAGCACAGATATTAGCTCGGGGTCAATCTTCCTCAGCAAAAAGAGGAGGATTGGGGACAGATGTTAGCTCAGGGCTAACCTTCCTCAAAAAAAAAAAAATACATAAAGGAAATACGATGGCATTAAATTATAGAAGATTAGAAAAGATTAGAGGAATCCATATAGCCCTCCTAAAGCAGGAGTGACCAAAAAACAAAATGGAAGCAGTACAATATTTTTATTAGTTTTCATGTAATATTAAATATGACTCATATACATGACATTGTGTTCACATGCATGCTCTCTGGAATTAACCAAACCAGAGTTCACGTCCCAGCACTACCATTTACTAATTATTTAACTTCTAGTAAATTAATATCTATAAGCTTTAGTTTCTTCAGCAGTAATATGGAGACTAATACCTAGTCATAAGATTGTAGATATTATACAACAGAATAATATATGTAAACAGCATAGCACAGGATCTGACACGGTGGCAATTACTGCTAAGGTTGTTGAAGTGCTTTCACACGTATTATCTGAAACTCCCTGTAACCCTCAGAGGAGGTGGTGCTGGGTGAGACATAGTGCGGTGTTCTCCACAATGTGGGACAAATACCCACTGTGGCACACAAATTGATTTCAGGTGGCCTACGGTCATGGCCTTGAATAACATTGAATCACATAGTGAGAAAAATTGTCCTCTTTCAAAGCTTTTGATTACATTAAGAAAAGTTCTCAGTTTGATGCCAGTCTGTCTTCAACCTCTTTCTATGGCTTGCTAATCTCCCTTTTTAACAAAGAGCAAACCTCAGTGTCAGATTCTTAGCTAGATTCTCTTGCTGGGATTTAATGATGTTGGTTTAGTTTGCAGTTTGTTCTGTGCACACGTTTCATGGACACCACCCATTTATGGCAAATGTTGATTACTGATTTGCAATAGCTATATATAATTTTACTATGGATAAACTTATTTTGGTTAAAAGGGAACAAAAACATATTTAGGATATAATAGAATATTTGGAATAGACTAAAAAAATATGGTAATTTGTGATGCCATTTGACCGAAGTTTGAAACAAACTGATATAATTGGGGGAGGCTGGGAGAGGAAAACAACAGTATTTGGAGTCTAAAGTCTAGATTCTAGATGCAAATCCAGAATTGATTGTGAGGACTATCCAGATAGGCTCAGTGGCTTTGGGCAAGATGCCTCACCTATTTGAGCGACAGATTCTGTACTTGTAAAATACAGATAATTCTATCTGAGCTATTTATCTCAAAGGGCTAGTATGGAAATCAGATGAGGTTTAGTGAATATACTTCTTAGCAGTAAAACACCATATGAATCTAAATCATTACTATTGCTTTTAGCTAGCTCCACTTTCAGGAAACAAGGCATAGACTCTAAGTGATTTGCCTAAGATCACACTGCTAATGGTGGCAGGCCTGTGGAAGTGACTTGCTAAGTGCCTGACGATAGTATCCTTCTGTCCATACTACACCTGCTCCCATATTAAGCAGTTCTCAAAGTTGATACAGTCTTCATTTACAGCAAGTGTAGAGAAGAAAGCAGGATAAGTGAGGTCCTACAATGCCAAGTGCAATAAGATACAGCTGAACAGATGTTCTGGCTTAGAGCACCTAGACAGAGAAGTTACGAGCCTGTGAGAAGCAGCAGCTTATATACACTTAACAAAGAGGAATTGCCATTCAGGTCCACACCAATCAATCTTCCATTGTATGGCACTTAGAGGTCCTGTCACTGTGATGCCTCCTCTTAGGTAGGGGCAGGGGTCATTTTCTAAAATCAAAGCCTTAAGTGAAAATCACACATAGGTTAAAATTACCATGAAAAATTGTTTATATCCTCCATGAATTGACAATATACAAATTCTCTGTGTGTACTCCTATAGAGTAATTATTCTACACACTAAAATTTGAGAAAGCTTAAGCTAGCATAAGAAAAAGAAGAAACCATAGAAAACTCCAGGTATAGCAGCTTGAAAATTCAAATACTTTTACTTTAATGTAATGATCAAATTCTTAGCAGCAAATGAATGAGGGGCAAATTGAGAACTATGAAATAGCCCTGCTTGCCTCATTTTATTTTCAATATTAAGCCTCTAAAATTTAACACATTCAAATTGTTTCAATAATTTTATTAATTAACGTGTTTGCATATTGGAGGATGGCAGGGTGAAATAAAATGAATTTATGATGGAGGTCTTATGATGATGTAATCATGTTGTTGAGTTACAAAGACACCTTGGGCAGAATATGGTGTATGTTTTATCTGAAAGTCACATAATACCTAGAATTCTCACCAGATGGCTGAGATTTCTCTAGGAAATACACATTCTAAGCCAGAAGCCACTATTGTCATTATAAATAAAACAGATTTTTCTGCAACCAAACACATTTCCAATATATAAATCAGAGAGTTTTGTAATCCACACCCACTAGGGAGATATGTAATATATAGACTATGCACTAAATTACATTGAAAAGTCTAAGGCAAAAATATAAAAATCTTCTGAATTCCAAAAACTGTCTGAGCCCAAAGATTTCAGATGAGGAATGGTGGACACTTGCTATTTAGTAAATTATACAACTGGGTATTTAAAGTAGTATAATATTAGATTGATAAAATTGCTATTTGTATGGATCAAAATGGTCCAAAATTAGCACTTTTGTATGGTTCAGTCTAGTTCCTCATATTTTTAATTATTTGTGTAATAGGATATTCGAATGTGCCTCGTTCTGTCTCAGTTGCAACTGAGGCTCCAATAATGAGTAGGGGTCAGACTCCCCGCACCTCCCACCCAAAGGGAATTTAGAATGGGAATGCAAGAGAACCTCTTCTATGGTGCTTGGGCCCCTGTCCAGATCAAAGACTTTAGTAGAGATGAAAGAGGAGAGAAGGGAGGGATGCTGAAAAGATTTATTGTTGCTGTCTTTTGAAACCCTACTTCTAACTCCTAGCATAATAAGAGGGCACAGGGGCTTCAATGTCCCCAACAGGAAAACTGTTTTTGAAATTGTTTGCTGAAATTGTTAGATAGAGGCCTGGTGTTTGGCTCAAGCATAAGAAATCTAAACCATGAGTGGGATCTGGCTCCTGACGGTAAGAGATCGGCTTAGTCTTTACTTTGATGATGAAGCCAGGAGAGTATTACTGTGGAAGGAACAGCTTGTACTTCAGAGTTTGTTAGACTGGGTGATCCAAGAGTGTTTCCTGCAGACCAGTGAATACTATACCACGGAGAGAGAGCAGGCAAGGAGCTGTCTTGTGTTCTTCCTATAAGGCTGCTTGGAGTGTCCAAAGACCTCTGAAGAAAGAGGCCTCAGATGCCTCCTCCCCAGAAGGAAGGGACCAGGAGCAAACCTAGAAAGAGCCCAAAAGAGTGTTCCATCTTCCAGGCCACAGTGCAGGACACAGTTTATTCCCAGACCACACCAAATAAAGGTTTATCTTGTCCTAGCCCTTGACCAAACCTTCTTACCCTTTATTGAAGTCAAAATAGCAATTGTTGGGGGAAAGGAGAAGGAGCAGCCAGTCTCACTGTCCATCCCTCTCCCCTTTTTCCTGGTAATTTCCAGGCTGAAACAGATTTCCGCAAGTAGGGGTGGGGTAATGGTAGAAGGAGAAAGGATTTTATGCATCAAATTCAGAATTTAATTACAGGTATCAAACATTCTCATTTCTGAGTTGAGATTATATGAAACTTAGAGGGACTAAGGTCTGAGCAGAAAACTCATAGATTTAATGAAATTTTCATCCAGAGGAAGAGATGATGAGTGCACTGGAAAAAGTTTACAAGGATGGTAGAAGTCTGAAACAATTCATTACACCATGTCTTGATTACATCATGAGTTCTATTTATGAAGCATATTGGTTTATAGTGATTAAAAAAGAAATAAAATGAATTAAAATGACCCTACCATGGACTAATCACATGAATATGTAGATATAATTAGATATTTTTCTTAAATAATATTTTCCTGTGCAGAAAGAAATGCTGCATTAAAATTATTTTAAAAAAGAGAAAATTGTGATTGTTAGAGGTAGAAGTAATTGCAATTAGAAACTGTAAATGCAATTCCACAAGCTATCTTCAATATAAAATTATCATAAAATATTGGTCATGAACCAAATTTTAAAAATATGCCTTTTAGAAGACTTAGTAAGGCTTTGTATCATAAAATAAACACAAGGTAATTCAAAGTGGAAACTTCATTTCCTGCTAAGCTATAAACTTCTATGAGAAGAATAACCATATATTTCAAGCCCTGGTTTGAGTGACTTAGAGGATTTTTATGTTTATCTGCACTCAGAGTCACTGTGTTTATGTATACAATCTTCTCAAATAATGTCTCACACTCATTAATTCATTCTATACATATTCCGAATACCTACTTACATTTCAGACATCGTTCTAGCTAATGGTAGGGAAAAATTGGTGAACTAGACATAAATGTTTGCTACTCTCAGGAAGTACTGAAAATTAATAACAAGTATGATGGGGCGGGCCGGCCCAGTGGCATAGTGGTTAAGTTCGCAAGCTCTGCTTCAGCGGCCCAGGATTCGCCAGTTCGGATCATGGGTGCAGATATATGCACCACTCATTAAGCCATGCTGTGGCAGGCGTCCCACATATAAAATGGAGGAAGATGGGCACAGATATTAGCTCAGGGCCAATCTTCCTCAAAATAAATAAATAAAATAACAAGTATGACACATGTCACCAAATGGTAGAAAGCATAAATGTGCTTCAATGAGTAACATGTAGTCCTATGGGGGAGTGAGGAAGTACAAAAGATTGCTCACTATTTTTGTGCACAATTAGAAATGTAGTCACTGGAACAGATTCAGTCTGCTCTTAAAATGATAATCAAAACATAATAATTGGGGTACTGGTGAAAAATATAACGTTTATATGGGACTAAGTAAACGACTTTAAGTCCATTTTTGGCATTCTTTTCAATCAGGTGACTCTACTATATTTCAAAGCAAAAGTTCAAAAGAAATATTTTGGTTTTTATTCTATGATGTCACAGATTTTACTAAGAGAAATTTTATCTCACAGTACTTCATCCTAATTCCACTCCAATTTTTCCAGATGCTTCTGTTATTTTTGTTTTGTTTTATTTTTCCTTGAATTGCCTACACATCTGACTATGATCAGCCCAGATCTCCCTAACCATTTTAGTGACAGAGTCAGAAGATAAAGAAAGAACTAGACGACCAAATGAGCATCCACTGAGAATATCTCAAAGGAGGCATGTTTTTAAAAAGTACCCCAAGGCACATGGGAGGTCAATTTTGGATTCAAAATACTACTTCAGAAAAACAATATTGTTTATTTGGAAGAAAAATTTTGAAGGAAAAGAACAATGGGTGTTGTAGAGCAAAACAATCTAGTATAAACATAAGCATCAAAGAAAAAAGTAAAAATATGCCATGTGGGAAAACATATTTCCTCAACGTGTTATGAAAAGTAACAAATACTCCTAAATCACACCAAGGAAGAGCTGTTCCTTCATGGTGATTTTCTACAGATGTCAGCAGTGGCAGGCCACTAATTTATGTTCAGAGAAATAAATAGGAATAGAAGGTTTTAGCTGGAAATTTTTAGGTTTGATGTTTAAGCTTTCTTGAAAGGATCACTGGCTATTTTGTATGCAGAAAGAGTATTTGCAAACACATACTCAAAGTAATCTTATTTGTGATGCGAAGGCAGAAATGATCTGTAAAAGGTACACGTGTCACTATAGTCATAACAAAAACAATCAGCCTCAGCCCCTCCTCCCATCCTCCCCACACAGAGTAGTTACGCATTTTCCTCTTTCCGTTAATGGTATCACTACTTTCCTGGCTTCCACAGTTGAAAACAGCTATTAAGATTGCAGATTTGGAATTAGACAATCTTACGAGGCTGAGCTCTGGCCTCAGCTGTTTAACCTAAGCAAATTACTTAACCACTCCCAGCCTCGGTTCTCTTCTCTACACCTCAGGGATCATCAAGTCTTCCTCACTCACTTTTTGTAAAGATCACATTAATGCATGTAACCTGAATATAGTAAGCAGTTGTGACGTGAGCTGGTATCACTATTACTATGATTACCCACCATTCCTCAGCATCACTATGATATTCTTAGTTCTCCTTTTTTATTCTTCTTCATTGTGCCCCTGAGCCCACTGATCCTCATTTCCTACCATCTCTAACTCCATCTCCTAATGTTCTACCTTTCTTAGTTGTAGACGCATGTTCTACCCTTCTCATAACAAAAAGAAAAAGAGCATTCCTCTTCTGTACACCTGGTTTCTGCTATAAATACAGCCTGCTCCTTCCCTCCCCCTCCCCAGCCTGCCCAGATGTGACTCCCCAGCTGCATGAAATCACAGGCTAATAGGCTATCCAGCCTAAAATGTTTTCAGGTGGGGAAGCCTAGACTTTCTACCTTACCTATCTGGTAAGCAGAGTCTTGTTCCTTCTGAACAAGATTACTCTCAGACCTAAGGCATTTAACCCCTGTCAAGTACCTATCATCAGGGGTTCACCAGACCTTTCCCCATAGAACCCCTGATGCTCACTGTAAAAAAGAAAACCCCAGCAAAGAAAACGAGTTTCTCTTTTGCCGTAGACATCACAGTCTCAACATGTATACTGTAAGTTCTTCCTTCAATTTCTCACCATAAGTTCCTTGGAGGACAAGTAGTTGTGGTGAGCTTTGTCTCCGTTCCTTCCCATTCTCCTCATCCCGCTCCCCTCCCCATCATCTCTCTCTTCCTCCTCCTCTTTCCTCCCTCTTGTCCTCCATCCCTCCTCTTACTTCTCCTTTCTCTTCTTTTTTATTAGAAATGAGTGGATGGATTTTTTTTCAGATGATCCTAAATATATTTGGGTGCATCAAAGTGTATCTGGCTTGAGCAATACTCTGTGTCAGTCACCCAGCACAGCATCTAGAATCTTCTTTTCTAGATGATGACATAAAAATAGAACAAGGTATAAATATTCAGCCTGATTGGATAATGGAACTTAACTCTTTATGTTTTGTTTAACTACCTTAGAATAACTAAATCCATTCTAAGAGAAAGAAAGGATACAGTGTACAGCCAGTCCTGACATCACCTATCTTAGAATAATACGAAAAGTTCCACTTCACCTCAAGTAAATATGTGAGCATTTGAACATTTGCCTCTTTGTCCTCAAGAAAAAAGAAAATTGTTTTTGGTTGCTAATAGTTTGGGCTCTAGATTATTGGCTCCTTAAGATCTATAATAAAAGAGAAATTGAGGCTAGGACTCCACGTGGAGGGATAAAAAGGATCTTGGGAAATATTAGAGGTAGGAGGACCTCATAGGATGGTTACTAGATAGAATTCCAGGTATGTGGGAGCAATGAAAGGAATCTCAGAGGTGTTCTCTGGAGAGTGTGTGGGTGTGTGTGTATTCGAGCTTATAGTGGAGGAAAGGAGTTTGAACCTAAATATGAAGGCATTGACCTAGAGAAAGTCAACGTTAATAAATGCTGTTTGAGTGCTGGAAACCACATTGCATCAGAATTCTTAGCAGCTAACAATTCAGCTTCAGTTGAGTAAGATTCTGCCACCAATAATATTCATCTCAGGTAGACCCTTTGGTCTTCATGGAGGAAGGCACTCAGCCACTTCTTCACAGACCTTTCCATGACTGCCCAACACGGGAAATGCTGTGCCATGTCGTGAAACTTTGTTCTTACTCTCTCTTATTTCACTCTTTGTTCAAACATTTCTACAATGGCTCTAGAGTACCTGTAACCCCCCAAAGCAGCTCCTGGAAATTAGAAAGATGCTGGGAAGGAATTCGCAGATGTTTAGCTTAAGAAGCTAAACGGAATAAACTCATCTCCTTACACTCCCAGATAGCGAGTATCTAAGCTGCGACATTCCCCAGCAGTCCTTGACTACCTGCTGCAGCTCTTCCTTCACCTCACTGTACGTTTCAGAACTCAGAGGTATTCTGACTCAGTAAAATATCAGGATTTCTGGAGAAGACCCAAGATATAACAATCTTTATTTCATAATTATTCATCAATAATTCATTCTAATAGTATGATTGATACAGGATAGTATAAATAATTCTCTCTATATTTATTATTTTGATTATCCCAATCACCAGCTGACTTCAGAAAAATATTTCCTTCAAGGAGGAAGGTTGGGGTGGGGCACTGAGCTCTACTTATTAGTCACTGCAGATTTGTATTATGCCAACAACTTGTTTTTCTCTTCCTTCTCCCATTCCCTCCCCTGCTTGGCAAATTGTGGGAAAAACTAGCCAAATCCCCTCCAGCCACCTCCCATCCCACCATCCTATTGACCCAGAATCATGTCTCAAATAATCTAATTTGGAAAATACTTTTTCATGAAGTTGGCCCCAATGTTTATGAAGTTACACATATAGGCATAGAACTGTCCGCCATCAAGGTTCTCTTTAGGGCTTGGGAATTCAAAGCAACACAGGCTCCTGTAATAAAGTCCTTGGACTTCAGTAAGATGAGAAGGAGCTAAGATAAAAATCATACACTGGCAGCTTTATATGAATCCAAAAGGGCCACCTTCTTCAGGCATTTCACTTTCCCACCTCCTATGTGCCAGGCAATGAAAACAACCAGAAAAATGCACTATCCCCAAATATAGAGAATGTGAAGAATTTGGGAAAAGCCTCTGGTCAAAGTGTTATACATCAACTGAGAACTAGCTAAATTTATGTATGATGATCTCACACGGACAGAGAACAATGCCTACACATAAAAGCTCCTGAGCTCCAGTGTCACCCACCCGGGAGAGGTTCAGGAGGATGAGTACTACAGATAGAGATGACTTAATATACCAGGTAGTGCTGCTCCCTCATGCTTATCTGTGGCAAATGTCACTCCAGAATTTGATTGCGATCTATTTAAAACACTGAATATGGTCTACAAGGAATTCTGTTGTTTCTGCTTGCCACACTATACTTACCCATGTATCATCACTTCCATCATCTGTCCCCTGGTCAAGGACAAGCTCAGGTAATCAAGGGGACCACTGGATTCTACATACACTTGACCTATAACAAACTATTCTGCTCTATTTTACTGCAACATCTTCCTGTATCCTACCCATCCTCTCTCTCTTCTTAATCATAAATGCTTCCCTCTGTCTGGAATCATTCCCACCAGACAAATTCTAAAATACAAATCTGCAGACAGATTCTAAAATTTCTCCCATCTCAAAACAAAACAAAATCCCCCCTCTGAAGTTCATATCCTCCTTCAGCTAGTACCCAGTATATTTGGTCCTCTTTTATCAAAATATATTTAAAACATTTCCATCGTCTATGTTCCACTTCTCTCTCTCTCTCTTGAATCCAATCAGGCTTTCATTTTTGCCGTTCCACTGAAACAACAGTGGAAAAATTTGACAATCATCTCCATTGTTGCTAAATACTATGGCTGCTTTTTGTGATCATCTTCTTATTTGTCTTAGCAGCAGCATTTGACACAGTTGATTACAGTCTCCTCATAACAGTTCCTTCACTGAGCCTCCATGATGTCACTTCCTCTTGGTTCAGCTCTTATTTCATTGAAAGGCTGTAACAGTTTCCTCTGCTCAGTGCCCCATCTCTTCTCAAACTCTAAATTTTGGAGTTCCCCTGGGTGTAATTTCTGGGTTCCTCTTCTTGTCATAAGATTTTACATTATCTATATCCTGCTAACTCCTAAGTTTCTATCTACAGTCCAGTGTCACTCTCCTACAAATGTTTTTAATGAGATAAACTATTTTAAACCTGTTTTAAACTATTTTAAGTTATTTCAGTACTCTAAATAGTTTATTCACTTAGGGCTGAAAACAATATCTACATTTCAGGGTTGTTGCAAAATTGAAATGAAATACCTTAAGTGAATGTTTTTTTTAATTTTAAAGTCCTAAAAATTATTAGAAATTAAAAATTAGAAAGCAGCCTTAATGTTACATCTCAAATATGCCCAGATATTAAAATTTTTAGTGGCACAAATATAGTACTACTTTTCAAAAGGACATTCAAAAGATAATGAATGCATTTTGTAAGAAATGCATTTTCCATGGGACTCACTAGAAGAAACTTGTATATTAACTTTTAAAACATATCTGGCAAACAACTTTATTTTTCCTGAATTGATTCTTCAGAGGAAAAACATTTGTTCCCACAAAAGCTAATATATTACTAATGAAATAGAGCAGATTGACCCAGTAAGACAAACTATTTATAATATTTACTTTCTAATTAGTCTTTGTAGGAAATTTCTAGGGGAAACCATAACTAAAAGAATTAATTGATTAGAACAATCAAAAAAATTGATTCTTTAAAATCTTAAAGTTCAAACAGGAGTTGAATTAATTTTTCACACCTTCAAACAGTTATTATGATGTCGCAAAGACATGGGCACAGTAGATGCTGCAAGATGTTCTTGTTCTGTAAGTCTGATTATACAAGATTGCTCTAAAATACAAAAGGGGGTCAGCAGGGAATATGGCTGACTGATAAATGTGGATGAGATTAAGGCAAACTGTACAAACCAAATACTATTTTTGCAACTTAATGATTTTTAAAAACTATTTGCTGGGTAATTATGATTAATCCAAACGAAATCTGGCAACCAGTGCTTTTAATTCAATTTATGGGTGATTAGGGCATTGAGAAGGTAAGATAATAGCTCCCTTAATGGGGTAGCTTTTAAGCACAAAATTACCTTTTGAACGCTTGAAGAAAAACATTTCAAGATTTGAAGAACCCTGCAGTGATTATTAAAAACTCTGACAAATATTCTCTATGATCTAGTAATCAAACAAAGTAAAAGTATTTTGTCCTACTCACCTTCAACCCTTCAATGCAGGTCAGTCAATTCACCCACACTGTCACATGTTTGATCTCATCTTCATTATGAACTCCTGTAATCTCTCAAACTTATTTTCCCCTCTTGAGCACTTCTTGTCTTTTCCCTATCTTCAATGTTACAGAATCTGATCATCATCCTCAACCTGATCCCTCATCTCTCTACTTATTTTCTCTTATCCTCAAATCTTTTTTCACCCAACTCTTTATTTCTCCAACCTCACCACCATGGGCATGCATTTCAGTCAAATTCTTACCATACTTCTCTTGAGGATTAACTAACACAGGCATAGAGAACATACAAAGCCTCAAAGGATAAGGCTGAGATAATTGGCAAAAGAAGGTCATTATGATTATAAAACAAAAAGAGATTGACACAAATAACTGAAACAAGATAAAATACTGGGATAGAAAATAACAAGGACAACAAGACCAACAAATAGCAGAAAAATAAGTTCAGCAGGAGAGAAATCTGGGTGAATATAAGATCTCTGTGGTACACTGCTCAGAAGATGGTGGCTTAGGACTCTGAACTTACCTCCTCCTATGGACATAACAAATTTACAACATGTGGAACAATTACCCCTGAGAGAGAACTGGGCACCGGGTTAAAAAGAACCCCCACAACAAGGGACCACACTGACAGAGGTAGAAAAAAGAAAAATACCTTTCTGCTATGGAAGAATCCATATACTAGCTGTGACACTTCATGGCGAGGAGCAGTCTTAAGATACAAAGCATTTCCTGGAGGAGCAGGGGATCTGAACAGGAGAGCTATGCCACAGTAAGCAGCCTTTGAATTCAGCACAACCAAAATGAGTGTCATAATACCCGGCTTTGCTGGTTAAACCAACAGGGAATAACCCCAGAAAGCTAGCCAAAATAAAAGAAAGAAAAACCTGCTCTTAAAGGACCCAAACACAGACTCACCCATTTTGGAAACCAACATAAAATCACCAGAAAGAAAGGTGTGTGGTCCTTTGGTAAAAGAGACTCACTTGATAAGCTCTGAGCACATCTCAGAGAGGCACAGGAGGGGGCTGGGCACACATCCCCAAGGACTAAGACACTGGTGGCAGCCATTAATGTGACCTAGTATAGGTGTGCTGACACACACGCTGGCGGATGCCATTAGATTTCTTCCTCTGGCCTGTTAGTGCAGGGCTTTTCCCCACCTGCTAGAGCATGGATTTAACCCAGGTCAGCCAGGTCAGGCAGTCCATGCTAGGAACAGGCCCTGCCCACCAGCAAGCCCATAGGGAACATGTGGGCCCACATAGGCAGGGTGTGTCGGACCTCTGCAGTGGGGCAAGTGGGTCCATGTCAGTGTGGCAGGGTATGCATGCAGCAGGACTGCCTTGGTGGAGTCTTAGGGCCTGCAGGTGGCGGGACTTGTCAGCTGGCCTTCTCAAATAGCCACATAAGGGATCTGCCCCATCTTCCAACACCTGAAATGATTGTGTGCTGCCATACCTGAGGCTGGCCCCACCCAGCTGCAATCCTGAGAGAGCTGACAACAGCCTCGCAGGCCAGAGGCCTACAGAAATTGTGAGCCCCTGTACCTAGCAACCAGCCACACTGGGAGCCTACTCAACAGCAAAACAGTAGCACATGTGTGCTATTAGGCCTTGAATTCAGCTGTACCGAGGCTCCCCTCATCCAATAAAGTGACTAAAGTGACCACGGCAGCTGCATGCAGCTGAGCGTTACAACCAGTTGGCCCAGAGGCCAGCCTAGTCTACCTGTGCACCTGCAGCAAGAGCAACCCCACCACACCAGGAAAGTACATGTAGCCCACAAAGGGGACACTTCTGGAACATTTGGAATTGGTGATGAAATGAAAACACTCTGCTAGGTCCCAGAAAGCATCTCTCATATAAGGCCACTTCTCCAAGATCAGGAGATGTACCTGATCTACCTAATATATAGATATAAGCACAGAAAAAGAGATAAAATGAGGAGACAAAGAAATATGTTCCAAATGAGGGAACAAGACAAATCCTCAGAAAAAGAGCTAAATGAAACAAAGATAAACCATCTACCTGATAAAGAGTACAAACTAATAGTCATAAGAATGCCCACTGATCTTGGGAGAAGGATAGACGAACACAGTGAGAACTTTAGCAAAGAACTGGAAAGTATAGAAAATAACCAACCAGAATTGAAGAGTACCGTAATGGAAATTACAAATTCACTTAAGGGAAGCAACAGTAGAGTAGATGACACCGAAGAATGGATCAGCAAGCTGGAGAAAAGAGTAGAAGAAATCACCTAAGCTGAACAGAAAAAAGAATTAAAAAGAACAAGGACAATCTAAGGGACCTCTGGAACAACATCAAGCATATTAACATCAGGATTCTAGTTGTCCCAGAAGAGAAGAGAGAGACAAAGGGGCAGAGAATCTACTGGAAGAAATAATCATTAGAACTTTCCTAACCTAAGGAAGGAAACAAACATCCAGATAGAGGAAGCACGGAGAGCAACAAACAAGATAAATCCAAAGAGGCCCACACCAAGACACGTTATATTTAAAATGTCAATAATTAAAGATAAAGACAGAACCCTAAAAGCTGCAAGAGAAAGGCAGCAAATTATGTACAAAAGAAACCCCATAAGGCTATGAGCTGACTTTTGAGCAGAAACCTTACAGACTAGCAGGGAGTGGCATGATATATTCAAGTGCTGAAAGGAAAAAAACCTACAGCCAAGAATATTTTACCAGGAAAAATTATCATTCAGAATGGAAGGAAAGATAAAGAGTTTTCCAGACAAGCAAAAACTAAACGCATTGTCACCAACAAATCAGTCTTACAAGAAATGTTAAAGAGACTTATTTAAGAGGAAACGAAAAGACCACCAATACAAATAAGGAAATTATCAAAGAAAAAAAATCACTAGTAAAGGCAAATATGCACTAAAGGTAGCAGATTAACCACCTATAAGGCTAATATGAAGGTCAAAAGACAAAAATACTAAAATTATCCATCTCCATGATAAGAGGTTAAGGGATACGCACTCAAAAAGAGAGAGATTGAATATGATATCAAAAACATAAAATGTGGGGGGAGGCTAGTAAAAGTGTAGGGCTTTTAGTAAGGGGTCACACTTAAGAGACCATCAACTTAATGTTGATTGCTATTTACATAGGTTATTATATACGAACCTCATGGTAATCACAAACCAGAAATCTATAATAAATACACCAAACATTAAGGGAAAGGGGGGCTGGCCCAGTGATGCAGTGGTTAAGTTCACATGTTCCGCGTGGGTGGCCCAGGGTTCACCAGTTTGGATTCCAAGTGCAGACCTACACACCGCTTGTCAAGCCATGCTATAGCAGGTAGCCTATGTATAAAGTAGAGGAATATGAGCACGGATGTTAGCTCAAGGCCACTCTTCCTTAACAAAAAGAGAAGGATTGGCAGCAGATTTTAGCTCAGGGCTAATCTTTCTCAAAAAAAAGAAAAGAAAATTAAGACAAAGGAATCCAAACATAATACTAAAGAAGGCCATCGCGTTACAAGGGAAGTGAGCAAGAGAAGAAGGAAGGAACAGAGAAGAACTACTAAAACATCCAGAAAAAAAAGTTAGAAAGTGGAAATAAATACTTACTTATCAATAGCTACTTTAAGTGTCAGTGGACTAAATGCTCCAATCAAAAGACATAAGGTGGCTGATTGAATAAAAAAATAAGACCCATATATATGCTGCATAGAAGAAACAAACTTCAGACCTAAAAATACTCACAAGCTGAAAGTGAAAAAAGATACTCCATGCAAACAGCAATGAAACGAAAGCTGTGGTAGCAATACTTATATTAGACAAAATAGACTTTGAAACGAAAACTGTAACAGGAAACAAAAGCACTACATAATAATAAAAGGGACAAGCAAACAAAGGTATATAACACTTGTAAATATCTATGCACCCAACATAGGAACACCTAAGCATATAAAACAATTGTTAATAGACATAAAAGGAGAAATAGACAGTAACACAATAATAGTAGGAGACTTTAAGACTCCACTTATATCAATGGATAGATCATCCAAACAGAAGATCAATAAGGAAACACTTGCCTTAAATGACACGTTAGAGCAGATGGACTTTGTAGATATATACAGAACATTCCATCCAAAAACCACAGAATACACATTATTTTCAAATGCACATGGAACATTCTCCAGGATTGACCACATATTAGGCCACAAAACAAGTCTCAATAAATTTAAGAAGATTGAAATATTACCAAGCATCTTTTATGACAACAGTATGAAACCAGAAATCAACTACAAAAATAAAACTGGAAAAGCCAAGAATATGTGTAGATTAAACAAAATGCTGCTGAACAACTACTAAGTCAATGAAGAAATCAAAGGAAAAATCAAAAAATTCCTGGAGACAAATGAAAATACAGCATGCCAAAATTTATGGGATCTTATGGTACTAAGAGGGAAGTTTATAGCAATAGAGGCTTATCTTAAGAAATGACCTAAGTGCCCATAAATGGATGAATGGATAAAGAAAATGTGTTATGTATACACAATTGAATACTACTCAGCTATAAAAAAAAAAAAAAAAAGATGAACTCTGTCCATTTGTGACAACATGGATAGACTTTGAGGGTATTATGCTAACAAAATAAATCAGACACAGAAAGTCAAATGTCTTATGATTTCACTCATAAGTAGAAGATAAAAAACAACAACAACAACAACAAACACATAAATACAGAGATTAGATTGGTGGTTACCAGAGGGGAAAGGAAAAGGGAGGAGGGCAAAACGGGTGATTATGTTCTCGAGTTCACATGTTGGAAAACTTCGTCATATGCTGATACATTTCTCTGGTGGACTGTAGTCTCTCATGACCATTATCTTGATGTCTATGTCTTAGTGAACAAGGTATTGAAGTGACTTATAAACTGGATGGTATTAAGGGTGTAGGCTTGGATCTTATTATATGGTAAATCATTCAAGGAACAATAGTGTATAGCTTCTTCTCTTCTTTAAAGATATACCTAACGCAATGTTAAGATTATATATGTTACAATGACAATTAAGACCAGTTATGACTGATATGGGCTCAAGACATAAACAGAGCCTATCATTTTCTCTGAGTAAAAATAATATGCACAATCAGTCAGGGCTAGCTTCATAATGTGTGACCTAGACGATCACACAAAGTCCCAACTCTGAAGGGCCCAGCTTGGTTTAATGCTCTATTGTTGCCTTCTTTAAATTCCTAATAATTTTATCCTTGAACTTGTGTTTTGCTAGTGAAGGCTGATGGGACAATGGAGCATACATGCTAGCAGAAAGTTATTCACAATATGCATGTCCACCACTGTTCTTGTCACCTCTTTAGCATATAGCGTTTGAGATACTTCATGAGCACCGAATTCTTTTGGGCACACGATGCCTGGGAGTTCCACAAGACTCAAAGTGAGCCCAAGGTACATCTGTTACATCTACGACTGAATAAGCAGAGCATGTCAGCCCTGAAAGTTCACATTTTCTATTAGAACCAGAATTTGTTCCAAATGCAGACAGAAGGTGATGGCATTCTAAGAAACACAAACAACCAAGGAATCCTACCCATATCCTTTCATGTTTGTATTACTTCCCTGTATTAGCTAAGCACTTACAGTGAAAACGATGACACAAAGCAAAAGGGGAAGAAAGGGTAACCTATAGTTCCTTTTAATTTCCTTATCGTCAGAAAGCTGATGGTAGTGTGTTGGTAGAATGTGTGCATATCAAGCTGTGAAATGAAAACAGCTGAGTTGCTGTTGTGCAGCATTTCCATAATCATAAACTATGAACTGTACAATTTGGGTGGTTATGCATATAAGTTAAATGTTCCTATCTTTGCGTTATAAACTGGCACTGTATAATATAACTATGAAAAGTAAAATTCACGCTAATAATTACGTTTTTTTACACATGACATTAAGTAAATAGAAAACACAATGGCAATGCAAGAGAGAGAGTGTGAAAGAAAGGAAAAAGCTTTATGCTTTGTTATCTTCAATAATATTTCTTCCTCCTTTTCAACATAGGGTCCTGCATTTTAATTTTGCACTGGACTCCACAAATTATGTAGCCAACTCTTCAACCAGTTTATGTATAGAGGGTTGAGTGTGTTTAATCATATGTAAAAGAAATGAGAAAGAGTATGGCTAGGCTTACCCTCAGAATAAACCCTGCTTGCTTACATCTTTGGACATAGAAAGGTGAGATGCACAAAATACTGTTTACGTAGTCACAACTCTTTAATATATGTGCCTGAAAAGTTTCCATTTTAGAGAGAAGAAAGCTGTGGGATAGAGCAATAGTATTCTTCTCAGCCTACCCAACTGCCCCTCTTCCCACTTTTGAGAGCAAAATGAGTGATTATGATATTTTATTATAATTTGTGGAAATTTTTAGAAATGATTAATTATGGTATTGAAAATCTAAACTTTTATAAAGAAATCTGCTATTTAACATTATACTGTAATATGTAGGAGAAATACAATGTTAGGGTAGGTTGAGTATATAAAACAGCAGATAATTCTATTTCCTCTTCAATATGACTGTTGGCTTGTTTCAGATTTTCTCAGATAAGATACTTATAAAAAATTGCTGTGCCATTCAGCAGCTTTCCATTACAAGTGCTCTAATCATATAGAAATTTCCCAGAGTTTACTCAATTATGCATCCTTCATTCATCACACATCCATTGCTCAACATTTAAATTAATCTTCATTTATTTGTTTTGACACCTCTTTCCTTTACTCAGTGCAAGATGGAAATAAATGCTTTTAGAACCTGGAACCTTTAATTCCTATCAACTAAGGAAAGAATACAGAGTATTGCCACTACATTTAGAAAGAAAAATAAACTATATTTTTTCTTTTCAAATTTAATAGTTCCTTGAAGCAAGTATAAAATATTTTTTATCAAAATAAGGTAATTCTTTGAGGAAATGATTAACATCTGTTTGTACCTTGTCCTCGCAAATTTCTCTTGCTTTTTCTCACACATATCATGTTGGTTCTCAGTAACTGCACACCTATGGGATCCTTGAAATACTGCATTATTTCAAGATGCCCCTCCTTGCTCCTGATGACTACACAGAAACTTTGGCTCATGGGTCCCATGTTGAAGAGTGTTTGCCTATGAAGTTGCAGGTTCTTTTACAATCATGTCAAAGTATTTCCCTTTTTAGAAAATAACAAACTGACTTTGTAGTTACGTGTAATATCAATACTATGCTTTCCCTGGAGATCGTCAGCTTCACTAGTCAGTTTTCTTATAAATAATAGACTCAGTCTTAACTTTTGGAAGATAATAAACATCCTTGAGAAACAAGATGGAAAGTTTTCTTTGCTTTTTGTTTCCTAAAAGATATGAGCTAAAGCCCTCATCTTTCTATGGTTCTATAAAACATTGTTTTTAATATATGTATTTAAATTTTTTTTAATTTGTCCTCCTTCAAATAAACTGAGTTTTTGACAGGGGCAGGTAGGGAAGATGAACAGAAGTTATTTCTTGTTCATTTTACATTCTCAGTACTTAGCAAGTTATTTTATGTAATAAGTAAGGAATAAATAAATGTTTGTTGAGTAAATGAAATGGTAGAATTTTAACCTGGATTTCTCCAGGGAGATCACATTCACAGTCATAACCCAAATATTGCTAGCTGGATCTATTTATTTGCAGACTGCAAGAATTCTAGCTTCCTATTGTGGTTCATGCTTATATATGGTGGTGACTTACATTGGCTCATAACCAATGTTGCCGTTGCCTTCTCCATAAAATTACTTGAGATGGAAGCCGTATACTATTGGTACGCTATGAATGCCACTTACAATAACACAGTATTCTTGCTTAGAGCATTAATTTCCAAAGCTAAACCTACCTTGAGCTGCCAAAGCAATACTGGGTTCCCTTTGATAATACTGTTCAGATGGCATACTGTTTTCCATGTAAAAATGGGGACTACCTTCTCTCCAAATACGTAACAGACATTGTCATCATTAATTCCTTTATTCCATTAACAAGTATGTGCTGAATGTATTCTGTGTGCTAAGCACTGTTCAAGGCACTGGAGATCAAATAATGAACAAGATAGCAAGGGTACCTGCTATTATAGCATTTATATTTAAGTGAGAGGAGAAATAATAAATATTTGACAAATTTATGATTGCAGAGAGTGATAAAGCACAGCCTGAACTCCATATCTCAAATGCCTTATTTCTTTCAATCTGAGTCACAAGTTTCCTTTATATTTTATGACTTCTGAAATAAAGATATATATCATATTTATATGTAAATTTAACGCAGTACATCCTTTATGTTGTTTTCTGTGAAAACTTATTGATAGTGCATGTGATAAAGAATAGCTTCTCATGGTGAAGGAAATATTGCAATATCTTCTGAAGACACCACTTCTGTCTGCTGCACCTCTCATGGAGCATTGAATACCAGTTCATTTAACTGAACTGAGAACAAGATAGCACACTATCTACCAGCTGTCTTTCCCCTAAGGTCCTATATTCAAACATTCTCCATAAAGACCCTGCCCCATCCCTCTTAATCAGCTCATGATGTATATTCTTGATAGGCGTGTGTGACCTCTTCACTAGATGTATTCAGACATGTCTCAGACTTAACCACAGGCTCCACTTAGGCTCAGCCTGTAACATTTTACAGCTGGAAATTATCTTGTCCAATCCTCTTCTTTTACAGATAAGAAAACTAAAAACTCAGAGGTTAAGTGAGATGTTCAAAGTCTACTCCAGTGTCATAATTGGAGCCCATGGATTCCCAACTTGGAATCCATTTATCTTTCTACACGACTATGCTACCAACTTACTTTAAATACTTTTAAAATTCTTTCATCTTGCCTCTGGATGTTATTCTTCCTAAATAACACATGTGATATCTTCAAAATAAAAATGTACAAGACCTTGAAACAAGCTTTGAATGGTATTATTGGATGCCTCCTGTATAGTGAGGCTACAGGATATATGAGAACATGTAACAAGCTGCCTAAGCCCTTGAGAATCACAGTCTCATGGACAACTGAATATCAAGCATTGTAATTTATGATCATCTCCAAACACTGCTTGCTCAAGAAGAATATATTAGTGTTACACAAACAATTTCTGTTTAATAATAACTTAAAATGGTTGTCAGTTGCTGGTCATATGTAGGTTTGATCCCATTAGACACAAAGGACCACATAAATACTGGGTGATATATCAGTGTAGGCTTCATGTTTGATGATAAAGAGGAAAAGTTACATAAAATGCACAGTAGGGGACTTTATCTCACTCTTTCTCTAAAGTTCATTTTCAGCCAAGTGGTGGTAAAGCTAATAAAATTCTCCCTTTATGGAAAGGCCAAGAGTTACATCTATTTTCTCTTTCTTAATAGGCTACGTGTACCAAGGCATCAACGAAAAATGATGGTGGGAAATTGTTCTCAAATAAAGATGATTTCTTTTTGTGAGAGTGCTTTGAGAAAAAACTGTGAAAAATTTTGGGCTTTGTGATATTTTAAAGGCATTGGATATGAATAATGCTATGTTTTTATAAAAGGCAGAAGGATGACATATGCTTATTATTTAAAGAGTTTTGGAAGAATGCTTCATTCTTAAGCCCTCTTTACTCTTGATTTTAGAATTATAGGTTGTGTCCAATATCACCCAAAGATTATCACAAGGAATTACATAAACCATCAAGCAAATATTTTTTAAGAAGACTTGGAAAAGAGATTTCTGTTTCCAGTCATCTTTGCTGAACTTGGAAATCTGCTTAACACGTCTCCTGAAGACACCAATAAGAGAGCATGTGTGAGGGGGGCAGTAGCTGATGAAATAAGCTTGGGAAGTTCTACACTTCTTTCCTAAGATTAATACGCATATTGGCAAGTGTGTTACACTTTGCTAGAGGTGCTATAATAGAGCACCACAAATTGGGTGTCTTAGAACAATAGCAATTTATTGTCTCACGATTCTGAAGGCCAGAAGTCTGAAATTAAGGTGTCAGCAAGGCCATAATTGCTCTGAAGATTTAGGGAAGGATCTGTTCCAGGGGTCAGTCTCCTAGCTTCTGGGAGTTCCTTGGCTTGTGGCAGCATAACTCCAATCCTCACATGGTGTTCTCCCTGTGCACATGTTGTATGTCCAAATTTCCCCTTTTTATAAGGACACCAGTCATATTGGATTAGGGGTCTTTCCTACTCCAGGATGACCTTATTCAACTTAATTAAGTACATCTGCCATAACACTATTTCCAAATAACATGATATTCTGAGGTCCTGGGTATTAGGACATCAACAAATTTTTAGCGGACATAATTCAACCCATTACAGCATATTAGAATCTTTTAGAATACCACTAAAGAATAATTTAGGAATTTCTTTATTCTTTTTCAGAATAGAACACTTTATTATTATATTCCTGTTAGCATCTTATAAAACAGTATAAGAAAGAAGCAAAAAAAAAAAAATTAAGGCATAAAATGTAGAAAATACCTAAATTTATGGTGGTGGTTGTATGAATGGAAAATGAACTTTAGAAAGAAGCTGTATAAATTATTGCTGAAGAAATAGCAAGACAGAAGTACAATGAATATGAAGAGATGAAAATATTTCAACCAGAAAAGGATATTCAGCAGTACACTGCCTGTATCAACTGGCTTTTGCTGCACAAGAGATCACCCTAGGTCTCAATAGCTTAAAACAGGACTCATGTATTTCTCACATCTATGGCATTCAGTTGATCTATACTAAACTTGGCTGATCACTGCTTATTTGTGCATGCATCTGTGGGCTGGCTCTGCTCCATGCATCTCTCATTCTCCTCCTGGGATCAGTAGGTGTGCCCAGTATGCCCTCTTTATGCCAATGGCAGAGGTACAAGAGGGCAAGTGGAAATATCCAGGGCCTCTTGAGGCCTGTGCTTGTAACTGCACAACTTTGCTTCTGCCTCATTCTATTGGCCAAAGCAAATCACATAACTGAGCCCAGAATTAGAGTGAGATGGCACTCGTCTTCACATCTGAAGGCACTTGTCCACTGACTATCCTACCTGAAAGCTAAAGGCAAAAGAAAACAGCCTGTCTTACCACCCACAGATGCATCAACTGAAGGATTTTTCTATTTTTAATTTATCTCTTCAACCTGGATTTCCTCCTTCCAATAGCAATTATGGGCTTTCACGATGCTACGGAAAGCCAATATTTCGGAAATACAAAGACAGTCCAAGGGAATGTCTGGGGCACGTGTTCATGTTTAACAGTGACATAAATAAAGTGTATGTTAATGGGTACTGGGCTGCACACATTCTAGGTATATATACATACCAGATACACAGGCAAACACACAATACACACGTTCACCATGCACAGCGGTAGACTAAAACTTTGGCTTCTTCATTGTAACCTCACTCTTTATTCTTTGATTCTACCTTCTTACCTTTAAGTACAGCCAGTGCCTTTCACATCTTCCTATTGGACCACATTTTCTGATATTCAATACTCCAAGAAACAGTTCAACGACCTGAGATATGAAACCTTGGAATAACGTCAGAGAGATATAAAACTCCTGTGAACACATGGTCACATGTTATTGCATAAAATTAGCTATGACATAGGAATGGAAAAATCAATGCACAATAAATTAGAATACTATTCATTCATCTAATATTTGTTGAACACCTATTGTACATCAAGAATCATTCTAGCTCCGGGGAGAAACCTTACATCACTAAAACCATCTATTTCATAGGACTTTTCATCATGTCACATTAAATCAGCTCTGGTATAATAAAAAATGTGATGCATAATAAATTATGATACCTGTTTATTCATCTAATATTTATTGAATGCCTATTATGTTTCATTCACTATTTTAGGCTCTAGAGATACTGCAGTGAAATTAACTTACATTTGAGTGGTAGTTACAGATGAAAAACAAATACATAAATAAACATAAAAAATAATGCCAGGTTACTATAAGTGCTAGGCAGAAAAGCAGAGTGAAAGGATGAACTGTGATGGGTCAGCACTATTTAGATAGGGCTATCTAGGATGACTTCTTTGCCCCGGTTACATGTGAGCAAAGTAAAAATTAAACAAGGAGAGAGAAAGCCGAGAGAATTTCTGAGAAAAGGCTCTATCAGGAGGAGATAACAGCAAATACAAAAGCCTCGCAGTAGTATTAGGCTTGACATATTCGAGAATATAAAGACGACCAGTGTAGCTATCAGAGAAGTAGTCTGCATCCAGATCAAGTACGACATCCATTAGAGGCCTTGTCAAGGTTTGGGATTTCACTCTAAGTGTTAGGGAAAGCCATTGGAAGGTTTTGAATGGGGGATGCAGGAGGATAGTGAGTCAGTTATTTTCGTTATTAATGCATGCTTTACTCTGTCCACCAAAGCTCTACAATCTGGAACCAATCAATCCACCTTCCAAGACTTATCTCAACTACATTCTTCCATAAATTCTTGTTCTCTAGGAAAAGATCCTGTCATCATTTCCCATTACTTCTGTCACTGCTTATCAAAATCTACTCATCTTCCAAGGCCTCCAAGGTTCAAATGTCACCTCCTTTACAAACGAACATTTCTGATTGGAGTGATTTCTCCATCCTCAATCTCTACACGCTTTTGTTCTCTCAATGAGTTTTTATTTCTATGTTATTCCATAGAAGCCCTGCTATTCAACACAACTGTTCAGTCATCAATCAAATAACTGAAAAGGTTTATAAAAATGAAAAATTGTTAACATTGAGACATTCATATCATAAATATTTTGTATTAAATTATGGAATTGTACATTCGTGAATATTTTAGGTCCAAGACCTTTTCTTTGAGTGTGAGTCTATTGATAAGAGTTCTGCATAACTGTCTCTCTTAACCACGCTCATAATGTTTTGCCTAGTGACCTCAATTTTAGACTTTTAGTATTAAGCAGCAACTTAAAGAAACCTGTATGTAAAATCTCAAGGTAAAATCCTTGAATTTTTAATATTCTTCTTTCTTTTAGTCTCCTCTAGAATCTTGCTGCTCAAGGTATACTTCATGGAGCAGCATCCTCATCATTATACTTTGAAACTCGTTAGAAATACAGCATCTCGGGATCTATACCAGAATTAATTCAATACCAATCCACAATTTAACAAAAATCTCCAAGTGATTCTTGTAAACACGAAAGGTGGTAAGTAATGGTCTAGCACATACCTAATTCAACAGCAATTATTTAAAGTTCTCTTTAAAATATTAAACTTAGTTTTTACAGAAACAGCTTTTTCTCCTGATTTTTTCTGTACCCGTATTCCATTGGTGTACATATATACAAAAAAGACTTCACATAGCAGGCCTGAGACTATTACACTTAAAAAGTCTTGCTTGCAAAGTTGGCCCTTGGCTGGTGTTAGGGAACTTGACAGGCAAAAATTCCCTACACTGGGATGAAGTTGTCTCCAAATGGTAAAAGTAGCTCACTGTGCCTAAACCATGTGTGCAAACAATGTAGTTTATGATGAACACTTCTCCTTCTGAGAGATGGAAATTTTGTCATGTGCTAGGCAGAGAATGCCTATGTGACTGACTCTCAAAAACCCTGGACTCCTAGGCTCATGTGAGCTTCTCTGACAGACAACACTTTATACAGATTGTCACAACTAGTTGCTAGAGGAATTCAGTGTATCCTGTGTGATTTCACTAAAAGAGGACTCTTGGAAATTAGTGCCAGGTCTCCTTCTAACTTTACACCATACGCCTTTCCCATGTGCTGACCTGACTTTGTATCCTTTCCCTGA
Source organism: Equus quagga (assembly GCF_021613505.1). Lineage (NCBI taxonomy): Eukaryota > Metazoa > Chordata > Mammalia > Perissodactyla > Equidae > Equus > Equus quagga. Next base: position 35,730,410 of record NC_060285.1, read on the forward strand.
AATAAATCTTAGCTGTGATTACAACTGGATACTGAGGCCTTCTAGCACGTCACCCAACTTGGGAGCAATCTAGGGAACCCAAAACACAATGTAATTCTAAATTTAATTACCATAGTACTAAAGCAAATACAGCAGATTTTGGAACACATATAACTGATTTTTAGTAAGCATACAACTCAATTAGCGAGAGCAAAAGTACATGGACGTTCAAGAGCCACCGTGGGCAATCACTGCATCCAGACATAATTTCAGAGAAATGAGGTGATATTGGTTAATTCACCAAGGAAAGAAAATTCTCCTTAAGGCAACATCCAAGCTTAACAGATCTAAATATCCCCTACAGAATATAACACAGTGCTCTACACATAATAAACCGTCAGGGAATATTTATTAAAATAATTCTTTAACCATTTAAACATTTGACTGAATTATATTGTAAGCAAGGTGAAAGATTCACTAAGATATCTTTTAAGAAAGGAAAGATAAATAACATACATAGAGAAATCCACATTTTGCCTACAAATATTTTTAACAAAAGTATACTATGTGTCCAGTTTTTCATTATCAAATTAATATGAAAAGATATCAGTATCTTTTTCTCAATATATATCAAAGTATTTATTGTGTTTTTATTTTAGTAAATTTGGCTGCCTATTTCAGGTCTTATGGTTTTTATTCTGGTTCACTAAAGCCCTCTAAGGCAGAGAAAATCTCACAGGTATTTCTGCTCCAAAACAAATCTGACATTCCCCAAAGCCATCACTCTTCTTAACTTGTCAATAGATTCGTTTCAATTTGTTGTATTGATATAAAAGTTGAACTCTGAAAAGTAAATACCCAAGGAAGCTATAATCTTTCTATGCTGGTTTGAAGAACTTTGCCATTTAGACAAGTAAATGACTTCGTCTAGAAACTATTATTATGGTTTACTATAAAAATCAACAGCAATTGTTAAAATGTTTATTTCTCATAATCTGGGTAAAATTGCTTCACTTTGCTGCTAATATGATTTCCCACAGCCTTTGGTCACCCAGAGAGGGTTAGTTTTAAAAACATTAACTTAGAACAGTCTCTGATGTACATGTGCTAAAAATCATTTCATTATCATTTTTTCTGAATTAGAACCCTTTGAATACCTAGACATCTGGTATCAACCAAGTCTATGTGATCATAATTTTATCTGAATTCTCAAAATTACTCGTTAGCTTCAAGTCGTATTGGGATGACATAAGTCACCCTGTGGAATGAAATACTGTTAAGTACAATTTTCCACCTATTTCGATGCAGAATCTTTTGTACTTGTCATATATAAAGGGCCACAAAAATAGTAATTTGATAAAGACATTTAGAACATTTATTGACATGGAAAATTAATTATAAATTACAGATTCCATTTTAAATGAACTAAAGCCATATCTTCCTATAGCATTTTTCTCCTCGCCCTTTACCATAGATTTCACAAAAATTTTAGCATGCTGAAACCATTTGAGATATGTATATTTTTAAGGCAAGAAAAGAGTTTCCTGTTATCCCAAAGAACAAAGAAAATGGATTTTACGCGAGTCATTTTTCATTCAAATGCTAATAAATTTAGGACAACTTAAAAATTCCAAAATAACTGTATTTTAAGTTTACCTAAGCCCTGTGCAACAAAAAAATTTATTCAGACATGAAATCTAACATATTGATTCAGAGCCCAGTCCAGTAGTTGATGCATAAAGGAACTAAATAAATATCTCTTGAATAAAGGAATAAGTGAAAGCATTAATTAATAAATGTGTGAATTAATGAGAGATTTTTAGAGGTCAAGAGTTTAGATCCTGACCTCTCTGAAACTATAAAATTTACTAGGAGAAAAAGGAGAGGCATCTACATGTGGCACTTCTATGTTTTTAACATATTGTTAAATCAACACAGACACTGGGATATTGGAGAACAGATCATGTTATAGAGCAGTTCTTTGTGCTGTATGATTTACCTTTCAGTTCTTGATATCTAAATCAAGTAAGATTCTACCCTACTGTCATGGTTGTTTGTAGTCACGGGTTTATTTACCAACTTCTATCAATAGTACTAAAAGTATTGCTTGTAGAACATGTATGTCTTATCTAATCACCATACTCACTTTTAAAACAGGAAAATTGGAGATTAGGTAATTATATGACTCATAAAATGGTTTAAGTAGAAAATCATGTAATAAATGATATTGTACAATTTGAGGCAAAGATGTTATCTATTCTTATAGACATTAATGCTTTAGTGAAATGTAACAGATTACAAAATAATTTTTTTAAATTTTGATTTGAGAATTTAAAAAATTGTGTATTTTAACTATGGAAAAATTCAAAAGAGGGAGACAAGTGTGTCAACTGTCAATGTCTAACCTGTTAGAAGTTCTGTCAAAGAAGATACAACAAAATGTCAATAGATTGTCTTTGCAAAATACAGTAAAACCCAAGGCCTGAAAAAATAGAGAATGAGCTATATTTTTCTCCAATTTTCAAAATCTAAGATTTATACATAATATATCAGTTTTGATTTATTTACATTTCTTGACTTCTTCAAACACCCAGTACCTAATTCTGATGTTTTCTTCAAAAATTAATATTTTAATGTCTTTATATACCTTCTATTGGGACTATTTCCACTATAATGGTTTTCTAGTGGGGGACAATGATGCATTCAGTCTGTGCCTTGGGATGATCCTTTAACTCTTGTCTTCCCTTTTGGTATAAAGCAGGTTTTAAAATGTCCACTGTGGCATCTGAATAGAAAGTCTGGAGAATATATATGAACTGAATACATGAAAAAAGAGATACTGCCAATCATTGTTTATGAAGAGAAGGATCATTCCTCAAACAATGCTGGAAAAAATTGAGAATTTGAAACAAAGATGTATACTAAATTTTTACATAATGTTGCATGTCAAAAAAAAATGCACGTAGTATGTAACATTTTGGTTGTGACATCAGCAATATTGGATTCTTGGCAAGGCGAGAAACCTAGGTCAATTCTGCAGGCCTCAGTCCCTGGAACCATCAGACCTGTCTCTTTCATTCTCATCTTTGCATTTCTTCACAAGTTGGCTTAATTCTCTCTTGAAGCAAAGAGATGTCTTCTGCCCTCAGGGACATGGCATCAACAACTACTCGGCTCAAATTTTCACACTTTAGAGACAGAGGGGAAAAAGCTCTTCCTCTGCCAAAAGTTTGAAATCTCCCAGGGAAGGGGTATGACTGGCTAGATGTGGGTTAGTGGCCTCCTCTCAAACCATTGCTGTGGGCAGGGAACAAGTGCCATGAAAAATACATCACTTCCAATTTGGGCCACAAGTTGAAGTGAAGATGAAGTTACTTTGCTCAAGAGACGGAGAGGGGCTGGCAACCAAAACAACCGAACGTTAAAATATAGGGTTATGTATAAATGCTCACACAGCATGTGAACTTAGGCAAGTTATTTTTCTGAGTCTCTTTTTTTACCTGTAAAATTGGATTCATAATTCTTTTCTAAAAAGGATTCTTCTCAAATTAAAATGCAAAATATCTTTAAAGTGACAGGTCTTAATCTTGACTCATAATTTGTTATTGTTCAAGATTTAAATGGTTACAATCTGTATTCACTTCGAAAGAATTCTGCTAAATCCTGCTTAAATGTTATTTTCAAAACAACATGTTTCTGGGTAATTATTTTTGTTAATAATAATGCCAATAATTATTTTGATATTCTGGATCATAATGGTATATGCATCTGTAGAATATCAGCACATCATGGAACAAATGAATACATGTATGGTATGTAGATAACCCAAAGCAATAAGAACACAAAGAAAATTAAATCACACACAAAAACATTGTTATCTTTTACTACTGACATGTGTTTCTTCCACCAAGGTTTACATTTAAAATGCTACCTTTAGAAGGAATCTACTTTTATGGTTTCTCTCCAGAGGCTATCATCTAGGCAAGCAATTGTACTTGAAATAATTACTCTGTGGTGATACTGTGGTTTTCTATACCAGCTGGAACGAGTGAAGGTGAAGAACCCTTGCCTTCAGGACAATGAAACAGGTAGAACTTTCCACAGGTCAACATTACTGAAAAGCGGGTCTCTGTGCATCTCAATTATATGAGTACAAAGATGTGATGTGTTTCAACATTTACAAAACCTAGGTCTCTATTTTCAGACTCTTTGTTTGACACTGCATTTCTTCAATTTACCTACTTTCACCTATAGAATAACTCTTTCTTGAAGTTCAATTGAGAAGACTTTTTTTTTGGTAAGTACATAATGATCAACCATGTACCAATTGCTTAACTGTCACCTCAAGCCACATAAGCCCAAGAACTGATATGGAGATTCATTATCAGTAGTAAATTCTGTTCATTGTTTGCTACCACCATATGCCAGGGTGCAACCCCTCAGCCCTTCAAGGTTACTCTCCATGTGGAATTATAGTGAATCCCAAGAGGTAGCTGAGGCCATCTCTCAAAACAAATTCAGGAAATTTCTGCAGAGAATTCCTCTGGCTACACTGTAAATCCTTCAGGTACTACTGTTCTCATCAGCACTGTTGATCTCTTCTAGGCACCACTCTTTCCTCTGTATGCCTTTGAGTCCACTGATCATCAACACCAGCTCCAGTGTGTGCCAATTATCCCCGGAAACAGCTACTACTCCCAGTGGGTAGTATCAAACCCTGCAGGCACTACCTGTTCCAGATATTGTGACACACACAAAAAAATAGTAGAGAGCATCCATTTGTATTACACTGTGAGAGAAGCTCCAAAAGAACGTTTAATAACAGGTATCACTCATTTAGTACTCAATGTGTTAGGCACTATGCTAAATCATCTTATCTAATATTATTTAAAAATTAAAAACTGAAGCTAAAATCGTTGGGCAAATTGTTCAAGGTCATTCAGTAAGTGGGAGACCTGATTTTTACATTTATATTTGACTCCAAAACTCAAGCTCTGAACCATGCTTCTAATTATTTAGAGGTTTCATAGAAAATTTCTTTCAGTTTTTATTTAAAGCTCTTTCTTTACTTCTAAAGTCTAGACGTCAGTATATGAGCTGCTCAGCTGTGAGAAATCCAAACGAAAAACACTATGTTCCGTGCAAAATCATTCTATCCCGGTAACCCTGATACTGCATTACAGAGCCAAGCCTGTTATACCTGGTTTTCTCTTTGGAGTAAATTTCCTCCCAAGAAATGCCTAAACCTCTTATGTAAATAGATATCAGTCCTGTACTGCCTGGAAATACCTTCCCCAGCAATGGATAGAGCTTGAGATAAAGCTGGTATCTGTGTATCTTATGTCATTTGACCCAGAATAGAAACTCTCTAATATTTTGGTCTCAGGACTCCTGAGACACTTAAAAACTACTGAGGACCTCAAAAAGCTTTAATTTGTGAATTATATTTATTTTTACCATGTTAGAAGTTTTTAAAATGTGGTAGATTAAATATGGCCAAAAATTCTTTGCAGCTCCTTTGATCAAGTGGTGGATTCTATTTCCCAACTCTGAATTTTTCCAAGCCTGTGCCTTGCTTTGGCCAATATAATGCAGCAGAATTGACATTCTATACTTGCAAGTCTAGGTTTGAAGAGACTTTGAAGCTTCTGCTTCTGCTCTTTTGGAATTCTGAAACCACAATTCTATGAAGAAACCACATCTAGTTTACTGGAGTATTAGAGGCCTTGCAGAGGATAATTAGATGCCCCTGTCTACAGTTAGCACCAACTAAGAGATGGGAGTTAGGCCATCCTGCACCTTGTAGCCCAGCCAATCCTTAGCTGAGTGCAATTTCATTATTGAGCTTAGCAGAAACCAATGGATGAAGCTCTCATTCATCCCACATAATCCACAGAAATAAATCCCTGTTGTTTTAAACCACTAAGTTTGGGGTAGATTTTTACACAGAAATGGACAACTTTCATGGAAGTCTATTGCAGTTTTATAGTAGTTTTGAATATCCAAAAATCTTAAAATTTGAAACAAAAAAAATTAGATTTTAGATAATGAGAAAAATATAATGCTAATTTAAATATAATTCACCCAAAGTGCTTTTTTCCAACTTTATTTCCACATTTCTCCCCTAAACCTTTGCGCTTTTGATTTTCTGAAAGCAAGAACTAGCTTTGTTTACACAATAGCTCTTCAGAGTGTTTAAAAAAAATCTCCCAATACTCTTTTCATATAGTCCCTCAAGCTCTGTGTATGTGTGTGCATGCATGTGTGTTTAATATTCAAGATTTTGGCAACTTCTACTGAAGTTCCCAACTGTTGAAATATTTTTAATGTTCTTTTCGTATATGTGGCAAGAGTTAGTTTATGGTGCTCATGATCCTTGATTATTGGATTAATGCATTGTTCAATGTACTCTAGTTTTAAGTGAAATGTACAGATTCTTTGACATTGAGGCATTGTATGAATAGGTCCAAATTAAAAAGAGAGTTGAGACAATTATCCAGGTAATCAATTCCCAAACCTTGCTATTGAGAAAAAATAGAGGTTTTAAGCTTAAAATTTCAGGTTGGCTGTCTACATTGCTTGCGTCATCCAGCTTTCCAGTTCATTCTTTTTTCCAAACATTATTCAAGTCTGTTTGATGCAGAATAGTACCTTTAAGTACATCTATATCTATATAACAAAATGGAGTGTTGAAATGATTATCTATTTAATTTGGTCTAACATCAGAAATTTTATATTTATTTTTTAAATATATGAGGAAATGGCCTCCATTCTGCTCTTTACTTTGAAAAGATGCTACAGTAGGGTGGTGTTATATAAATTCAGTTTAAAATCATAAATATTTGAGGTCTTCCTGGTGACATAGTGATTAAGTTCAGATGCTCCCCTTCAGTGGCCTGGGGTTCATGAGTTCAGATCATGGGCACAGACCTATGCACTGCTCATCAAGCCATGCTGTGGCAGCATCCTACATACAAAAAACAGAGGAAGATTGGCATAGATGTTAGCTCAGGGACAATCTTCCTCAAGCAAAAAGAGAAAGATCGGCAAAAGATTTTAGCTCAGGGCTTATCTTCCTCAACAACAACAACAAATTTGAGATGAGGTAAAGGATTCCTTATGAATGATGCCAAAGGATCTAGAGGACACTAGGTAATATTAGATACCATATATTTGAACATGACTGATTTCTAACCTGTTAGTTATCTTCTAAGAGAGTAAAAATAATGGTTATAGCCTTGACTAATTATCTGTTGGTCTATTCTTATAACACAATATTGGCTTAGCCATTAATTCTTTTGACATTAACTCATTAACTAACTCATTAACTCTTGTGACATTCACAGGAAGTAGATTTTCTTTTCTCCTAAAAGAGATTGTATATAACATGAAAAGTGAGTAAAAAAAATCTGAGATATTTCCAATTAATGTGATTGACACAGAAAGTCAAGCAATAAAAATCAGGAGCCAAATATAGCTTTTCTCATAAAAGATTCATAAAATAATTTGATCAGCCTCTCATATGTCACCAACGCCCTAATAATTTTCAAAATCCTTGATCACTCTTTAGTCCTCATATGACTGGAACACACAGTAGCACCAGTTATTAACCTATGTCTTTTCCACTGACTTTCCAATGATAAGTGTTCCATAATTGTTTATTTGTTTATTAAAAGAAAGAGGGGAAAAGGAAAGAAAGAACCCCTATCTTGGCTTCCCAATATTATTTACACCTAAATCTCCTATCAACAGAGAATCCCTTTTGGAATATTATGAAAGAAGCCCCATAGTGACAACCAAATCTGCCTCTTTCATTCATTTAAACCAAACCCTTTCTGGTTGTTATTAATAGTGACTATGCATCTTGAGTTAACTGAGAGAGTTATAATTTATGCTTGTTGTACCAAAGTAAATATTAAATATGTCCCCTTTCTCTATGAAAAGTGTTCAAGTTTGGACAATAACATAGAAGATCATCCAAAGAATAGCTTTTCCCCTGTGGTTCCTCTCTCATGAATGCATGTCTCCTTTCAGAAATTCTTTTCAGTCAGAAGAAGGAAAGTAGGTCAATAGTTCTGTGATTTTTCCTCTATTCCTTCCTTCTTCTTTATCTTTTCTCTCAACCAATTCCTTAATTCTGTCCATATCTCCCTTACTTATTTTCTTTCAAAGAAGGGCCAGATGTAGCCTTGCTTATAACCACTTGCCTATAACAGAAGCAGCATTATTTAGCAGGGAGTTGAGGATGAGCTCTTGAGTTGGAGCCACCCTTGCCTGAACTTCCTTAGCCTAGGTCTCTGTACCTGGTAAAGGAAAATAGTAAACTATCCATCTCATGAGGAGTGGTAAGAATGTGTCATAAAACTGTTTAAAAATGTAAAATAATTAAAATGTATCTACTCTGATTTATGTTACAAATTAAAGCTAGCTTAATTTAGAAGGATCAAAGTATATTTCCAGCATTAATTTTCTGGAAGCTAACAAATTTTAAGTCCTTTTTCAGAAATGATGATAACCAAACTGTCAGTTTTACAAGTTTCTCAGATTTCTGAGAATTATAGAATATTAGCATTTGGAAGGGACGCTAAAGTAACAAGTTGGGGGAGGGGAGAAGAAAAAAGAAGAGAAGGGAGGAATCAAAGTAAATAAGAAAAAGAAATAAAGAACTAGCATTCCTAGAAAAATAATAGGGAAAAATCTCAAACTTAAATCCTAATAATTGAATTATAAAAGTTTATATAAGGCCACATTATTATTTTTCACATAAAAACTAGAAAATAAAACTTGAAAAAGTCACAGAAGGGTGAATTCTCAAAGATTTATGAAGGATGACAGATACGTAACTGCCCTACGATCAGTCAATACAGTTCTTTCATTATACTTGAAATTTTGCAGCATATTTTATATTTTGAGCATAATAAACTCTCAAAACATGTTAGCAGTCAAATAATATAAAATTATCTTAGTTAGGGGGAAGGTTAATAATAAAAGAACAAATAGAAGAATAGACCAGCATTTCAATATAGCATTATTTAAATAACATTTATTCGAATGGTCAATAAATAAATATTCCCTAATATTCAGGGTCAGCATCAAATATATACTGATCTACATATACTATATACAAGACAATTTGTTAGAAATAATCACTTTCGCACAAAGTGTATAGAGTCAAGGTAAAAAAGAACATTATGTAGAAAGACATATTAAAAAAAAAAATAAGGTTGGATTTATGCCTCTGACCAATTTGGAGTGTCAGGGACTATATTTACCCTTCTGCCTAAAACCACATGAAAAATAAACAAAATATAGGAAACAGTAGTTTTAAGGACATTGAATATTAAATGACAGAACAATAATCTCTGAGAGATAAGCAACAAACAAGGTGAGCCTGGGGATTGCACCCACATACTGTCCTCAGAGACTTTCCAGGCCACATCACAGAGAGGGACTCCATATGGAATCCAACAGTCTTCATGAATTGAGAAATGGAGCTGAGAGCCAGGTAGACCAACGTGGCTAGAATTCACAGAGCAGAGTATTGGTGAGGAGAGAGTTGCACCGAATAAAATCCCCCGAGATCTGCAGAATGCCCCTGCTGAATATTCAAAGAGGTACTGAGTGACACATATATGCGAAGAAGTTACCCAAAGCCAGGAAAGAACCACTCAAAAGGATTATAGGAAACAGTACTCAGAACACACACAGGCCCAAGAATAGTGCATGTTCCTTAGCCAGAATGATGTCTAATTCAGAAGCCATTGGGGAGAATACTCAGAAAGATCTTGTCTCAGTAGTGGGGAATAAATAATTAGCCATAAACTAAACACTGCTCTGGTTCTACCTAATCTTAGAAGCAAGACCTAAATGTATCAATTTTCCAAATAATTCAACTATGCCCCAAAACAAAGCTCAATGATACTTCTAGGACTAAAAAAAAACACCAGCACCCAACAAGGTGAAATTCATAATGTCTGTACCTAAACAATACATTGAACAGCACTAGAAACACTAATTATGTTGGCAAATATATGATTTTTTTCATTATGTAAATTTACTTAAAAAATAGGCTTCTGACTCAAGGAAGATGGAGAAGAAGTATTTTTCCCTATTTCTTTGCTAACTACAACTAAAAACTCTGAATGTTATAGGTAAAACAAATATAAAAATCTTTGAAAGGTAGAGAGGAGAAGGCAGACTGGGCAGGGAACTAGTGACCCAAGCAATGACATGGCAGTGAGTTCCCTGGGTTTTCTTTTTGCCTTATAGTAATGCAAATGTGATGCTACAAAAGCCAGCTATCCACAGAAAGAATATTTGTGTAGAAAGTTTTTATTTTTGGAAAAAGAAAAGTAGATTTATGCTTCCAGCCAATTTGGAGTGTCAGGGACCAGATTTACTCTCCATGCCTAAAACCACATGAAAAATGGGCAAGATACAGGAAAGAGTGATTTTAAAGACCCTGAACATCATATGACAAAGATGCTTAGTTGTGTGTGCACATACACACACACACACAGCCCCAAAGAAAACCTGTGTGCTCTAATGATAGGACAGGCATAGGGACAGCCTAGCAAGACAGAAAAGCTTTAGACAATGACTTCTCTACTCCAGCCAAACACCACAGAAAACAAACAGTACCCACATATCCACTGACTCCAGGAATGGCTGACTGCAGAGTCTAGACTTCCAAGCTAGCCAGGATGTGGTGAGTTATCCCAGCCCCCCACCACTGCCAGGGTGGGATCAGAGACGTCCAAGTAGGAAGCCTGGACTTTTATCTATTTTAGGTGGTAAGAAGCCTTCCCCCATGTAGTGTCAATGAAAGCCACCAGAGGAGCAGTAACAAGAAATTCCCGTCCCTCCAGCCAGAATGATAGCAGCAGAGTCCCAGTGGGGAACTAGAACTCCTACTCCCACCCAGCAATAAAGAGGCAACATTCTCTTTTGTGTCAGTAGAGGCTGTGGAGGGAACCTTTACTTTCAGTCCCTCCTTGCAGTAATGAAGTGATTGTCCGCCTGCTGCCTGCTGAAGTGAAGTCAGAGAAAGTCAGCTAAAATGAAAGTTTTAAACAGGACCCAGATACTCATAACATAACAAACAAAACATCCCAGTTCTATCTGAAAAATTATTTGTTATACCAAGAAGCAGGAAAACTTCAACTTGAATGAAAAAAAGACAAATCAAAAGAGGCTGGTGCTGTGGCCTAGTGGTTAAGTTCAGTGCACTCAGCTTCAGTGGCCTGGGTTCAGTTCTGGCTCACAGGCCTACACCCCTCATTGGCAGCCATGCTCTGGCAGTGACTCACATACAAAATAGAGGAAGATTGGCACAGATGTTAGCTCAGGACAAGTCTTCCTCAGCAAAAAAACAAAAAAACAAAAAAAACAAATCAAAAGATGCCAAGAGCAATATAACAGATAATTTAGAATTATCTGACAAAGATTTAAAGCAGTCATGATAAAAATACTTCGATGAGCAAATACAAACATGTTTAAAAACAAATGAAAAAATAGAAATTTTCATTAATGAAATAAAAAGTAACAGCAAAAAATAGAAAAAATAGAAGATACAAAATGCAAATAATTGTAGAACTGAAAACTGAAAACTACATCTCAATAGGTGCAGCAAAAAGCATCTGACAAAGTTCAACATTCATTCATAATAAAAACTCTCAAAAAATAGAGACAGAAGAAAACTATAATAAACAAAAAACTTTGTGGATGAGATCAATAATAGAATTAAGAGGATAAAGAATCAATAATTTGAATATAGAAATTATCTAATATGAACAACAAAGAGAAAACTGAATGATGTTTCAGTCAACAATAAACCACATATATGATGGTGGTCCCATAAGATTCGTACCATACAGCCCAGGTGTGTAGCAGGCTATACCATCTAGGTTTGTATAAGTATACTTTATGGTGTTCGCACAATGATGAAATCACCTAGTGATGCTTTTCTCAGAAAGTATCCCTGTTGTTAAGTGACACATGACTCTATACAGAACCTCAGGGACCTATGGGACTACCATGAGAGATCTAACGTTTGTGTTACCAGAGTAACAAAAAAACAGGGCAGAATTGGAAAAGTATTCAAAGAAATAATGACAAAACTTTGCAAATTTGGCAAAATATATAAGCCTACAGATGCAAGAAGCTGAGTAAACCCCAAGCAAGATAAACCAAAAAAAAATCCATACTAAGATACACCATAATCAAACTTATAAAAACTAAAGACAAAGAAAAAACTTGAAAACAATGACAGAAAAATGAGACATAGAGGGATTATTTCCAAACTTGTTTTATGAAAGCCAGCATCAACCTGAGATCAAAGCTAGACAAAGACATAAGAAAAGAAAACTACAGGCCATATCTCTCATAAACATGGATGCAAAAATTCTCAACCAAATACTAGCAAATAAAATTCAACAACACATTAAAAAGATTATATACCATGAGCAAGTGGGATTTATCCCTGAGATGCAAGCTTCGTTTAACATAAGCAAATCGATCAATGTGATACATGACATTAAAAGAATGAAAGACAAAAACCACATGATCATCTCAATAGGTGCAGAAAAAAGCATCTGACAAAGTTCAACATTCATTCACAATAAAAACTCTCAAAAAATAGAGACAAGAAAACTTACTCAACACAATAGAGTCCATTTATGAAAAGCTCACAGCTAACATTATAATCAATGGGGAAAATTTTCAGTTTTTCCTCTAAGAACCAGTACAAGGCAAGAATGCCTGGTCTTGCCACTTGCATTTAAGACACTACTGGAAGTCCTAAAAAGAGCAATCAGACAAGAAAAAGAAATGAAAGGAATCCAAATCAGACAAGGAGAAGTAAAATTATTTCTGTTTTCAGATAACATGATCTTGTATGTAGAAAACCCTAAACACTCAACAGAAAAAATCTGTTAGATATAATAAATTCTGTAAAGTTGCAAGATACAAAATCAACACACAAAAATCACTTGCATTTCTTTACACCAATAATCCTCTATCCAAAAAGGAAACCAAGAAAATAATCTCATTTCTGACAAGATCAAAAAGAATAAAATACTTGGAAATAATTTTAACCAAGCATGTGAAAGATTCACACTGAAAATAATAAAACACCGTTGAAAATACTGAAGAGGACACAAACAAATAGATATCACTGCTCATGGATGGGAAGAATTAATATTAAAATGTCCATACTATCCAAAGTGGTATACAGATTCAATGCAATTCCTATCAAAATTCCAATGGCATTTTTCACAGAAATAGAAAAATAATTCTAAAATTTGTACAGAACCACAAAAGACCCCAAACAGTCAAAGCAATCTTAAGAAAGAAAAGAGATGGAGGCATTACACTTCCTGATTACAAATTATATTACGAAGCTATAGTAATCAAAATAGTATGGTATGGGCACAAAAACATATACACCAACGGAACAGAATAAGGAGTCCAGAAATAAACCCAAGCATATTCAGTAACTAATTTTTGACAAAGGGACTAAGAAGACACAATGTGGAAAGAATAGTCTCTTCGATAAATGGTGCTGGGAAACTGGATAATCACATGCAAAACAATGAAATTGGACCTTTATCTTATGCCATACACAAAAGTCAACTCAAAATGGATTAAAGACTTACAAGTAAGACCTGAAGCCTTAAATCCCATAGAAGAAAACATAGGGGAAAAACTCCTTGACATTGGCCTTGACAATGATTTTTTAGATATGACACCAAAAGAAGAGGCAACAAAAGAAAATTAAACTCAAAATCTTCTTCACAGCAAAAGAAACTACCTGCAAAGTGAAAAGGCAACTTAAGAAATGGGAAAAAAGATTTGCAAACAACGTATCTGATAAGAGGTCATTTCCAAAATATATAAAGAACACATATAACTCAATAGCAAAAAAACAAACATGTCCAAAAATGACACACAAATGGCCAACAGGTATATGAAAAAAATGCTCAATGTTGCTAGTCATCAGGGAAATGCAAATCAAAATCATGATGATATGATACCATCTCATGCCTGCCAGAATGGCTATTATAAAGAAAAAACCAGGGGAGAATGTAGAGGAAAGGGAACCCTCCTGCACTGGTGGTAGAAACATAAATTGGTACAGACACGAGAAACAGTATAGATGTTCCTCAACAAACTAAAAATGAAATTACCATATGATCCAGAAATCTCTCTTCTGGGTACATACCCAAATGAAATGAAATTAGTGCCTTGAAGAGGTATCTGCATTCCTGTGTTCATTGCAGCATTATTCCCAATAACCAAGATATAGAAACAAGCCAAGTTTCCTTTGACAGATAAATGGATAAATTGTGGTGTGTGTGTGTGTGTGTGTGTGTGTATAGGTGTATAGGTATATATATATGGTGTATATATATAATGGAATATTATTCAGCCTTAAAAAAGAAGATCCTGCCGTTTTCAACAACATGAATGAACCTGAAAGACATTATCCTAAGTGAAATAAGCCAGACACAGAAAGAAAAAACTGCATGATCTTATTTATATGTGAAATCTAAAATGTTGAGTATGTAGGAGCAGAGAAGAGAATGGTAGTTACAAGGAACAGGGAGGTGGGAGAAATGGGAATATAGTGGTCAAGGGGTACAAAGTTGCAGTTATATAGGATGAATAATTCTAGATATCTAACCTACAGCATGATAACTATACTTAATACTGAGCTAAATCCTAGAAGTCTGCTGACAGTAGATTTCAGGTGTTCTCATCACACACAAAAAAGTGGTAACCATGTGAGGATAATATATGTTAATCAGCTTGACTAAAGTAATCATTTTACTATGTTTATATATATATATCAAATTATCATGTTGTACACCTTAAATACATACAATTTTTATTTAAAAAATAAAATAAATGAGGGGCCGGCCCCGTGGCCGAGTGGTTAAGTTCACGTGCTCTGCTGCAGCGGCCCAGGGTTTCGCTGGTTCAGATCCTGGGCACGGACATGGCACCGCTCATCAAGCTATGCTGAGGCAGCATCCCACATGCCACAACTAGAAGGATCTGCAACTAAGATATACAACTATGGACCAGGGGGATTTTGGGAGATAAAGCAGAAAAAAAATAAAAAAATAAAATAAAATAAATGAAAATAAAACCTACTACTTGATTAAGTTATTGGAAGACTTCAAATTATGTTTGGGCAACTTGATTGTCTGAGTCTTCTCTTATAACTGTAAGACGTATGAAATCTAGATATAGATTTAGTGTAGCTGATCAAACAACTTTCTAATTGCATGTGCTGCAATTGTGAAATAGTCACTGGATTTTGAAGATCATTACGAAAAAAATTATATACCTTATTTCTGATTTTGATGTGAATAATATTTTAAACTAATAATATTTGAGATTTTTGTGGGTTAACTAAAAATGTTATAAAATGAAAAAAAACCCTAATCATATCATCTTCACATGAAAGTAAGTAGTCTAAACATCTTCAAATAAAGAGTAGAGATTTTCAGATTGGATAAAAGTGAAAGATCTAACTATAAGAAATTCTCTTCAAAAATAATGATTTCTATATTTATATAAGAAATTTAAAAACATAGGTTAAAGATGTAAGAATGGATTAAGATATAACATGATAACAGTAAGCCAGGTACAGTCTCAATGTTAATATCAGACTAGTAGATCGTAGCTCAGAATATAAATCATCAGGAATAAAGAAAGTCATTCCATAATGATAAAGGAGTCAGTTCAGAAAACTGCATAACAATACTAAATATTGATGCACCCAGTAACAGAGCTCTGAGACACATGATGCAACAACGAGAACTGCAAGGAGAAAAAAATAATTCCTGAATTATAGTTGGAGGTTTCAATACCTCTCTCTCAAAAAATGATAGAACAAGTAGACAAAAAACCTGTAAAAACACACTGGATTTCAACAGCATTATCAACCAACTGGACTTCAATGATATTTACAGAATGTTCCACCCACAAACAGCAGTAGACACATTCTTTTCAAGTGCACACAGAACATTTTAACATTAGAGATAATATTCTGGGCTGTAAAAAAAAGTATCAAAAATCTCAAAAATGAAAAAGAATTCATTATTACAAAATGTGTTCTCTGACTACAATGGAATTAAACTAGAAATCAGCAACAGAATGACATCTGGATACTCCCAAACATTTGGAAACTAAATAACACATTCTTAAATAACTCATGTGTCAAAGAAGAAATCAAAAGGGAAATTAGAAGGTTTTTGAGCTGAATGAAAATAACAACACAGTATACCAAAATTTGTGGGATGTCACTAAAGCCTTGTTTAGTGAGAAATTTCTAGCACTGTGTCTGTGTTATAAAAGAAGGAAATTTCAAATCAACCTTAGTTTCTACCTTAAAATACTAGAAATCAAATTAAGCCCCACATCAGCAGGAAAATGGAAATAATAAAGAGAAGGAATTAATGAAATAGAAAAAAGAAAAACTGAAGAGAAAAAATAATTCAATGAAACTAGAAGCTGGTTCTTTGAAAATATCAATAAAATTGATAAACCTCTTGCTACACTGATCAGGAAGTACAGAGAAAAGACAGAGTTTCCCAACTTCAGGAACAAGAGATGTGACATCACTACAGGAATGGTAGATATTAAAAAGATACTAAGGGATTATTATTATATCATAAGGACAGAAAGCAAAGCAGATCAATGGCTGCCAGGGGATAGGGATGTGAGAGAGAGGAAGCACAGGAGGGAGGGATGAATGGAGAAACTTTCTGAGGGGTATATTAATTATCTTGATTGTAGCAATGTCTTCATAGCTGTATGCATGACAAAATTTAACAAATTATATCCTTGAAATATATGCAGTTTGTTTTATGACAATTATGCCTCAATATATCTATTGAAACACAGGAAGTAAACCATGCCAAATTAATAACAAAACAAATTTAACATAGATTTTTAAAAATATAGTGATGGTTACTGAAGGTTTCATAGAAGATGCCAGATCTGCCTCAATTATTAACCTTCTCTACTAGCCATAAACATACTAACTGCTGACCAGAAATGAACTGTAGGTGACTTTTCTTGGTCCACACAGTTGTAGGACCATCAGATTTTTTAATCCATCGTGAATTGTTAGTTACTTTCTCTACAAATAGCTGTTTCACATAAAAATATAGATTTCTCATAAAAAGATAGACTTCTAGTTTTTTGTTTGCTTGGTTGCTTGCCTTGTCTTGAAAAGTGTGAAGATCTGGCAATGCCAGGCACATTTTCCCCCAGGGCAACACCTTTTCCACTTTTCCTGCTAAGAAGGTCACACTGGCCAGTTCTACAGGGGATGCTCAACGTCTTTCACTGAGTATCAGTTGCCATCTGCCATCATAGTCACTCTGCTATTTTTCTCACAGTAAAGAGAAAAGAATGTTTGTTTCCAGCTTCATTCACATAGGCTCCTGTCTTGGTCCTGGGGCATTTTACTTTGAAATCTTGCTATATAGACTGTTATTAGGATCCTCATTGATTAAAACCTTGGTTTTACTTGGTCTTCTTAGGGTAGTAGACCTAATGTCAAGCTTAAACAGTAACGTTCCCTAGCTATTGCTACCTTGGGAACACTCAAATTTGTGCCCTTGGAAATACACTGATGCTGCTCCATAGGAGACCTGTTTTCTGCTTATGGACTCCAAACAAATCTCTTTCTTGACAAAAGAGAAAAAATAAAAGCCTTCCTTTTGCCCCTCTGAGACAGAAAATGGAGTCAGCAGACAGAAATCATTTCTGTGGTCAGTAAGTTAAGAGCAGGAAGTCAGTATTTTACAAAATATATCTAAGGGAAGAAAGTCTTCCATAGAAAACCAAAGTAGAGTCAGTGCAAATTATATTTTAAACATTGACGGGTACAATAATACCTGCTTACTGCAAAATATAATTTGGCTCCTAATGGACAACTGTAAGTTTGGGAGATATTTTTAAATGTCAGAATTTTGAAGAACAATTGAGACTGGAAATGAATAAAAGGATCCTTCATCAGAGTGGGATTAGATTATTTCCTTAAAAATAAGTCTAACACTCACATGAGCTAGGCACTATGCTAACCCTCACCAAAACTCTCTTGTCTAGATTCATTACACATATGAAGAAACTGAGGCACAAAAGTGCAAAGGAAAAACTGTGCCAACATGCACACTTAAATCTGTGTGATACCAGATCTCCTGTCCTTACCCACTTCATTGTACTGTCTTTCTGTCCCCTTCATGTTAAGAAACTGAATATTGAAACAAGAAGTCTAACTATACTGCTTATCTTTATTGTTGATTCATAATTATGCTTAAATTGGTGCATAAGCATCAAATCTTTATACTCTAAGGAACAACTGATCTTCTCTGGGCAGAAGCCATTACAACTAACAGATTCCTAAGCCAGCATAAAAACAGCCTATGGGGGCCGACCCTGTGGCAAGTGTTTAAAGTTCCACACACTCAGCTTCAGTGGCCCAGCTTTGCAGGTCAGATCCTAGGTGTGGGCCTACTCCACCCATCAGCCACGCTGTGGAGGCATCCCACACACAAAACAGAGGAAGTGTGGCACAGATGTTAGCTCAGGGCTAATCTTCAAGCCAAAAAAAAAAGAGGATAATCGGCAACAGATGCTAGCTCAGGGTGAATCTTCCTCACCAAAAAATAAACAAATTAAAACAACAGCCTAGGACAATTGGATGCAAAGTTGTCAAATGTCTGTGGGATCTGGGGGCATTCAGATAACTCGATATGTTTATGGCCTCATAATGGGATACAACCTCTGTTTAAACTCTCAGCTTCCCTCATCTGCCTCCTTCTTCCTTCTCATATCAAACACTCTGGACTTTGATAAAACATCACGCCATGGGTTATAAGATCTGGCTTTCTGATTTTACTAGGAAGGGCAGGGAATTTCTCTCTGGGAGGGAGAAAGAGAAAATGTTGACCACAGGAGATGAGAGGGGATTTACTCTCCTGATGACTACTCCAAGTTCTGACTACAAGAAGTTCTGACTGCCAAGCAAATATGCATAGTGAGTGGCCTGCTGTCTCTCCCTCCAGCTCATTATGAAGCAGTTGCCTAGAGGTAATCATACTATCTTCTCTTTATTGACTTGACCTTCTCTTTTCCTTACTGTCAGTACTCTGGACTTAAATTTCCCAAATACTAATCAGTACTTTAATCCTTGTTTTAGACTCTGTTTTCTAGAGGATCTAAGCTAGGAAAATTGATACTAGAAATGGTTATATAAAACTGAACCTTGGGAGCCCAGCCCCTTGGCCAAGTGATTAAAGTCCTGCATGCTCTGATTTGGCGGCCCGGAGTTCACAGGTTTGGATCTGGGATGCAGACCTACTCCACTTATCAGCCATGCTGTGGAGGCATTCCATGTACAAATTAGGGGAAGATTGGCACAGATGTCAGCTCAGGGCTAATCCTCCTCAAGCAAAAACAAAAAGAGAATTGGCAACGGAAGTTAGCTTAGGGTAAATCTTCCTCACACACAAAAGAAAAACCCACTGAAACTTAGGAGAGTATTCTGGAATTGGATTGTTCACTTGTTTGAAAACAATTGCTTGTGATAAGGAGGCTGTACCAGGAGCTCCATATGTACTGCTGCCTTAACTCATAGAGCACCTACCTCCACTTGATTCTGTTCAATCCAACTTTCTCAGGTAGTGTTGAGGCTTTCCAATCTCAACAAAACATGCTGTGTCCATTGAGCTTACTTTGTTGAGATCATTGGATAAGATGTGGTCCAGAAATAATATGTCAATCAGGAATGGAAGATAATGACTAGGCAGACACTGCATAGACATTGGTGGTTGTTAGTCTTCACTCGTTGACAGCTCAGTGGTGAAACAGCATCCACTATCTCTCTGGTCCCAGAAATAAAAGATCCATCTTTCAACTTCCCATTTAATTGACATCTATTGGGGGACTGCTTCTGGCCATGTCTCTTCCATCATGAGTACCTCTTTTTCTCTTTGCTGAGAATAAGAGTATAAGTATACTCTTTATTATGAGTATACATTTACCCGACGCCCCTTTCCTATCCATGAGACAAATAAAATGGCATATGAACTTGTTTGCTAAGACATGACCTGTAATGAATATTGAAATTAAAGTTGCTTTTATGGCCATTCATCACTGAACCTTAGCATCTGAATTGACACAGATGCTATATATAAGGGAATTATTGTAAGTTCATTCCTTAAAAGGTAGTCCAATCCATAAACTTCTAAAATCAGTCTATAAGTCCCTTCATTAGGGTCAAGAATTCTAATTTACAAGTAGAGAACTGAGTCTCAATCTCAGACTGATCATAATTAGCAACTAATGGAAGCCACTTTGCAGCCTTATCTCGATGGAGAGCAACTTCTCTGCTTTCTTGAGATTGCCATCTATAACAATAGCGAGTTAGTAAGGGCCAGGGAAGCTAACACCAGAGGATTCAAAAGATAATTTTCCAGTACTTTAAATGCCTGTCAGCATCTTCTTCCATTTATTCCCAAGATTCAAAAAGATCTGCAGGCTTTGAATGCACTATCTTCTTTCTTCGATGCAACTGGGCCTTCTTTTCACAATTGTGAGGTAAGTCATCAAATCACTTTGAGTTCAAAGTGATAGTCCTCAAAGCTCCCTTAGTAGCCACTAACCCTCAAAATGTTGGTAATTTCTGCAATTAGTAGATCAAGTCCAATCAGTGATGATGCATATTTTTCAAAGTTGGTGCTAAACAAATGCGTAGATACTATCAACCCTGTATTTCATAGAAGTGTGGAATAAACACCTTGAACCTGTACACCATGAGGAAGCTAGTACTTGTAACAGCTTTGCTCTGCTATTTTTAGTATACTATTGAAAACATCATGTTATTTAAATAAAATAATACTTCAAGGAAATTCATATCTCCAAATTAAAATTAATAAAATTAATATGAATAAATCATATGAGGCAGTTTTGTTGGTAATGGTGATAGGAGTTGTTGTTTGCTTGTTTGTTTCTCCTCACTAGCCATTGGGTATCTGCTAAAAATCACTTACATCCAGCATTAGCCACTGGTTCCCAAGTTAAGATTCCAAGGCATCTTGAATACAGAATGTGAGACATATATATATGCTATAGGATATAGAGATTCTACTGCTACATTGCAAATTTTCAACGTGCTTCTTCAACTTCTTGATTGCAGACAATGCAACATCCCTAAAGTTCTCCCAAAATTTCCTAAGTTCTTTCAATTCCATCTTTATTTCCCCCATGGAAAGAGAAGCCATTTATTCTGGTTTGGAATTTCTCCCATGGACTTTCTTTCCACTCTGTACATATTGAAGAGGCTCTCAAATAAGTTTTTAGGGTTTGATATAGGAAATACTCTAGGTGTCACCCATGATGAGAAAGAAACAGGACGTAATGACAAGCTTGTTTGCCTATTTTGTATTAGTACACAGAACGTGAAAAGAAAGGACATCCAGAGTCTTTCTAGCCTGCACATGTAAGTGTAGCAGTATCTACCTACTGACACTGCTATTATCTGCTAAGGAAATTCCAATTAAATGGTACGATTACCTAGACATCGATAGGCTCCAGAACCTTAGAGGAAAGAAAGAAAGAAAGAGAGAGAGGGAGAAGAGAGGCAAAGAGAAGAAAAGAGAAAATAAAACAAAATAAAGCCAAAGTCTAAACCTGGAGATATCGCCCATGTGTTTGAAGAACTAATACTGCTATTGGAGACCACAGTTTCCTCCCTGTCACCATCTTGCTTCACTGCCTGGATCCATGATAACCAATCACGGTGGTCTATCTCAAGTATTTGCTCTGGGCTATCTGAAGGCCTGTAACATTACTAATGCAAGATATATCTGTTTTGATATATTCTCATTGGCACTAGTAGATTTGGACCTTGGCCAGTGTCATTGCCCATGTTCCCTTCTTGGGAATATTTTTTTACCCTTTCTCAGCTTCTGCTTCCTCTCCTTCCTTGATCAGCTTTAATAACTAAGAGAAGTTGTGAGGAAGAGGGAGAGCAATCATACTATAATTACACTTATACACAGAAATTTACTTGGAAAAGCTTGAGCCTGAAACTGATCCAAAAATTATTTGAACTTGTTTCCAGATTCCATAAATTTTCAGACTGTAAAGATATTTTTCCCCTAGCATTCTGGGAAGTGATTAAGAAATTAGCTAGAACTGCCCTCCAGCTCTCTACTCACCCAAATGCCCACTTGAAAGCATTTATACATTCTCCCACGGTCACCAACTTGTTTTGATTTGGCCTGGAGTGCTCAAGCACAGTTTTCTGACTCTCATACTTCTTTATCTAGCAGCAATTCAGTAAGACATCTGGGTCACAGTTCAAAAGGTCCCTGACCTGATGCTGAGGTAGGATTCCCTGAAAACAACCCAAACTTTTAATTATGATTTCTTCCAGTAAAAGAGGAAATAAGAATCCCGATGCTGAGATGCACTCATCAGGCTGACAGGATTTTCCAACTCCTTCACGTTATCTGCCATCAGGCTCTCTCTTTAAATGATGCATCAGGAAGCAAAACTGATCACTTTTATTGGACTCCAGACTAGTTCCCAACAAACTCTCTGTCAATAGGCTAACACACAAAATGGATAACTAATTACATAGAAGCCAGTCACTTTGGTGCAGCCTTCCTAAGTACCCATGTCTAATATGATTTTAATGAAGTTTTTCACTTTCCACAGATTGTATTCACAGCTGGTCATCATTCCTACACCAAAAATATGAGTCTGAAGTTGATATTTATTCCTATTCGTTATTCCTCTACCAACCTGGTGCTAAGAAGCAGGAGAGAGAGATTTAATTCTAGCTTAGAGGTACCATTATGCCTGTGAAGTATTTCAGGTTTCACTCAGGATTTACTACATCGAAAGGTGGGCAGATGGTTAAATCTCCTACAAAGACGATGAAAAAAGAGACAGGGTTAACTACTTCTATCTGACTCATGGCAACATTCTATCTGTGCGTCATGGAAGGCCCCTAAAACTAATGAGAGTGCTGACCCAGCTCAGAGATTTCTCAGCTGACTCTATAGTTAAGCACAGGCTTTCTGTTCACGCCACCATGTAGACACAAATTGTCCAAGTCCTCACACTCTATTCGGATGACTGGTGGTGCCTAGACCTTCAGGCAATGGGATGTCCAAAGGTCATCATGACCTACTCTTGCCTTGCACACGCACTTCGAAGACAGAGGTTCCTCTAGTTCTTTTTCTCCTATATAAGTGGCACCTCCAACTTAAGACTCATAGACAAACTTTCACCTGAGTCTCTCTGGCATTTCTTTCATTTCTTTCTGATTCTTAGTTTCTGCTTCTGAATAGTGACTCGTAGCTGCAGCTCTAGGCTGAGGGATGAGAGAGAAAAAGGTCTTTAGGGGGGTCACTGAAACAATAGAGAGGGAGATCTAAAATCACACAGATATAACTTGTTATGTGTTTTTTCATCTCTGCAGGTTTATTTAATTTCTCCACACCTTTTCTGAATAGTACATAAGGCAAAGTTTAGCAGCAAATCATCATTCCCCTGGGACAGTGGGATAGCACAAGCTCTGAGACCCGTGCAGAATCTGCCCATATTGACTACCCTCTCCTCTACCACCCACACTGTGGTGCTCCATTCTGATGATAGGGTTCTCAAGTCATCCTTCCCCAGTTGTCTTACAAGAATTTCTCATAACACACTGGTTATCAGTTCTCATTCTCACAACCCACTAACTGAGGCTGACTTACTTTATCAGACGCCTACTCTTCTATCAGCAAGTCTGCCTCTGAACCCTGGGGCCCAGGGCAGTAACAATGTCACCTGGGAAAAACCTTCTCAGAAGATCACCATTAGTCTACCTGGATTACAGGTACCAGGTAGGTGTGATGTACAGTGTATCATGGTTAATTTTTTGCATCAAATTGGTTGGACTAAGGGATGCCCAGAGAGCCAGTAAAAACAATACTTCTGAGCGTGTCTGTGAGGGTGTTTCCAGAAGACGTTAGTATTAGAATTGGTCAACTGAGTAAAGAAGATCGTCCTCACCAATTGGGGTGGGTATCATCCAATCCATGGAAGGCCTGAGTAAAACAAAAAGATGAAAGAAGGGCAAATTTGCTCTCTTCTTGAGCTGGGATATCTATGTTCTCCAGCCCCCAGGCATTGGCACTCCTGGTTTTCAGGCCTTTGAGTTTGGACTACAATTATACCACCGGCTTTCCCGCCTCAAGCTTGCAGAGAACAGGTCATGGGACTTCTCATAATTGCATAAGCCAATTCCTCACAATAAATCTCATATAAACAAGATTATATATGATTATATATATTATTATATATATCATATTGGTTCTGTTTCTCTGGAGAACTCTGACTAATACAGCAAGTAAACGTTTAACAATCAGCTCTCTTGGGGAGGAGGGGCAAGAAAAGGAGAACATGATGATTTGTAGTATATGTCAATTTCTGTAAATATTCCTACAATGACCAGTTATCACTACCAATGTGTCATCACTGAATGCAGAGTTGGGAAAGACATATGCTGTTGGCTTGCAATGAGAGGGTAGAAACAGCTCCAGCACATCTATCAAGATTACCCATGATTTTTGTCTTCCTACTTCATTTCTTTATCTTGGAATCTCTCTGCCAATGATTTTACCTATAAATACTATAGGTAACTATAGAACTATACTTCTATATATGTAGTTCTGTACTATAGAAGTACAAATGTGGATGCCCTGTAGATTGTGGAATCCACCCCACCCACCCCCAGAAGAATGTCTGTGTGTGTAAATAAACTTCTCTGTTCAAGCAAACCACTCACATTGCCACACCTATTCTCACTATATGCTCAACCCAAGCTCCAAAACTACAGGTTTAGTGTCAGACCTTGATCCTGGCTATCCCACCAATATATCACCAAAGAATCCTGGAAAATAACAGGACAAAATCAAGAATGCTAGAATATATTCAGTCTTTTAGTATTTTAGGCCAATTAATTTCAAATTAAGTTGATTATTCACTACCACTTAACTGTGTCATTCTAATAGAGTAAAAACAAATGACTTCATATTATTAAGCTATCAGAAATACTCAGATGAAAGAGGTTACAAGGTTTCAAGTTTTTTGGCTACCATTTGTCATTAAATAATCTAGCAGGTGGTCATACTTCTGAGCTTTGCAGTGAGCCGCCTAATTGAGGTCTCAGCTAGTCTTGTGTAATTTGTCATTGACCCTCTCCAAGTATACTAAGTTTCTTTTCTCTGATATTACCTAAGAAGTCACTTTTTAAATCTCTCTCTCACCTCTGTGTATCTCCATTATTCTATCTTTCATCTCCATGTAAATGACACTCCACAATCTCTAATTTTACACACCCCATGTTCAAGAAAGTAACATCTCCCAATCACAATTCCAAACTCAAGGGGATAGAATCTACTGGACCCATCTTAGGCCAAGTGTTCACGATTGGTCTGCTTTAGGCCAGAGCAATGAGATCACAAAACACTAACACTGTCGCTCACTCCTATGTGTGAGTGAAGATGGGCGATTCTCAAAGACGAGAGAAGAAGTTTGGGTTAAACAGACTTCTCAAAATGGATCACGTACACTACCTCATGAATTATCATAAAAATTAAATGCTCATAAAATCTTTAGCATAGTTACATTACTTGTTATTCTTATGATTATTATTAGACATTGTATTAGTTTTCTGTTGCCATAACAAATTATCACAAATTTAGCAATTTACATATCATCCTTTTATTATTTGACAGTTTCCATGGGTTAGAAGTCTGGGCACAATGTGGCTCAGCTGGTTCCTCTGATCCAGGTCTCACAAGAACCAAATCAAGATGTTGGCAGGGCTGTGTCCCTTTCTAGAGGCAGATTTTTGGAGGCACATCAAATATTTAGTTTGTTGGCAGAATTCAGTTCCTTGCACTGCAGGAAAAAGGTTTCTGCTTCCTTGCTGACTGCCAGCTAGGGTGTCTTTATCTCCTAGAGGCCTCTCTCTGGTCCCTGCCATTGGCCCACTTATATCTCAGAACCAGCAATGGTGCATTGAATCCTTCTCACTCGGAATCTCTCTAACTTCTCTTCTGCAGCAGTTTTCCTGCCTTCTCTTCCACTGTATCTCTCTGAGTCAAGCCAGAGAAAACTCTGCTTTTAAGGCTTATGTGATTAAGTTGGACCCACCCAGACAATGCAGAATAATCTCCCTCTTTTAAAATCCATAGCCTTAATTACATTTGCAAATCCCTTCTAACATGAACTATAACATTCATAGGTTCCAGTGATTAGGGAGTGGACAATATCAGAGGGGCTAGTCTGCTTTCCACAGACAGACATCAAATACTACCACTCCAAGCTTCTCTAATTTAGAAATTATCACAAACATATATGACCTACCTACCATTTACTTTTGAACAGTTCTGAAGAAGTTTTGAAGCAAGCCATGGTATAAACATGATTGTAATAATTTTTTTATATTATGTAAGCATACAATTTGTGCTGGCCTTTACATATAAATTACTTTCTTATATATTTTAAAATTTATAATTATGCTCTTTGTTAATATATACCCTCTCTGATTTATTTATTCATTTCACAAATATGTATTTTATGTGTTCACGATTTCAGGTGCTGGAGATACAGTCCTAAACGGCACAGTTCAGAGTCCTGCACCATGAAGGAGCCTACGTACAAGTACTGGGAGATGAGCAACAAGCAAGCTAACACATGAAAAATCCAGGTAATTTCAGATGGTGATAAAACAAAGTCATATGATGGAGAGACCCCAGATGGCTGGGTAAGTAGAAGGTAGCTCTATTTTAGATTGCCTGCCTCAGGTCAAGTCTCTCTAAGGAATTAGGATTTGAGCTCTCCAGGTAGAAGGTACAGTAGAAATGTATCCATGGGGATGGGAATTAGTTTAGAATGTTGTGGCAACCAGCTTGAGAAAAAGCAGCCAATTGGGAGAAAGGTACTAGGCAAGTTCAGAGAGGGGGGCAGAGGCGAGATCATTGGCTAACACTTTTAAAGTCTAATTGTCAATATAGGTACTTAAAAATTGCAATCTTATTTTAAAACAAACAAATGATAAGTTCAAACTGAACTTTACCAAATGGGTCTGTTTGGGTACAGTATTTTTCATCAAATATAAAATTGTAGTTAAAGAAAAGAGAAACTTACAAGAATAATTTCACCCAGATGTTCCCACATCCACCTAGTCCAATAATATCATTCTTCCCCTTCAAGTGTAAATAGAACACATATTCTTTCATTAAAAGATGCCCATGTCCCATCCATAATAGGAGAGCCAAGAATCTTTCCTTTTCCTCATGCCATTTCCTGAGAATCATTAGAGTTTATGTTTCTTCAAGTCAGTTTTCCCTAATTCACTGCTTCTGCTAAATTTTAACATTACTTATATTTGGCTTCTGATTTTTTTTCCTCCTCAACGAAAAAAAGAGCCCATTTCCTTCATTTTCTTCAAATGCACTCCTAACATTCTCCTCCTGCCCCCAACAGTTTTATGTAATTGTAAAGACTGGTTATTCACAGTGAAGAAACAGGAGTTATATTGCAGCTACTTCAAACTCAAGGATGGTCATCCCTGTTCCAAATGACATTGGCCATTCCCACCCAGGCGTTAGGGGTGTTCATACTATCCTCTTAGCCTTCAACAACATTGCACTCTCTCTGACTCCTTTATTCTCTCTACCATCTTAGCCCCTCTCTCTTGGGATTGTCACTAGAAATTCCAAGTCATCTATTCCCATAACTGCCATGTCACAAGAGTACCTCAAGGTTTTCCCTTAATGATATTTCTGTCCTCAACAGGAATTCAACTGTTGGATTAATTTTTGTTTTCTCCTTGCTTTATTAGCTATGAAGACTTTTTTGAAAGACGTAGCTAATTTATTTTTCCTTTAGGCACTAACTGTCTACAAAGTGCTATGCATGTCACACACACACATACACAGACTTTCAGAGAAAATGTGCTCTATAAATGCAAAATGACAATGATAATTATTATTCATGGTTTCTTGTGATGTACTAGAATTCGTCTATGAAATGGTCTGTTGCTGAGAGATAGACAGAATGAGAATACTTAAAATCTTAGAAAAAAGATCTAGTTGAAATCCGTAAAAGTCTTATTTTATTCAGCACCCCAACATACAAAGAGCCTTGTTAAAAAGGCTCTATTCAAATTTTTAGTGAAGAGTTCTAAATTTAATTAATCTGTTGACTTGAAAACTTGTGAACTTTTTTTTATCATTCTAACAGAGTTCTAAAATATGGTCTATAAGCAGCCCTGGACTTTTTTGTATGCTGGAATCATCTGTCTCTTGTTCAGATGCCTACTTCTTAACATTATATCATCTAATGCCTTAATACCGTGGAAAAAACCCCCAGAATTCTGACTCTTATAAGTCAGATGATAAACATCCCAAGTTGTTAAATGATGATTCTGTCTACTAATCTACATCTGAATATAAGTACTGTGATCATTTTTCAGAGAAATGCATGTGTATTTAAATAATTTATGGAATTTTGGCATTGTTTTGACAAGAGACAGTATAAGTTAAGGCCCAATTCTGGCTGGGTGTTAATTCCAGCTCTGTAATTTATTAGCAAGTTACTTCACTTTTCTGTGCTTCAGTCTCCTTGTCTGTAACATGAGCAATAACTCATACAGTTGTGTCAGAATTAAATGAATGAATACAGGTAAGGTTCTTAGATCAATGCCTGGCATGTAATGAATATTTATAAAGGACCAGCTATTAAGATATAAAACTATCTTATTAAAATCTAAAATTATTAATTTGAGCTTCACAGAAATAGGGAAATGAAAGTACTGCTAACTATTAAGAAAACATTAAAATCAGTGGTTATCCAAAACTTTGCCGTCAATCAAGTGCCAGTTGGTCTAATCTTCTCAACCAAACAATCAATTGTGAAGGAAAAAAAGTACAAAATACTAGGAAAAGTCGATTGTGTCTAAATTATTTTATAACACTGTTAACTCTCAAGAGACAAATCAAACCACCACTCATATCATAAAAATCTCTTAATATTAAATAAAAATATTTGCAAGTTACTTGCTTTCTTCTTAATTTTTTTATTTCATCATATGTTCTCGAAAGTAAAGAATTTTTTCATTCTCAAATCAAAATGCATTTTCAAAATATTCATATAGTTGACAATTTTGAGACCATGATCCCAAGTGTCAGTGATCTCTTTTTCTTCAGGTATAAAATAAATTTCATTATCTTTACTTATAAGTGATTTTGCTGGTCTTTCACAAGTTATAAACTATAATGCAACCCTGTGCTAAAAGTATGTTACAATTTAAGAAATTCTGATGGTTGATTTCCTTGAGACATTATTTTAGTTTTTAAATGCACACTGGCTGTTTTCTCAGATTGTGCATGATTATCAGTGAAGATTTAAAGATATCAAAATTTTAAAAGGATGAAAGCCATCAAATGAGATAAAGGGTTGTGTCACTAGAGCTACAACATTAAGGGTAATGGGACATGCATGAATCGTATGTTCTCATCCCCACTGTCCACCTTGCAGCAAACTGTGAGACAGGAGTGAACATCAGGGAACATTAGAACAGAGAGAGGACGTGGATGACCTCCGGTACCTTTTTGAACAGGTGAGGGTCCCCTGCTCAAAGATAAAATGTGACTAGTTCAAGTATCTAAGTGATCCTCAGACTTTTTACATCTGGAGATCACTTTCCACAAGAAATCCTTTGCTATTCTTTCTTGCCACCGTGAAAGAGAAAATCACAAGTGAGCTGCACCTGGGAAAAGAGGCGTTGCTGCAGTCATATTTTTGTTTACTTCTTTCTTCCTTCCTTCTTTCGTCTCTTTTGTTCACATACATCTTACATATATATAACTCATATATATATATAAACACATGCCATTAGAAGCCACAGTACTTTGAATGCCATGTTACCTTCCTCCCCTTTTTGTTTGGCGTTTGTTTTATAACCATCTGAAATTACCTTGATCTTTTATATGTTAAGATGTTCATATTTTCTTCTCTCCCTCTTGTCGCATAATCCCTCTTCTAAAAGTTTACCAGTATGAATCATTCTATATTATTCTCTTGTTGGAATAACCATACACAACTTGTACACAAAAAATAAACATATGTGTGTGCACATATGAAGTTCTCTGTCTTTTAAAGTTAGGTAAAACTCAGCAGTAAACCTACCTAGTTATTTTGTTGATGGTTGATGGTAAATCACTTTTTCATTATCTTCCAGGCTAATTTAGGAAGTGTTCTATATCTTCTTGGTCAATTTTCGCCTTTTGTACTTTGCTGGGCAATCATCCATTTCTTCTAGGTTAAAGAATAGATTTGCCTGTAGTAGCCTCTTCTAATTCTTTTTATCTTTTCTGTGTTTGGTAGTTACACTTTATTTCTCATTCCTAAGGTTTCTCATTTCTTTTATATTTGATTAATCAAACAAACAATTAGTTGGTTTTAGTTATGGGTCTTTTAAACGAACCAGGTTTTGAATCATTTAATATCTGTACTATTATTTGTAGGATTTTTTAAATTCATTTTCACTTCTAAGTTACTTAAAAATAATCACTGTTTTAGAAATATATAATTTATTTTATCAAGGTAGTCACCTGGGAATTCATTAAGTCAGCATGAGCAGGATATCTAATGCATGATTGCATTTCACCAAAATATATATATATATTTGTGCAAATTATTAAGCAATGAATCTCTAAGAATAAACATGTGTCTTTTACAATTATTTTTGTTATTATAAAATTATACTTTAATGTCAATCATTTAGATTTAAAGAAACATGAACTTAAAACTGTTAAATCCACATATTTTTAGAAGCTTTTTATATCCAAAATAAAGGATAGTACCATGTTCAAGATTCTTGACTTTTTCAAGATCAGCCATGCTTGGAATGATTTTTAATTATAGATTTTGAATTATAAACAACAAGGAGTCATTTTCTGTCTTTTTTACGTAACAATATAGCATAAAATGGCATATTTAAAAGTCATCAGTTTCCTTTAAAATAAAATTGTGGTATCTATTTGTTGTAATTAATGTTAGGTTTTACATATATCTGTTTTATAAATAAAATCTATTATCATTTAATATTTATCATAATCCTAAAGGCCACATAAATGACAAGACCATTCCATATTTTTGTCATATAACAGGTTACATTCATTAGAGGATAAATAAATAAATTCAAGGAATAACAATGAACCATTAAGACAGTATAACAAATAAAAAAAGATTAAAAATTCAATAGGAAGGAAAGGAATTAACATATTTAAGATTTACCATCTACATACAAACTCTGAGAATAGAAGAACATAACCACTAACTCTTAAAATAAGTTGAACATGCACAATTTTCCAAAAAATACAACCTAGATTTTCTAAAACAACTAACATTACAAACCTTTATGGTGCAAACCTAAAATATTGTTATTCTTAATCATATTTGGATTTATCTTTACAATTAAATTACTTCATGAACAGCTCTTAGTTTTTGAACCATAGGCCTTTCACAAAGAGGATAAGATGCTCCATCTAGAACTTTGCATCTTGGTCAATGCAAGACCAAAGATATCATCTCTTGTGAAATGTCTCCTGTGTCAGCAACTTATGAGAGTGCTTGCAGAAGAGATGTATTTAAGAAATACCAGGAGTCAAATAGATTAGTTTATGTTTTAGAGAAAAAACACTAATTCACAACCTTTTTTTAACAAGAACTAAACATCTGCCAATTCTGATGTGTGCCTTAATACTTAGTTTCTTTTTAAAAAAATCTAATCTGCCTTTATTATCAATATGTAATCAGAAACATTGAACAGAGTGACATCAGCATCACGGCAAAGTGAGTTGCGCCTTTTGTCTCTCCCCTCTAAGTTACAACCAGTGTGATATCCATAGACCAACAAAGGATTCTCTGCACAGCACATCAGAATACCTGAGAGATCTATACATCTATATATCTGAACGTGGGTAGACTGGACCTCATGGAAGCCATGCACCCAGGGGAGCAGTGGCAGCATCTCCTGGGACTGGAGGCTCCAGCAACTATAGCTGCTGCCTGCAATAAGAGGTTCCAGGAACTGTGATAATGCCTGTGAGCTGAGGCCCTGGGTGCTGAGGCAGCCCAAACTCCTAGAGGCTCCAGGACCTGCTGCTGAACCTGTGACTGGAGACTCCAGGAACCACAGCAGTACCTGTGATCTAGCCCTCCCTCTCCCCTAGCAGTGGTGCCTTCATCTGAGGCCCTCCGAGCAGTGAAAGCTGTACCCATGACTCTAGTACCCCTGACAGCAGCAGCAGTGCTCATGAACAGAGGCTTCTGGAACCATAGCAGTGCCCACAACCCAGCCCCATCCCCCTCCCCCAGTGGCAGTGCCTATGATATAGGCCCACACAGTAGTGGGGGCTGCACATAAGACCCTACTTCCCCCAAGAGTGGCAACAGTGCCTGCAACCTGAAGTTCTAGAAATTGTGCTGGCACCTAAGACCAGAGGTTCCAGGAACCATAGAGTGCCTGCAACCCAGGTGTTCCTCCCCTCATGGCAGTGTTGGTGGGGGCCATGACCCTGGCCCACTCAGCAGTGGCAGTGACACCTGAAAATCAAGCACCTCCAGCAGCAGCAATGCCATCACCCCCAGAAAATCCAGGAACAGCAGCACAGGTGGTGCACAAGTCAGCAGTGCCTAAGGCTGCAGAAAGCCTGGTAATAGCAACAGCAGAGCCCACAGCACTGGTTCCCCCCAGCTTCAGTGGCACCACAACTCCAGCCCCCCGATCCATGGCAGTGGTGCATGCAGACTCAACAATGCTAAATATGGTAGAGGTGCTCATGGCCTGAGTTCCTGACACACCCCCTACCTACTGCTGCCACAGTGGGGTAACTTGTGACCCAGGCAACCCCAGAAGCAGCCGAGGTGCTTGCCAGGCTGGTGACCCTGGTAGAGATGCCCATGACTGCAGTGACACCATAAGGAGCAAAGTACCAGCTACCTCAGAGGCATAAACAGTGGAACAAGGGCAGTGATGATACCTCAGGCAAAGGCAGTGGAGGATGGAAAGCACAGGCTCTCAAATACAATCAGAAGTAGCTCAAAATCAAAGTAAACAAAGCCTTACCCAAATAAGAAGGGTATTTTACTATCACAAAATGCATTAGCAGAGGAACAACTCATCAAGCACCATGAAAAACTCGAGTAACACGGTGTCACAAAAAGAAAGTGACAGTTCTCCAGAAACCAAACTTGAAATCACAGATTACAATCTAACTGACAGAATTCAAAATTGCTGTTATGAAGAAATTCAATTAGCTAAAAGAAAAGTCAGAGAGACAGTTCAATGAGCTCAGGAATAAAATTAATGAACAGAAGGAGTACTTCACCAAAGAGACTTAAACTCTTAAAAACAACCAAACAGAGGGGCTGGCCCCGTGGCTGAGTGGTTAAGTTCACGCGCTCCGCTGCAGGCGGCCCAGTGTTTCGTTGGTTCGAATCCTGGGCGCGGACATGGCACTGCTCATCAAACCATGCTGAGGCAGCGTCCCACATGCCACAACTAGAAGGACCCACAACGAAGAATATACAACTATGTAACGGCGGAGGGCTTTGGGGAGAAAAAGGAAAAAAATAAAATCTTTAAAAAAAAAAAAAACCAAACAGAAATTCTGAAGCTGAAAAACTCAATAAATGAGATGACTAATAAAGTAGAAAGTAACAGAAATAGAGTAGAACATATGGAAGGTAGAATTAATGAGTTCAAAGATAGAAATCCAGAAATGATTCAGGTGAAAGAAGAAAAAGAAATAAGATTTTTACAAAATGAAGAAATTCTTCAAGAGATATCTGACTCAATTATGAAAAGCAACATAAGGATAACAGATATCCCAAAAGAAGAAAGGATAAAGGAGCAGAAAGCTTATTTAATAAATAATAGCTGAGAACTTCCTAAACCTGAGAAAGGAACCAGATATAAAAGCACATGAAACTAAGAGAACATCTAATTATCTCGATGCAAAAGACCTTCTCCAAGGCACATTATATTAAAACTGTCAAAAGTCAAGGAAAAAGAAAGAATATTAAGGGCAGCCAGAGAGGAAAGAAACAATAATGTACCAAAAACAAATAGACTTTGAGAAAATTACTCAGTAGAAACTCTACAGGCCAGGAGAGAGTAAAATGATATATTCAAAATATTGAAAGACAAAAACTTTCAGCCAAGAATACTCTATCCAGTAAAGTTGTCTTTGAAATATGAAGGCGGAATAAAGGCTTTCCCAGACTAAAGAAACCTGAGGAAGTACATCGCCACAAGACCTGCTTTACAAGAAATCTTGAAAAAAGTGTCCTACTTAAAATAAAAGTAAAAGGTAAACAAAGCTTTAAATAAGATGATAAACAGACAGATAGAACCAGGAAATTGCAGCTCACCAACAGACTAGGTTAGTAAACCTTTAACATAAAGGTAAAAGAAAGCATTAAAAAAAACTGTAAGTACTTCAATTTGGTAACAAATTCACAATACAAAAAGGGATAATTTGTGACAATAAGCACATAGAAGAGAAAGAGGAAAAAGACAGAACCTGCATAGATAAATGAAGATAAGAAGCTATGAACAGAAAAAGAAATAAGTCATCTATGAAATCTTTTATACAAACCTCAGGGTGACCATGAAACAAAAATTCAGAGCAGAGTTATGAAATATAAAATGAAAGGAAACTGAGAAACATCACAGAAAACCAAACTGAAATTGCAGACAGAAACATAAGAAAAAATAATGGAAATATAGAGCAACAAGAAAACAAAAAATAAAATGGAAGTATTAAGCCCTTATAAATCAATAATCACCCTAAATGGAAATGGATTGAATTCATCAATAAATAGGTACAGAGAGGTTGGATAGGTTAAAAAAAAAAAAAAAAAGACCCAACAATATGCTGCCTCCAGAAAACACATCTCAGCTCTAAAGACAAACATAGGCTCAGAGTGAAGGGATGGAAGACAATACTCCAAGCAAATGGCAATCAAAAGAAAGTGAGTGTAGCTGGATGTATATCAGACAAAAGAGACTTCAAGACAAAAAA
The DNA here is from genome assembly GCF_021613505.1 of Equus quagga. Taxonomy (NCBI): domain Eukaryota; kingdom Metazoa; phylum Chordata; class Mammalia; order Perissodactyla; family Equidae; genus Equus; species Equus quagga. The sequence goes on from NC_060285.1 coordinate 35,765,569, forward strand.
TATAATAAGAGATAAAGATGGACATTGCATAATGACAAAGGAGACAATTCATCAAGAAGATATAACATTTATTATATACATGCACATAACATAGAAGCACCAAAGTATATAAAGCAAATATTAACAGACCTAAAAGGAGAAATTAACAGCAACACAATGATAGTAGGTCACTTTTGTACCTCACTTAAATCAATGGATAAGTTATCCAGACAGAGTGTCAAAAAGAAAATATTGGCTTTAAATGAAACACTGGACCAGATGGACTTAATAGATATATACATATTGAACATTCCATTCAAAAGCAACAGGATATACATTCTTCTCAAGTGCACAGGGAACATTCTCAAAGATAGACCATATGTTGGGAAAGAAAATAAGCCTCAATAAATTTAAGAAGATTGAAATCATATCAAGAATCTTTTCCAACCACAATGGTATGAAACTTGAAATCAGCTACAAGAAAAAAGCTGGGAAAGTGACAAATATGTTGCAACTAAACAACATGCTACTGAACAACTATTTGATCAATGGAGAAATTTAAAAATACCTGGATAAAAATGAAAACACAGCATACCAAAGTCTATGGGATGCAGCAAAAGCTGCACTAAGATGGAAGTATACAGTAACACAAGCCTCCCTCAAGAAACAAGAAAAATCTCAAACAATCTAACATTCTGCCTAAAAGAACTACAAAAAAAATGAACAAAGCCCAAAGTCAGTAGAAGGAAGGAAATAATAAAAATTAGACCAGAAATAAATAAGATTGAGACTATAAAAACAATACAAAAAAAACAATGGCTGGTTCTTTGAAAAGATATACAAAATTGGCAAATCCTTTTCTAGACTCAGGAGGAAAAAAAGAGAGAAGACTCAAGTAAATAAAATCAGAAATTAAAAAGGAGCAATTACAATGGATACCACAGAAATACAAGGTATTATAAGAGAATACTATGAAGCTACAGGCCAACAAATTGGATAACCTAGAACAAATGGATTAATTCTTAGAATCATGCAACCTCCTAAAAATGAATTAAGAAGAAATAGAGAATCCAAATAAACCAATCACTAGTAAAGTGATCAAAACAGCAATCAAAAACCTTGCAAAAAAAACAAAAGTCCAAAACCAGACAGCTTCTCTGGAGAATTCTGCAAAACATTCAAGGAAGATTCAATACCTATCCTTCTCAAACTCTTCCAAAAATTGAAGATGACAGGATGCTTCCTAACTTATTTCACAAAGGCAACATTACCTTGATAACAAAACCAGATGAGGATGACACAAAAACGGAATTTTGCAGGCAAATAGCATTGACAAACATAAATGCAAAAATCCTCAAATATTAGCAAATTGAATACAACAATACATTAAAAGGATCATACACCACCATTGAGTGAGAATTATTCCAGGGATGTAAGGATGGTTCAACATCTACAAATCAATCAACGTGATACACCACAGTAACAAATGAAAAATAAAAATCACATGATCATCTCAATAGATGCAGAGAAATCATTTGACAAGATTCAGAATCCATTTATCATAAAAACTCTCAATAAAATGTGTATGGAAGGTAAGTACCTCAATATAATAAAGACCATATGTGACAAACCTACAACTAACATCATACTCAATGGTGGAAAACTGAAAGTTATCCCTCTAAGAATAGAAACAAGACAAGGATGCCCACTCTCGACATTCATGTTTAACATAGTATTGGAAGTACTAGCCAGAGCAATTAGGCAAAAAAGAAATAAAAGCGATCCAAAATGGAAAGTAAGAATTAAAACTGTCACTATCTGTGGATGACATAATTTTAAATACAGAAAACACAAAAGAATCCACCAAAAACTGTTAGAAATAATTAACAAATACAATAAAGCTGGAGAGTACAAAATCAACATACAAAAATCAGTTGCATTATGTACATTAACAATGAACTATCTGAAAGAGAAATCAAGAATACAATGTCAATGACAATCACAACAAAAAGAGTAAAATACTTAGGAATAAATTTAACCAAGGAGGTGGAAGACCTGTATATGAAAACTGTAAGACATTATTGAAAGACATCGAAGAAGACACAAAGAAATGGAAAGATATTTCATGTTCATTGATTGGAAGAATTAATATAGCTAAAATGTATGTATTACCTAAAGCAATCTACAGATTCAATGCAATTCCTATCAGAATCCCAGCAACATTTTTTAACAAAATAGAACAAAGAATCATAAAACTTATATGGAACAACAAAAGACCCTGGATAGCCAAAGGGATTCTGAGAAAAAAAGAACAAAGCTGGAGGTGTCATACTTCCTGATTTTAAAATATACTACAAAGGTATAGAATCAAAATAGTATGGTACTGGCAGAAAAACAGATACAGAGAGCTCAGAAATAAACAGATCAGTGAAACAGAACTGAGAGCCCAGAAGTAAATCCACACATTATAAACAGCTAATTTTCAACAAAGAAGCCAAGAACATACAATGGAGAAAGTCCCTTCAATAAATCGTGTTCGAAAAACCAGACAGCCACATGCAAAAGAAAGAAAGTATACCATTATCTTATACCATACACAAAAATTAACTCAAAATAGATTGAAGACTTGAATGTAAGATTTAAAACCATAAAACTAGAAGAAAACATATGCAGTGCACTCCTTGATATTGGTCTTAGCAGTATGGTTTTGAATTATGTCTCTTCAGACAAGAGAAACAAAAGCAAAAATAAACAAAGGCGACTACATCAAACTAAAAAGCTTCCGCACAGCAAAGGAAACCACCAACAAAACAAAAATACAACCTATCAATCGGAAGAAGGTATTTGCAAATCATATATCCAATAAGGGGTTAACATTCAAAATATGTGAAGAACTCATACAACTCAACAAGAACAAAAACCAAACAATCCGATTAAAACAACAGGCAGAGGATCTGAACCTTTTTCCAAAAAAGATACACAGATGGCCAACAGGCACAAGAAAAGATGTTCAACATCACTAATTATTAGAGAAATGCACATCAAAACCACAATGAGATATCACCTCACACCCCTCAGAATGGCTATTACTAAAAAGACAAGAAGCAACAAGTGTTGGAGAGGTTGTAGAGAAAAAGGAACCCTCATACACTGCTGGTAGAAATATAAAGTGGTATAGCCACTACAGAAAACAATATGAAGACTCCTCAGAAAGTTAGGAATAGAACTACTATATGATCCAGCTATTCCACTTCTGGGTATCTATCCAAAGAACACAAAAACACTAATTCAAAAAGATATACCCACTCCCATGTTCATCCCAATATTATTCACAATAACCAAGACTTATAAACAAACCAAGTGCCCATGATCAGACGAAAGGATAAAAAAACATTTGGTACATGTATGTGATGGAATAATATGCAGCCACTAAAAAAACGAAATCTTGCCGTTTGCAACAACATGGATGGACCTTGAGGGCATTATGCTAAGTGAAATAAGTCAGACAGAGAAAGACAAATACCACATAATTTCACTCATGTGGAAGATAAACACATTGCTACAGAGAATAGATTGGTGGTTACCGGAGGGATGGGGGATGGGAAGAGGGCAAAATGCTAAAGGGGCACATGTGTACAGTGACAGATGACAACTAGACTTTTGGTGGTGTATACAATGTAGTCTCTATAGAAGTTGAAATGTAATGATGTACATCTGAAATTTATATAATATAAACCAATGTTACCTCAAAAAAATAGATAAATAAGAAACACTGAAGTATCTCCTTATAAGCTAGTTCTGATGTCAGCTATGGGACCTGTTCTCCGTTTAAAACAAAAAGGAAGAAAGGAAAGAAGGGAGAAGAATGAAGCAGGGAGAAAGAGAAAGAGGAAGGGAGAGAGGAAGAGAATAAAAATGCCACAAGTTACTTTGAACCTTGAATTGTGCTGTAATCATCTGCAGCAAACACCAAGTGATCAGGATGTTAACATAACCCTCCTCAGAAGCAGGATTAAAGTTTCAGAAATCGGCATGGTGTGAGGAATAGAATTCTCCTTAAAAAAGAAGAATTATAAGGAATTTATAGCATCTTTAATCTCAAAAGAGTAAACACGAAAAGACCAAAGTGTAATTTACACCTAAAGCATTCGAAACCTTAGTTTTGGTAAATCTTTGGAGGACAAACTTTACAAGAAATCTGAAGCAGCTCTTTTAATCTTACTATGGCTCCTATTGAAACAATAGAACTTCTCATCAGAATCATTTCTTCTCAGAACCTAAGTCCTTATTTTTTTAATATACAATAATTTTTTAAATGAAGAAAAATAGTTATTTCAAATATTAGCTGTGAGAACATTGTCTGGGATGCTAATTCCTCATTAACATTCTTGAGACTACTATGAGAAAAAAATTCCAAAATCAAAAATGTTTTAAGGCCACATGTGCTATGTGCTAGGCAATTCAGTTTTTCAAAAGAATTCCCCTTAGATTCCCCTTACTTTACAGACTTGAAAGCTCTTAATTTAACAGCTGATGTTTCACAAATGGCTGATTCTGCAACACAAATCACATTGTCTCTCCAATTAAAACAGAGTAGAATCTGTATAATCCATTGCTGTTCTGATATTTTATGATTTATTGTATTACAATTTATTGTCTTGTCCAAATGCATTCAGTATTTTGTCCGTGTTTTGCAACTTTACAAGTTATGCATAATGCTTGGTTTTGTTTGGAATTATTTTACAAATCTTCTTACTAACATTTTTAAGATCCCAATATCAAATTCTGCAAGTCTCCATGATGCTGTTCTCATATTCCAAATGAAAAACAACATATGACAAATCTGAGAGCTGGCACTTTGGTTAAATGTTTCATTGCCAATTATGAAGTTCTAACTAAACAACTTTTCTTTTCTTAAGCCAAGACTTCATCATAATTAAACATGTTATAGAAATCTGAATCAGCGAGCCTAGAAGTAATTAGGAAAGCAAAATAAAAAAACCATAAAAGAGCAATTTGCATGTTTTTCTCCTCTATTTCATTGCCATGGCGGTGGGAAAATAGAAAGTTTATGGTTTATGGTGGTCTCATCATTTCTAGTAAATCAACTGACTGACCAAAGTCGCCAGAAACTTTCACGGTTCATGAAGTTTTAAATTACAAATTACAAATTCTCACATCATCCATCTTCCAATTTATAGAAGCTGGAGCAAAAATCTAGTTCTAAACAATTAGCTCAGAAAGTGCTGGCCCTTTTGGTTTGATCCCATCAGTATCATTCTTGAATATGAATCCTCAGTCTCGAAGTCAATTCGTTGGTCACTTCTCAAAAGGGTTCCAAATATTTGCTGTCTTATACTCTTTCTTCAATGATAGATATTTTGATAGCATTAGTTTACATTGATCACAAATGTGTCATTGTTTTTATATTTTGTTTCTTTATTCATTTTTAGAAAGCAAACATTACAGTGTATTACAGGAAAAAGAAATGAAATATATATCAGATAATAACCAACTAGCTATTAAATAAATTGAAGCATGTGAACTCAAGGCTATGACCTAATCTACCACCTGTTGGTTTGTAATTTATGGCATGAAATGCTCAATATAAGATAGTTGCTGCTTAGGTATCAAGAATTTACTGCGATTATTGTATTCTCAGCTTATGTGGTGTCTCAAAACCGTTTGACCCTAATGACCAATACCTAAGATACTCTTTTCTGTGATACGTATTCTCACTTGCGGGGTGAGGGGGCAGTTCTCCTCTACTAGTTATTCCTTCTCTACCATCTCCCATTGCTGAGTTTCTCTGGGTTGGGTATTGTGCCCTCTACCTGGATGTTGTACTTATTCCCGTAGTCTTAAATATCTCTATGCTGACGACTCCAAAA